>NC_082719.1:105819707-106145977 GCF_030144855.1 Hypanus sabinus | reverse complement strand
AACGGGATTACAGTGTCAGTGACCCGGGTTCAATTCCCGTCACTGTCTGTGAGGAGTGCGTACGTTTTACCCTTACAGTGTACCGGTCGGTATAATGCGATTACAGTGTGAGTGACCCGGGTTCAATTCCCGTCACTGTCTGTGAGGAGTGTGTACGTTTTCCCCGTTACTATGTACCAGTCGGTATAACGGTATTACAGTGTCACTGACGCGGGTTCAATTCCCGTCCCTGTCTGTGAGGAGTCTGTACGTTCTCCCCGTTACTGTGTACCGGTTGGTATAACGGGATTACAGTGTCAGTGACCCGGCTTCAATTCCCGTCACTGTCTGTGAGGAGTCTGTACATTCTCCGAATTGGTGTGTACCAGTCAGTATAAAGGTATTACAGTGTCAGTGACCCGGGTTCAATTCCCGTCACTGTCTGTGAGAAGTGCGTACGTTCTCACCGATACTGTGTACCGGTCAGTATAACGGTATTACAGTGTCAGTGACCCGGGTTCAATTCCCGTCACTGTCTGTGAGGAGGGCGTAAGTTCTCCCTGTTCCTGTGTACCGGTCAGTAAAACGGGATTACAGTGTCATTGACCCGGGTTCAATTCCTGTCCCTGTCTGTGAGGAGTGTGTACGTTCTCCTCATTACTGTGTACCGGTCAGTATAACGGGATTACAGTGTCAGCGACCCGGGTTCAATTCCCATCACTGTCTGTGAGGAATGTGTACTTTCTCCCCATTACTGTGCACCGGTCAGTATAACAGGATTACAGTGTCAGTGACCCGGGTTGAATTCCCGTCACTGTCTGTGAGGTGTGTGTACCTTCTCCACATAAGTGTGTACCTTTTAGTATAACGGGTTTACAGTGTCAGTGACCCGGGTTCAATTCCCGTCACTGTCTGTGTGGAGTGTGTACGTTCTCCCCGTTACTGTGTACTGGTTAGTATAACGGGATTACAGTGTCTGTGACCCGGGTTCAATTCGCGTCACTGTCTGTGAGGAGGGCGTAAGTTCTCCCAGTTACTGTGTACCGGTCGGTATAACGGGATTACAGTGTCAGTGACCCGGGTTCAATTCCCATCACTGTCTGTGAGGAGTGCGTACGTTTTCCCCGTTACTATGTACCAGTCGGTATAACGCGATTACAGTGTCAGTGACCTGGGTTCAGTTCCCGTCACTGTCTGTGAGGAGTGCGTACGTTCTCCCAGTTACTGTGTACCGGTCGGTATAACAGGATTACAGTGTCAGTGACCCAGGTTCAATTCCCGTCACTGTCTGTGAGGAGTTCATACGTTCTCCCCGTTACTGTGTACCGGTCGGTATAACGGGATTACAGTGTCAGTGACCCGGGTTCAATTCCCGTCACTCTCTTTGTGGTGTACGTTCTTCCCATTACTGTGTACAAGTTAGTATAACTGGATTAGAGTGTCAGTGACCCGGGTTCAATTCCCGTCACTGTCTTTGCGGGGTGTGTACGTTCTCCCCATTACTGTGTCCCGGTCGGTATAATGGTATTACAGTGTCAGTGACCTGGGTGCAATTCCCGTCACTGTCTGTGAGGAGTGCGTACGTTCTCCCCAGTACTGTGTACCGGTCAGTATAACGGGATTACAGTGTCAGTGACCCGGTTTCAATTCCCGTCACTGTCTGTGTGGAGTGTGTACGTTCTCCCCATTACTGTGTACCGGTTAGTATAACGGGATTACAGTGTCACTGACCCGGGTTCAATTCCTGTCACTGTCTGTGAGGAGTGTGTACGTTCTCCCTATTACTGTGTACCGGTCAGTATAATGGGATTACAGTGTCAGTGACCTGGGTTCAATTCCCGTCACTGTCTGTGAGGAGTGTGTACGTTCTCCCCATTACCGTGTACCGGTCAGTATAACGGTAGTACAGTGTCAGTGACCCGGGTTCAATTCACGTCACTCTCTGTGAGGAGTGCGTACGTTCTCCCCATTACTGTGTACCGGTTGGTATAACGGTATTAGACTGTCAGTTACCCGGGTTCAATTCCCGTCACTGTCTGTGAGGATTGCGTACATTCGCCCCATTACTGTGTACCGGTCAGTATAACGGGATTACAGTGTCAGTGACCCGGGTTCAATTCCCGTCACTGTGAGAAGTGTGTACGTTCTCCCAGTTACTGTGTACCGGTCAGTATAACGGGATTACAGTGTCAGTGACCCGGGTTCAATTCCCGTCACTGTCTGTGAAGAGTGTGCACGTTCTCCCCATTACGGTGTACCGGTCGGTATAACGGGATTACAGTGTCAGTGACCCGGGTTCAATTCCCGTCGCTGTCTGTGAGGAGTGTGTACGTTCTCCCCATAACTGTGTACCGGTCAGTATAACGGGATTACAGTGTCATTGACCCGGGTTCAATTCCTGTCACTGTCTGTGAGGAGTGTGTACGTTCTCCACATTACTGTGTACCGGTCAGTATAACGGGATTACAGCGTCAGTGACCCGGGTTCAATTGCCGTCACTGTCTGTGAGTAGTGTGTACGTTCTCCCCGTTACTGTGTACCGGTCAGTATAATGGTATTACAGTGTCAGTGACCCGGGTTCAATTCCCGTCACTGTCTGTGAGGAGTGCGTACGTTCTCCCCGTTACTGTGTACCGGTCAGTATAACGGGATTACAGTGTCAGTGACCCGGGTTCAATTCCCGTCACTGTCTGTGAGGAGTGTGTACGTTCTCCCCGTTACTGTGTACCGGTCAGTATAATGGGATTACAGTGTCAGTGTCCCGGGTTCAATTCCCGTCACTGTCTGTGAGGAGTGTGTACGTTCTCCCATTACTGTGTACCGGTCGGTATAACGGGATTACAGTGTCAGTGACCCGGGTTCAATTCCCGTCACTGTCTGTGAGGAGTGCGTACGTTTTCCCCGTTACAGTGTACCGGTCAGTATAACGGGATTACAGTGTCAGTGACCCGGGTTCAAATCCCGTCACTGTCTGTGAGGAGTGTGTACGTTCTCCCATTACTGTGTACCGGTCAGTATAACGGGATTACAGTGTCAGTGACCCGGGTTCAATTCCCGTCACTGTCTGTGAGGAGTGTGTACGTTTTCCCCGTTACAGTGTACCGGTCGGTATAATGCGATTACAGTGTGAGTGACCCGGGTTCAATTCCCGTCACTGTCTGTGAGGAGTGTGTACGTTTTCCCCGTTACTATGTACCAGTCGGTATAACGGTATTACAGTGTCACTGACGCGGGTTCAATTCCCGTCCCTGTCTGTGAGGAGTCTGTACGTTCTCCCCGTTACTGTGTACCGGTTGGTATAACGGGATTACAGTGTCAGTGACCCGGCTTCAATTCCCGTCACTGTCTGTGAGGAGTCTGTACATTCTCTGAATTGGTGTGTACCAGTCAGTATAAAGGTATTACAGTGTCAGTGACCCGGGTTCAATTCCCGTCACTGTCTGTGAGGAGTGCGTACGTTCTCACCGATACTGTGTACCGGTCAGTATAACGGTATTACAGTGTCAGTGACCCGGGTTCAATTCCCGTCACTGTCTGTGAGGAGGGCGTAAGTTCTCCCTGTTCCTGTGTACCGGTCAGTATAACGGGATTACAGTGTTCATTGACCCGGGTTCAATTCCTGTCGCTGTCTGTGAGGAGTGTGTACGTTCTCCTCATTACTGTGTACCGGTCAGTATAACTGGATTACAGTGTCAGCGACCCGGGTTCAATTCCCATCACTGTCTGTGAGGAATGTGTACTTTCTCCCCATTACTGTGCACCGGTCAGTGTAACAGGATTACAGTGTCAGTGACCCGGGTTGAATTCCCGTCACTGTCTGTGAGGTGTGTGTACCTTCTCCACATAAGTGTGTACCTTTTAGTATAACGGGTTTACAGTGTCAGTGACCCGGGTTCAATTCCCGTCACTGTCTGTGTGGAGTGTGTACGTTCTCCCCGTTACTGTGTACTGGTTAGTATAACGGGATTACAGTGTCTGTGACCCGGGTTCAATTCGCGTCACTGTCTGTGAGGAGGGCGTAAGTTCTCCCCGTTACTGTGTACCGGTCAGTATAACGCGATTACAGTGTCAGTGACCTGGGTTCAGTTCCCGTCACTGTCTGTGAGGAGTGTGTACGTTCTCCCCATTACTGTGTACCGGTCAGTATAATGGGATTACAGTGTCAGTGACCCGGGTTCAATTCCCGTCACTGCCTGTGAGGAGTGTGTACGTCCTCCCCATTACTGTGTACCGGTTAGTATAACGGGATTACAGTGTCAGTGACCCGGGTTCAATTCCCGTCACTGTCTGTGAGGAGTGTGTACGTTCTCCCCATTACTGTGTACCGGTCAGTATAACGGGATTACAGTGTCAGTGACCCGGGTTCAATTCCCGTCACTGCCTGTGAGGAGTGTGTACTTTCTCCCCATTACTGTGTACCGGTCGGTATAACGGGATTACAGTGTCAGTGACCCGGGTTCAATTCCCGTCACTGCCTGTGAGGAGTGTGTACGTTCTCCCCGTTACTGTGTACCGGTCAGTATAACGGGATTACAGTGTCAGTGACCCGGGTTCAATTCCCGTCACTGTCTGTGAGGAGTGCGTACGTTCTCACTGATACTGTGTACCGGTCGGTATAACGGGATTACAGTGTCAAGTGACCCGGGTTCAATTCCCGTCACTGTCTGTGAGGAGTGTGTACGTTCTCCACATTACTGTTTACCGGTCGGTATAATGGTATTACAGTGTCAGTGACCCGGGTTCAATTCCCGTCACTGTCTGTGTGGAGTGCGTATGTTCTCCCTGTTACTGTGTACCGGTCAGTATAACGGTAGTACAGTGTCAGTGACCCGGGTTCAATTCCCGTCAATGTCTGTGAGGAGTGTGTACGTTCTCCCCATTACTGTGTACCGGTTAGTATAACGGGATTACAGTGTCATTGACCCGGGTGCAATTCCCGTCACTGTCTGTGAGGAGTGTGTACGTTCTCCCCATTACTGTGTACCGGTCAGTATAACGGGATTACAGTGTCAGTGACCCGGGTTCAATTCCCGTCACTGTCTGTGAGTAGTGTGTACGTTCTCCCCGTTACTGTGTACCGGTCAGTATAACAGGATTACAGTGTCTCTGACCCGGGTTCAAATCCTGTCACTGTCTGTGAGGAGTGTGTACGTTCTCCCATTACTGTGTACCGGTCGGTATAACGGGATTACAGTGTCAGTGACCCGGGTTCAATTCCCGTCACTGTCTGTGAGGAGTGCGTACGTTTTCCCCGTTACAGTGTACCGGTCGGTATAATGCGATTACAGTGTGAGTGACCCGGGTTCAATTCCCGTCACTGTCTGTGAGGAGTGTGTACGTTTTCCCCGTTACTATGTAACAGTCGGTATAACGGTATTACAGTGTCACTGACGCGGGTTCAATTCCCGTCCCTGTCTGTGAGGAGTGTGTACGTTCTCCTCATTACTGTGTACCGGTCAGTATAACGGGATTACAGTGTCAGCGACCCGGGTTCAATTCCCATCACTGTCTGTGAGGAATGTGTACTTTCTCCCCATTGCTGTGTACCAGTCAGTATAATGGGATTACAGTGTCAGTGACCCGGGTTCAATTCCCGTCACTGTCTGTGAGGAGTGTGTACGTTCTCCTCATTACTGTGTACCGGTCAGTATAACAGGATTACAGTGTCAGTGACCCGGGTTGAATTCCCGTCACTGTCTGTGTGGAGTGTGTACGTTCTCCCCGTTACTGTGTACTGGTTAGTATAACAGGATTACAGTGTCAGTGACCCGGGTTCAATTCGCGTCACTGTCTGTGAGGAGTGCGTACGTTCTCCCCGTTACTGTGTACCGGTCGGTATAACGAGATTACAGTGTCAGTGACCCGGGTTCAATTCCCGTCACTGTCTGTGTGGAGTGCGTATGTTCTCCCTGTTACTCTGTACCGGTCGGTATAACGGGATTACAGTGTCAGTGACCCGGGTTCAATTCCCGTCACTGTCTGTGAGGAGTGTGTACGTTCTCCCCGTTACTGTGTACCGGTCGGTATAATGGGATTACAGTGTCAGTGACCCGGGTTCAATTCCCGTCACTGTCTGTGAGGAGTGTGTACGTTCTCCCCGTTACTGTGTACCGGTCGGTATAATGGGATTACAGTGTCAGTGACCCGGGTTCAATTCCCGTCACTGTCTGTGAGGAGTGTGTACGTTCTCCCCGTTACTGTGTACCGGTCGGTATAATGGGATTACAGTGTCAGTGACCCGGGTTCAATTCCCGTCACTGTCTGTGAGGAGTGTGTACGTTCTCCCCGTTACTGTGTACCGGTCGGTATAATGGGATTACAGTGTCAGTGACCCGGGTTCAATTCCCGTCACTGTCTGTGAGGAGTGTGTACGTTCTCCCCATGACTGTGTACCGGTCAGTATAATGGTATTACAGTGTCAGTGACCCGGGTTCAATTCCCGTCACTGTCTGTGTGGAGTGCGTATGTTCTCCCTGTTACTGTGTACCGGTCAGTATAACGGTAGTACAGTGTCAGTGACCCGGGTTCAATTCCCGTCAATGTCTGTGAGGAGTGTGTACGTTCTCCCCATTACTGTGTACCGGTTAGTATAACGGGATTACAGTGTCATTGACCCGGGTTCAATTCCCGTCACTGTCTGTGAGGAGTGTGTACGTTCTCCCCATTACTGTGTACCGGTCAGTATAACGGGATTACAGTGTCATTGACCCGGGTTCAATTCCCGTCACTGTCTGTGAGGAGTGTGTACGTTCTCCCCATTACTGTGTACCGGTCAGTATAACGGGATTACAGTGTCAGTGACCCGGGTTCAATTCCCGTCACTGTCTGTGAGGAGTGTGTACGTTCTCCCCGTTACTGTGTACCGGTCGGTATAATGGGATTACAGTGTCAGAGACCCGGGTTCAATTCCCGTCACTGTCTGTGAGGATTGTGTACGTTCTCCCCGTTACTGTGTACCGGTCGGTATAATGGGATTACAGTGTCAGTGACCCGGGTTCAATTCCCGTCACTGTCTGTGAGGAGTGTGTACGTTCTCCCCGTTACTGTGTACCGGTCGGTATAATGGGATTACAGTGTCAGTGACCCGGGTTCAATTCCCGTCACTGTCTGTGAGGAGTGTGTACGTTCTCCCATTACTGTGTACCGGTCGGTATAACGGGATTACAGTGTGAGTGACCCGGGTTCAATTCCCGTCACTGTCTGTGAGGAGTGCGTACGTTTTCCCCGTTACTATGTACCAGTCGGTATAACGGTATTACAGTGTCACTGACGCGGGTTCAATTCCCGTCCCTGTCTGTGAGGAGTCTGTACGTTCTCCCCGTTACTGTGTACCGGTTGGTATAACGGGATTACAGTGTCAGTGACCCGGCTTCAATTCCCGTCACTGTCTGTGAGGAGTCTGTACATTCTCCGAATTGGTGTGTACCAGTCAGTATAAAGGTATTACAGTGTCAGTGACCCGGGTTCAATTCCCGTCACTGTCTGTGAGGAGTGCGTACGTTCTCACCGATACTGTGTACCGGTCAGTATAACGGTATTACAGTGTCAGTGACCCGGGTTCAATTCCCGTCACTGTCTGTGAGGAGGGCGTAAGTTCTCCCTGTTCCTGTGTACCGGTCAGTATAACGGGATTACAGTGTCATTGACCCGGGTTCAATTCCTGTCCCTGTCTGTGAGGAGTGTGTACGTTCTCCTCATTACTGTGTACCGGTCAGTATAACGGGATTACAGTGTCAGCGACCCGGGTTCAATTCCCATCACTGTCTGTGAGGAATGTGTACTTTCTCCCCATTACTGTGCACCGGTCAGTATAACAGGATTACAGTGTCAGTGACCCGGGTTGAATTCCCGTCACTGTCTGTGAGGTGTGTGTACCTTCTCCACATAAGTGTGTACCTTTTAGTATAACGGGTTTACAGTGTCAGTGACCCGGGTTCAATTCCCGTCACTGTCTGTGTGGAGTGTGTACGTTCTCCCCGTTACTGTGTACTGGTTAGTATAACGGGATTACAGTGTCTGTGACCCGGGTTCAATTCGCGTCACTGTCTGTGAGGAGGGCGTAAGTTCTCCCAGTTACTGTGTACCGGTCGGTATAACGGGATTACAGTGTCAGTGACCCGGGTTCAATTCCCATCACTGTCTGTGAGGAGTGCGTACGTTTTCCCCGTTACTATGTACCAGTCGGTATAACGCGATTACAGTGTCAGTGACCTGGGTTCAGTTCCCGTCACTGTCTGTGAGGAGTGCGTACGTTCTCCCAGTTACTGTGTACCGGTCGGTATAACAGGATTACAGTGTCAGTGACCCAGGTTCAATTCCCGTCACTGTCTGAGAGGAGTTCATACGTTCTCCCCGTTACTGTGTACCGGTCGGTATAACGGGATTACAGTGTCAGTGACCCGGGTTCAATTCCCGTCACTCTCTTTGTGGTGTACGTTCTTCCCATTACTGTGTATAAGTTAGTATAACTGGATTACAGTGTCAGTGACCTGGGTGCAATTCCCGTCACTGTCTGTGAGGAGTGCGTACGTTCTCCCCAGTACTGTGTACCGGTCAGTATAACGGGATTACAGTGTCAGTGACCCGGTTTCAATTCCCGTCACTGTCTGTGTGGAGTGTGTACGTTCTCCCCATTACTGTGTACCGGTTAGTATAACGGGATTACAGTGTCACTGACCCGGGTTCAATTCCTGTCACTGTCTGTGAGGAGTGTGTACGTTCTCCCTATTACTGTGTACCGGTCAGTATAATGGGATTACAGTGTCAGTGACCTGGGTTCAATTCCCGTCACTGTCTGTGAGGAGTGTGTACGTTCTCCCCATTACCGTGTACCGGTCAGTATAACGGTAGTACAGTGTCAGTGACCCGGGTTCAATTCACGTCACTCTCTGTGAGGAGTGCGTACGTTCTCCCCATTACTGTGTACCGGTTGGTATAACGGTATTAGACTGTCAGTTACCCGGGTTCAATTCCCGTCACTGTCTGTGAGGATTGCGTACATTCGCCCCATTACTGTGTACCGGTCAGTATAACGGGATTACAGTGTCAGTGACCCGGGTTCAATTCCCGTCACTGTGAGAAGTGTGTACGTTCTCCCAGTTACTGTGTACCGGTCAGTATAACGGGATTACAGTGTCAGTGACCCGGGTTCAATTCCCGTCACTGTCTGTGAAGAGTGTGCACGTTCTCCCCATTACGGTGTACCGGTCGGTATAACGGGATTACAGTGTCAGTGACCCGGGTTCAATTCCCGTCGCTGTCTGTGAGGAGTGTGTACGTTCTCCCCATTACTGTGTACCGGTCAATATAACGGGATTACAGTGTCTCTGACCCGGGTTCAATTCCTGTCACTGTCTGTGAGGAGTGTGTACGTTCTCCCCATTACTGTGTACCGGTCAGTATAACGGGATTACAGTGTCATTGACCCGGGTTCAATTCCTGTCACTGTCTGTGAGGAGTGTGTACGTTCTCCACATTACTGTGTACCGGTCAGTATAACGGGATTACAGAGTCAGTGACCCGGGTTCAATTGCCGTCACTGTCTGTGAGTAGTGTGTACGTTCTCCCCGTTACTGTGTACCGGTCAGTATAATGGTATTACAGTGTCAGTGACCCGGGTTCAATTCCCGTCACTGTCTGTGAGGAGTGCGTACGTTCTCCCCGTTACTGTGTACCGGTCACTATAACGGGATTACAGTGTCAGTGACCCGGGTTCAATTCCCGTCACTGTCTGTGAGGAGTGTGTACGTTCTCCCCGTTACTGTGTACCGGTCAGTATAATGGGATTACAGTGTCAGTGTCCCGGGTTCAATTCCCGTCACTGTCTGTGAGGAGTGTGTACGTTCTCCCATTACTGTGTACCGGTCGGTATAACGGGATTACAGTGTCAGTGACCCGGGTTCAATTCCCGTCACTGTCTGTGAGGAGTGCGTACGTTTTCCCCGTTACAGTGTACCGGTCAGTATAACGGGATTACAGTGTCAGTGACCCGGGTTCAATTCCAGTCACTGTCTGTGAGGAGTGTGTACGTTCTCCCATTACTGTGTACCGGTCAGTATAACGGGATTACAGTGTCAGTGACCCGGGTTCAATTCCCGTCACTGTCTGTGAGGAGTGCGTACGTTTTCCCCGTTACAGTGTACCGGTCGGTATAATGCGATTACAGTGTGAGTGACCCGGGTTCAATTCGCGTCACTGTCTGTGAGGAGTGTGTACGTTTTCCCCGTTGCTATGTACCAGTCGGTATAACGGTATTACAGTGTCACTGACGCGGGTTCAATTCCCGTCCCTGTCTGTGAGGAGTCTGTACGTTCTCCCCGTTACTGTGTACCGGTTGGTATAACGGGATGACAGTGTCAGTGACCCGGCTTCAATTCCCGTCACTGTCTGTGAGGAGTCTGTACATTCTCCGAATTGGTGTGTACCAGTCAGTATAAAGGTATTACAGTGTCAGTGACCCGGGTTCAATTCCCGTCACTGTCTGTGAGGAGTGTGTACGTTCTCCCCGTTACTCTGTACCGGTCGGTATAACGGAATTACAGTGTCAGTGCCCCGGGTTCAATTCCCGTCACTGCCTGTGAGGAGTGCGTACGTTCTCCCCATTACTGTGTACCGGTCAGTATAACGGGATTACAGTGTCATTGACCCGGGTTCAATTCCCGTCACTGTTTGTGTGGAGTGTGTACGTTCTCCCCGTTACTGTTTACCGGTCAGTATAACGGTATTACAGTGTCAGTGACCCGGGTTCAATTCCTGTCCCTGTCTGTGAGGAGTGTGTACGTTCTCCTCATTACTGTGTACCGGTCAGTATAACGGGATTACAGTGTCAGCGACCCGGGTTCAATTCCCATCACTGTCTGTGAGGAATGTGTACTTTCTCCCCATTACTGTGCACCGGTCAGTATAACAGGATTACAGTGTCAGTGACCCGGGTTGAATTCCCGTCACTGTCTGTGTGGAGTGTGTACGTTCTCCCCGTTACTGTGTACTGGTTAGTATAACAGGATTACAGTGTCAGTGACCCGGGTTCAATTCGCGTCACTGTCTGTGAGGAGTGTGTACGTTCTCCCCATTACTTTGTACCGGTCGGTATAACGGGATTACAGTGTCAGTGACCCGGGTTCAATTCCCGTCACTGTCTGTGAGGAGTGTGCACGTTCTCCCCGTTACTGTGTACCGGTCAGTATAACGGGATTACAGTGTCACTGACCCGGGTTCAATTCCCGTCACTGTCTGTGAGGAGTGTGTACGTTCTCCCTGTTACTGTGTACCGGTTGGTATAACGGAATTACAGTGTCAGTGACCCGGGTTCAATTCCCGTCACTGTCTGTGAGAAGTGTGTACGTTCTCCCCATTACTGTGTACCGGTCAGTATAATGGGATTACAGTGTCAGTGACCCGGGTTCAATTCCCGTCACTGCCTGTGAGGAGTGCGTACGTTCTCCCCATTACTGTGTACCGGTCTGTATAACGCGACTACAGTGTCAGTGACCCGGGTTCAATTCCTGTCACTGTGTGTGAAGAGTGTGTTTTTTCTCCCTGTTACTGTGTACCGGTCTGTATAACGGGATTACAGTGTCAGTGACCCGGGTTCAATTCCCGTCACTGTCTGTGAGGAGTGCGTACGTTCTCACTGATACTGTGTACCGGTCGGTATAACGGGATGACAGTGTCAGTGACCCGGGTTCAATTCCCGTCACTGTCTGTGAGGAGTGTGTACGTTCTCCACATTACTGTGTACCGGTCAGTATAACGGGATTACAGTGTCAGTGACCCGGGTTCAATTCCCGTCACTGTTTGTGTGGAGTGTGTACGTTCTCCACATTACTGCGTACCGGTCAGTATAACGGGATTACAGTGTCAGTGACCCGGGTTCAATTCCCGTCACTATCTGTGAGGAGTGTGTACGTTCTCCCCATTACTGTGTACCGGTCAGTATAATGGGATTACAGTGTCAGTGACCCGGGTTCAATTCCCGTCACTGTCTGTGAGGAGTGTGTACGTTCTCCCCGTTACTGTGTACCGGTCAGTATAATGGGATTACAGTGTCAGTGACCCGGGTTCAATTCCTGTCACTGTCTGTGAGGAGTGTGTACGTTCTCCCTGTTACTGTGTACCGGTCGGTATAACGGGATTACCGTGTCAGTCACCCGGGTTCAATTCCCATCACTGTCTGTGAGTAGTGTGTACGTTCTCCCTGTTACTGTGTACCCGTCAGTATAACGGTATTACAGTGTCAGTGACCCGGGTTCAATTCCCGACACTGTCTGTGAGGAGTGTGTACGTTCTCACCATTACTGTGTACCGGTCAGTATAACGGGTTTACAGTGTCAGTGACCCGGGTTCAATTCCCGTCACTGTCTGTGAGGACTGTGTACGTTCTCCACATTACTGTGTACCGGTCAGTATAACGGTATTACAGTGTCAGTGACCCGGGTTCAATTCCCGTCACTGTCTGTGAGTAGTGTGTACGTTCTCCCCATTACTGTGTACCGGTCAGTATAACGGTATTACAGTGTCAGTGACCCGGGTTCAATTCCCGTCACTGTCTGTGAGTAGTGTGTACGTTCTCCCCGTTACTGTGTACCGGTCAGTATAACGGGATTACAGTGTCAGTGACCCGGGTTCAATTCCCGTCACTGTCTGTGAGTAGTGTGTACGTTCTCCCCGTTACTGTGTACCGGTCAGTATAACGGGATTACAGTGTCAGTGACCCGGGTTCAATTCCCGTCACTGTCTGTGAGTAGTGTGTACGTTCTCCCCGTTACTGTGTACCGGTCAGTATAACAGGATTACAGTGTCTCTGACCCGGGTTCAATTCCTGTCACTGTCTGTGAGGAGTGTGTACGTTCTCCCCATTACAGTGTACCGGTCAGTATAATGCGATTACAGTGTGAGTGACCCGGGTTCAATTCCCGTCACTGTCTGTGAGGAGTGTGTACGTTTTCCCCGTTACTATGTACCAGTCGGTATAACGGTATTACAGTGTCACTGACGCGGGTTCAATTCCCGTCCCTGTCTGTGAGGAGTCTGTACGTTCTCCCCGTTACTGTGTACCGGTTGGTATAACGGGATTACAGTGTCAGTGACCCGGCTTCAATTCCCGTCACTGTCTGTGAGGAGTCTGTACATTCTCCGAATTGGTGTGTACCAGTCAGTATAAAGGTATTACAGTGTCAGTGACCCGGGTTCAATTCCCGTCACTGTCTGTGAGGAGTGCGTACGTTCTCACCGATACTGTGTACCGGTCAGTATAACGGTATTACAGTGTCAGTGACCCGGGTTCAATTCCCGTCACTGTCTGTGAGGAGGGCGTAAGTTCTCCCTGTTCCTGTGTACCGGTCAGTATAACGGGATTACAGTGTCATTGACCCGGGTTCAATTCCTGTCCCTGTCTGTGAGGAGTGTGTACGTTCTCCTCATTACTGTGTACCGGTCAGTATAACGGGATTACAGTGTCAGCGACCCGGGTTCAATTCCCATCACTGTCTGTGAGGAATGTGTACTTTCTCCCCATTACTGTGCACCGGTCAGTATAACAGGATTACAGTGTCAGTGACCCGGGTTCAATTCCCGTCACTGTCTGTGTGGAGTGTGTACGTTCTCCCCGTTACTGTGTACTGGTTAGTATAACGGGATTACAGTGTCTGTGACCCGGGTTCAATTCGCGTCACTGTCTGTGAGGAGGGCGTAAGTTCTCCCAGTTACTGTGTACCGGTCGGTATAACGGGATTACAGTGTCAGTGACCCGGGTTCAATTCCCATCACTGTCTGTGAGGAGTGCGTACGTTTTCCCCATTACTGTGTACCGGTCAGTATAACGGGATTACAGTGTCAGTGACCCCGGTTCAATTCCCGTCACTGTCTGTGAGGAGGGCGTACGTTCTCCCCATTACTGTGTACCGGTCTGTATAACGGGATTACAGTGTCAGTGACCCGGGTTCAATTCCCGTCTCTGTCTGTGAGGAGTTCATCCGTTCTCCCCGTTACTGTGTACCGGTCGGTATAACGGGATTACAGTGTCAGTGACCCGGGTTCAATTCCCGTCACTCTCTTTGTGGTGTACGTTCTTCCCATTACTGTGTACAAGTTAGTATAACTGGATTACAGTGTCAGTGACCCGGGTTCAATTCCCATCACTGTCTGTGAGGAGTGCGTACGTTCTCACCGTTACTGTGTACCGGTCAGTATAATGGGATTACAGTGTCAGTGACCCGGGTTCAATTCTCGTCACTGTCTGTGAGCAGTGTGTACGTTCTCCCCGTTACTGTGTACCGGTCGGTATAACAGGATTACAGTGTCAGTGACCCGGGTTCAATTCCCGTCACTGTCTTTGCGGGGTGTGTACGTTCTCCCCATTACTGTGTCCCGGTCGGTATAATGGTATTACAGTGTCAGTGACCTGGGTGCAATTCCCGTCACTGTCTGTGAGGATTGCGTACATTCGCCCCATTACTGTGTACCGGTCAGTATAACGGGATTACAGTGTCAGTGACCCGGGTTCAATTCCCGTCACTGTGAGAAGTGTGTACGTTCTCCCAGTTACTGTGTACCGGTCAGTATAACGGGATTACAGTGTCAGTGACCCGGGTTCAATTCCCGTCACTGTCTGTGAAGAGTGTGCACGTTCTCCCCATTACGGTGTACCGGTCGGTATAACGGGATTACAGTGTCAGTGACCCGGGTTCAATTCCCGTCGCTGTCTGTGAGGAGTGTGTACGTTCTCCACATTACTGTGTACCGGTCAGTATAACGGGATTACAGCGTCAGTGACCCGGGTTCAATTGCCGTCACTGTCTGTGAGTAGTGTGTACGTTCTCCCCGTTACTGTGTACCGGTCAGTATAACAGGATTACAGTGTCTCTGACCCGGGTTCAATTCCTGTCACTGTCTGTGAGGAGTGTGTACGTTCTCCCATTACTGTGTACCGGTCAATATAACGGGATTACAGTGTCAGTGACCCGGGTTCAATTCCCGTCACTGTCTGTGAGGAGTGTGTACGTTCTCCCATTACTGTGTACCGGTCGGTATAACGGGATTACAGTGTCAGTGACCCGGGTTCAATTCCCGTCACTGTCTGTGAGGAGTGCGTACGTTTTCCCCGTTACTGTGTACCGGTCAGTATAACGGGATTACAGTGTCAGTGACCCGGGTTCAATTCCCGTCACTGTCTGTGAGGAGTGCGTACGTTTTCCCCGTTACAGTGTACCGGTCGGTATAATGCGATTACAGTGTGAGTGACCCGGGTTCAATTCCCGTCACTGTCTGTGAGGAGTGTGTACGTTTTCCCCGTTACTATGTACCAGTCGGTATAACGGTATTACAGTGTCACTGACGGGGGTTCAATTCCCGTCCCTGTCTGTGAGGAGTCTGTACGTTCTCCCCGTTACTGTGTACCGGTTGGTATAACGGGATTACAGTGTCAGTGACCCGGCTTCAATTCCCGTCACTGTCTGTGAGGAGTCTGTACATTCTCCGAATTGGTGTGTACCAGTCAGTATAAAGGTATTACAGTGTCAGTGACCCGGGTTCAATTCCCGTCACTGTCTGTGAGGAGTGCGTACGTTCTCACCGATACTGTGTACCGGTCAGTATAACGGTATTACAGTGTCAGTGACCCGGGTTCAATTCCCGTCACTGTCTTTGAGGAGGGCGTAAGTTCTCCCTGTTCCTGTGTACCGGTCAGTATAACGGGATTACAGTGTTCATTGACCCGGGTTCAATTCCTGTCGCTGTCTGTGAGGAGTGTGTACGTTCTCCTCATTACTGTGTACCGGTCAGTATAACGGGATTACAGTGTCAGTGACCCGGGTTCAATTCCCGTCACTGTCTGTGTGGAGTGTGTACGTTCTCCCCGTTACTGTGTACTGGTTAGTATAACGGGATTACAGTGTCTGTGACCCGGGTTGAATTCGCGTCACTGTCTGTGAGGAGGGCGTAAGTTCTCCCCGTTACTGTGTACCGGTCAGTATAACGCGATTACAGTGTCAGTGACCTGGGTTCAGTTCCCGTCACTGTCTGTGAGGAGTGTGTACGTTCTCCCCATTACTGTGTACCGGTCAGTATAATGGGATTACAGTGTCAGTGACCCGGGTTCAATTCCCGTCACTGCCTGTGAGGAATGTGTACGTTCTCCCCATTACTGTGTACCGGTCAGTATAACGGGATTACAGTGTCAGTGACCCGGGTTCAATTCCCGTCACTGTCTGTGAGTAGTGTGTACGTTCTCCCCGTTACTGTGTACCGGTCAGTATAACAGGATTACAGTGTCTCTGACCCGGGTTCAATTCCCGTCACTGTCTGTGAGGAGTCTGTACATTCTCCGAATTGGTGTGTACCAGTCAGTATAAAGGTATTACAGTGTCAGTGACCCGGGTTCAATTCCCGTCACTGTCTGTGAGGAGTGCGTACGTTCTCACCAATACTGTGTACCGGTCAGTATAACGGTATTACAGTGTCAGTGACCCGGGTTCAATTCCCGTCACTGTCTGTGAGGAGGGCGTAAGTTCTCCCTGTTCCTGTGTACCGGTCAGTATAACGGGATAACAGTGTCATTGACCCGGGTTCAATTCCTGTCCCTGTCTGTGAGGAGTGTGTACGTTCTCCTCATTACTGTGTACCGGTCAGTATAACGGGATTACAGTGTCAGCGACCCGGGTTCAATTCCCATCACTGTCTGTGAGGAATGTGTACTTTCTCCCCATTACTGTGCACCGGTCAGTATAACAGGATTACAGTGTCAGTGACCCGGGTTGAATTCCCGTCACTGTCTGTGAGGTGTGTGTACCTTCTCCACATAAGTGTGTACCTTTTAGTATAACGGGTTTACAGTGTCAGTGACCCGGGTTCAATTCCCGTCACTGTCTGTGTGGAGTGTGTACGTTCTCCCCGTTACTCTGTACCGGTCGGTATAACGGGATTACAGTGTCTGTGACCCGGGTTCAATTCCCGTCACTGTCTGTGAGAAGTGTGTACGTTCTCCCCATTACTGTGTACCGGTCAGTATAATGGGATTACAGTGTCAGTGACCCGGGTTCAATTCCCGTCACTGTCTGTGAGGAGTGCGTACGTTCTCCCCATTACTTTGTACCGGTCAGTATAATGGGATTACAGTGTCAGTGACCCGGGTTCAATTCCCGTCACTGCCTGTGAGGAGTGTGTACGTTCTCCCCATTACTGTGTACCGGTCAGTATAATGATATTACAGTGTCAGGGACCTGGGTTCAATTCCCGTCACTGTCTGTGAGGAGTGTGTACGTCCTCCCCATTACTGTGTACCGGTTAGTATAACGGGATTACAGTGTCAGTGACCCGGGTTCAATTCCCGTCACTGTGTGTGAGGAGTGTGTACATTCTCCCCATTACTGTGTACCGGTCTGTATAACGCGACTACAGTGTCAGTGACCCGGGTTCAATTCCTGTCACTGTCTGTGAAGAGTGTGTTTTTTCTCCCTGTTACTGTGTACCGGTCAGTATAACGGGATTACAGTGTCAGTGACCCGGGTTCAATTCCCGTCACTGTCTGTGAGGAGTGTGTACGTTCTCCACATTACTGTGTACCGGTCGGTATAATGGTATTACAGTGTCAGTGACCCGGGTTCAATTCCCGTCACTGTTTGTGTGCAGTGCGTATGTTCTCCCTGTTACTGTGTACCGGTCAGTATAACGGTAGTACAGTGTCAGTGACCCGGGTTCAATTCCCGTCACTGTCTGTGAGGAGTGTGTACGTTCTCCACATTACTGTGTACCGGTCAGTATAATGGGATTACAGTGTCATTGACCCGGGTTCAATTCCCGTCACTGTCTGTACGGAGTCTGTGCATTCTCCCCATGAGCTACATTGTTTTGTTGGGTGCTCTAGTTTCCTCACACATTCCAAACATCTGCCAGTTTGTAGCTTAATTGATTAGTTGTCCGGTGAAATTTGGTGACTGGAAAGTTGGGATGAAGTGAGAAGCTGGATGGTGTTAGGTTCAAAAGTCATTGGGCTGATGAAGAATGTCTCTGCTCGGAGGGAAGAGTTGTCCAATGGAAAAGGGGAAGAAGGAGGTACACCAGTGGAGGTAACTGGTGGATGAGGAGTTAAGGTGAGAGGCGAGAGAGCGGACTAGAAGAGAGGGAAGGCGAGGGGGTGGAGAGATATATATACCAGAAGTTGGAGAAATCTATTATTAATGCCATCAGACACAATATCAGGGGTTGCTTCTTCACATTGAGTGTCAGAACCAACGTGTCAGAATGGGAATTAATGTTGCATTAACATATCACAGATAACCATATAACATATATAACCATATAACAATCACAGCACGGAAACAGGCCATCTCGGCCCTCCTAGTCTGTGCCGAACCCTTAATCTCACCTAGTCCCACCTACCCACACTCAGCCCATAACCCTCCACTCCTTTCCTGTCCATATACCTATCCAATTTTACCTTAAATGACACAACTGAACTGGCCTCTACTACTTCTACAGGAAGCTCATTCCACACAGCTATCACTCTTTGAGTAAAGAAATACCCCCTCGTGTTTCCCTTAAACTTCTGCCCCCTAACTCTCAAATCATGTCCTCTTGTTTGAATCTCCCCTACTCTCAATGGAAACAGCCTGTTCACGTCAACTCTATCTATCTCTCTCAAAATTTTAAATACCTGCAATATCTGCAGCAAGAGATTACATCTGCCTCCCCCGGACCCATGGGGTGGCTAACGTTCCACGAAATGGCATGTGTACTCCCACAGAGGATGCCAACTTGTGTGATAACTACAATGAATTTCCTTTTCTAAACACAAGAAATTCTGCAGATGATGAAAATCCAAAGCAACACATACAAAATGTTAGAGGAACTCAGCAGGTCAGGCAGCATCTCTGGAAATAAAAAAAACAGCTGAAGTTTCAGACCAAGACCCTTCTTCAGGACTGAAAGGAAAGGAGTAAATGACAGAAAAAAAGGTGGTGTCAGAGTAGTCTTCTATACCCATCAATAACACTCTATTGCCTCCGCACCTGTCCATAACCCCTGTATAGTCTCCATATCCATTTATAACCCTATAGTCTTCCGTCTACGTCCATAACCCTCTATAGTCTCCCATATATGTCCATAGCCCTCTCTAGTCTTCCATATACATCCGTAACTCTATAGTCTTCCACACATACCCATGTGTAACACTCTATAGTCTTCCATATACGTCCATAATACTCCATCCTATTCCATACCAGTCCATTACCCACTATAGTCTTCCTTACCAATCTTTAACCCTCTATAGTCTTCCATATCTGTCCCTAACCCTATATGGTTAGTCTTCCACATATGTCCATAACCCTCTATAGTCTTCTATATACGTTCATAACACTCTATCATATTCCATACCCATCCATAACCTACTGTAGTCTTCCACACCCATCCGTCACCTTCTATAGTCTTCCATATCTGCCCATAACCCTCTATAGTCTCCATACCCATCCATAACTCTCTATAGTCTTCCATACATGTCCATAACACCATTATATTCCATACCGGTCTATAACCCTCTATAGTCTTCCACACCCATCCATAACCCTCTACAATCTTCTATACCCATCCATAACCCTCTATAGTCTTCCAATGCATCCATAACCTTCTATAGCCTCCATATCCATCCATAACCCTCCAGAGTCTTCCAATGCATCCATAACCTTCTATAGCCTCCATATTCATCCATAACCCTCCAGAGTCTTGCATAACTTTCATGTCCAGGTCCAGTGGTACAAATGGTCACTATAAGCTGGGGTCTTTCTTCGATGCAGTGGATGACTGTGACTTCTTCTGTGCCTTGTCCTGCTCTTTGCTCTCCACAGAGCATTGCAGAAATGCCTCCCTGGCCCTTCGATCTCATTGTAGATCTCATCTGCTCAGTCTGCCAGAGCTGGCTTCCCGTGCTAGAATAGACATGTACCCTTCTTACCAGGCTATGAGGCCACCAGCTACCCTCAGCTGGTCCTGCTGCCTGTCGAAGCATTGTACCGGGATGTGGCCGCTGTCCCATGCAAACAGCTACTTGGAGTCACGGGTGAGAGCTGAGTGTCTGATGGGAACCAAAAGTGAGTGAGTTGCCCTGGAGTGGACACAGAAGCTCCTTCACGTGATGTGTTATCTTCCCCTGGACACCCAATACACCCCATTGCAAAAGATTACCAATCAATTCAACGATGGAGGAGATTTTTGTTTCTTTGGTATAACACAGCAAATTCATTCTTGTGCTCTCCTTTCTGCTTGTGACTTCCCTTTAATGTTTCTGTAATCATTGTCACCCCATAAAGGGACGTCCTGTGAGGATGGAATAGTTGGCTGGCAGCCTGAGACATTTGATATATTGCAGGAATGTTGCCTCCTATTTGTCAGGATAATTACCCATGACTGATTGTGTCTTACAGAGCTGGCAAACAACAATGTTAGTGGAGCAAGGGCTTATGGGTACGTCAACCTCTGTCCCATTCCCATTTCAAAAATAATTTGCTGAAATGGAGGGCATCTGCAGCATTATGGCCTCTGACAGATTTTAAATCTTGATTTAACACTTCGCAGGTTTTTCTGTGCGCATGCTGAGTCTCATAAACTCATCAGGTTAGCACGTGAATTGCAAAGCAGAGCCAAGTTAAACAGTAATTAAACCAAACCGGTATTGGATTCTCAAACACAAGTAAATCTGCAGATACTGGAAATCCAGAGCAACACACACAAAATGCTGGAGGAACTCAGCAGGCCAGGCAGCATCTATGAAAAGGAATGAACAGTCGACATCTCAGGTCGAGACCCTTCACTTGGATGTCTTGGCCTGAAACATCGACTGATTGCCCATTTCCATAGATGTTGCCTGACCTGCTGAGTTCCTCCAGCATTTTGTATATGCAGTATTGAATTTTGATGCTGTAATCCAAGGTTCTTTCAGAAGTCAGGAAAGAGGCACAAAACTTGTTACTTCACAATCGTTTTATTAAGACCAGAAGACAAAGGAGCGGAATTGGGCCATTTGGCCTGTTCAGTCTGCTCCACCATGGCTGATAGAAGTAATGAAAGTTGAATGGATAGTGATAGGGGTCTACTAGTGAAGTGATAACTAATATTGAAGATGGCACCCCGAAATATAACAGCTATTTATACGACAGAGATTAAAAAATATTCTTCCAAAATTTTAGATAATTAACCAATCAGAAAGAATTTATTCAATACTGCAGTAACAAATTAACCAATGAGAATGCCTTTTATTCACTTAATGTAGAACAAAGAAGCTTCCAGGGCCTTCCAGAATTATCCTTTCTACAGCTTCTTTTGCATAAAACACACACTGATAATTGATTTTTAAACTGTAAGAAAACAAGTAAACAGCCCAATCTAAAAATTAAACAATCTGGTCAAACATGGGTCTGAGCAAATAGAGGACACGTCACAAGGCCATTCATTGACAAATTAGAAAGTGAGCAGTCTTCTGAAATTGGCATCTAATGCAGGAGGCTTCCGACTGAACCCAGAACTGCCTGGTATGGAGATGATCTCATCAAAACCTATGAAACACCAAAAGGCCGAGGTTGACCAGATGTAAATAGGAAGGATGTTTTCTACAACGGGGGAGTGAAAGGTCAAAGGACATATGCTCAGAATAAAGGAACATACATCTAGAACACAAATAAGAGCGGTGAATCTGTGGAATTCATTGCCAATGGTTCTAAAGCTCAGGACATTGAGTATATTTATAGCAGAAGTCGACAGCTTCTTGATTACTCAGGGCAACAAAGGTAAGAGAAAGAAAACAGGAGAATGGGCTTGAGAGGGATAATAAAAAGCCATAAAGCAATGACAGAGAAGGCCCGACTGACTAACCGTATAGCTCATAGTTTCATGTCTCCATTGCACAAGATTGCAAGAGGCAGCGGAGTAATGGAAAGGCAGCCTGCTGATACACAGACACAACCTTGCACTACCGCGCGACCTCTTTAATAGACTGTACCTCATAAAGGCCACAACTGTCACTTACCACCATCATCATCCAGGACATCAGACACGATGGACTGGCATCATCCAGTTAACAGTAAATAAAGACCCTCACCGTCCAGAACATTCATCACCAATGACACTCATCATCCAGAACATCCGTCACTGACGACCCTCATCGTCCGGAACATCCGTCACTGACGACCCTCATCGTCCAGAACATCCGTCACTGACGACCCTCATCGTCCAGAACATCCGTCACTGACGACCCTCATCGTCCAGAACGTCCGTCACAGACGTCTATCATCGTCCAGAACGTCCGTCACTGACGACCCTCATCGTCCAGAACATCCGTCACTGACGTCCCACATCGTCCAGAACATCCGTCACTGACGTCCCTCATCATCCAGA
The DNA here is from genome assembly GCF_030144855.1 of Hypanus sabinus. Classification (NCBI taxonomy): domain Eukaryota; kingdom Metazoa; phylum Chordata; class Chondrichthyes; order Myliobatiformes; family Dasyatidae; genus Hypanus; species Hypanus sabinus. The sequence continues at coordinate 106,123,621 of NC_082719.1, read as the reverse complement.
ACATCCGTCACTGACGACCCTCATCGTCCAGAACATCCGTCACTGACGACCCTCATCATCCAGAACATCCGTCACAGACGTCCATCATCGTCCAGAACGTCCGTCACTGACGACCCTCATCGTCCAGAACATCCGTCACTGACAACCCTCATCATTCAGAACATCCGTCACTGACGACCCACATCGTCCAGAACATCCGTCACTGACGACCCTCATCGTCCAGAACATCCGTCACTGACGACCCTCATCGTCCAGAACATCCGTCACAGACGTCTATCATCGTCCAGAACGTCCGTCACTGACGACCCACATCGTCCAGAACATCCGTCACTGATGACCGTCATCGTCCAGAACATCCGTCATTGACGACCCTCATCGTCCAGAACATCCGTCACTGACGACCCTCATCGTCCAGAACATCCGTCACTGACGACCCTCATCGTCCAGAACATCCGGAACTGACGACCATCACCGTGCATAACATCCGTCACTGACGACCCTCATCGTCCAGAACATCCGTCATTGACGACCCTCATCGTCCAGAACATCGGTCACTGACGACCCTCATCGTCCAGAACATCCGTCATTGACGAACCTCATCGTCCAGATCATCCGTCACTGACGACCCTCACTGTCCAGAACATCCGTCACTGACGACCCTCATCGTCCAGAACATCCGTCACTGACGACCCTCATCGTCCGGAACATCCGTCACTGACGACCCTCATCGTCCAGAACATCCGTCACTGACGACCCTCATGGTCCGGAACGTCCGTCACTGACGACCCTCATCGTCCGGAACATCAGTCACTGACGACCCTCATCGTCCAGAACATCCGTCACTGACGACCCTCATCATCCGGAACATCCATCACAGACGTCCATCATCGTCCAGAACATCCGACACTGACGACCCTCATCATCCGGAACATCCATCACTGACGTCCATCATCGTCCAGAACATCCGGAACTGACGACCATCACCGTGCATAACATCCGTCACTGACGACCCTCATCGTCCAGAACATCCGTCATTGACGACCCTCATCGTCCAGAACATCGGTCACTGACGACCCTCATCGTCCAGAACATCCGTCATTGACGAACCTCATCGTCCAGATCATCCGTCACTGACGACCCTCACTGTCCAGAACATCCGTCACTGACGACCCTCATCGTCCAGAACATCCGTCACTGACGACCCTCATCGTCCGGAACATCCGTCACTGACGACCCTCATCGTCCAGAACATCCGTCACTGACGACCCTCATGGTCCGGAACGTCCGTCACTGACGACCCTCATCGTCCAGAAAATCCGTCACTGACGACCCTCATCGTCCAGAACATCCGTCACTGACGACCCTCATCGTCCGGAAGATCCATCACTGACGACACTCATCGTCCAGAACATCCGTCACTGACGACCCTCATCGTCCAGAACATCCGACACTGACGACCCTCATCGTCCAGAACATCCGTCACTGACGACCCTCATCGTCCGGAAGATCCATCACTGACGACCCTCATCGTCCGGAACATCCGTCACTGACGTCCCTCATCGTCCAGAACATCCGACACTGACGACCCTCATCGTCCAGAACATCCGTCACTGACGTCCCTCATCGTCCAGAACATCCGACACTGACGACCCTCATCGTCCGGAACATCCGTCACTGACGACCCTCATCGTCCGGAAGATCCATCACTGACGACCCTCATCGAGCAGAACATCCGACACTGACGAGCCTCATCGTCCAGAACATCCGACACTGACGACCCTCATCGTCCAGAACATCCGACACTGACGAGCCTCATCGTCCAGAACATCCGTCACTGACGACCCTCATCGTCCAGAAAATCCGTCACTGACGACCCTCATCATCCGGAACATCTTCACTGACGAGCCTCATCGTCCAGAACATCCGTCACTGACGAGCCTCATCATCCAGAACATCCGTCACTGACGAACCCTCATCGTCCGGTACATCAGTCACTGATGACCCTCATCGTCCGGAACATCCGTCACTGACGACCCTCATCGTCCGGAACATCCGACAGTGACGTCCCTCATCGTCCAGAACATCCGACACTGACGACTCTCATCGTCCGGAACATCCGTCACTGACGACCCTCATCGTCCAGAACATCCGTCACTGACGACCCTCATCGTCCAGAACATCCGTCACTGACGTCCCGCATCGTCCAGAACATCCGTCACTGACGACCCTCATCGTCCGGAACATCCGTCACTGACGACCCTCATCGTCCAGAACATCCGTCACTGACGACCCTCATCGTCCGGAACATCCGTCACTGACGACCCTCATCGTCCAGAACATCCGTCACTGACGACCCTCATGGTCCGGAACGTCCGTCACTGACGACCCTCATCGTCCGGAACATCAGTCACTGACGACCCTCATCGTCCAGAACATCCGTCACAGACGACCCTCATCATCCGGAACATCCATCACAGACGTCCATCATCGTCCAGAACATCCGACACTGACGACCCTCATCATCCGGAACATCCATCACTGACGTCCATCATCGTCCAGAACATCCGGAACTGACGACCATCACCGTGCATAACATCCGTCACTGACGACCCTCATCGTCCAGAACATCCGTCATTGACGACCCTCATCGTCCAGAACATCGGTCACTGACGACCCTCATCATCCAGAACGTCCATCACTGACGACCCTCATCATCCAGAACATCCGTCACTGACGACCCTCATCGTCCAGAACATCCGTCACTGACGACCCTCATGGTCCGGAACGTCCGTCACTGACGACCCTCATCGTCCAGAAAATCCGTCACTGACGTCCCTCATCGTCCAGAACATCCGTCACTGACGACCCTCATCGTCCAGAACATCCGTCACTGACGACCCTCATCGTCCGGAAGATCCATCACTGACGACCCTCATCGTCCAGAACATCCGTCACTGACGACCCTCATCGTCCGGAAGATCCATCACTGACGACCCTCATCGTCCAGAACATCCGACACTGACGACCCTCATCGTCCAGAACATCCGTCACTGACGACGCTCATCGTCCGGAAGATCCATCACTGACGACCCTCATCGTCCAGAACATCCGACACTGACGACCCTCATCGTCCAGAACATCCGACACTGACGAGCCTCATCGTCCAGAACATCCGTCACTGACGACCCTCATCGTCCAGAAAATCCGTCACTGACGACCCTCATCATCCGGAACATCTTCACTGACGAGCCTCATCGTCCAGAACATCCGTCACTGACGAGCCTCATCATCCAGAACATCCGTCACTGACGAACCCTCATCGTCCGGTACATCAGTCACTGATGACCCTCATCGTCCGGAACATCCGTCACTGACGACCCTCATCGTCCGGAACATCCGACAGTGACGTCCCTCATCGTCCAGAACATCCGACACTGACGACTCTCATCGTCCGGAACATCCGTCACTGACGACCCTCATCGTCCAGAACATCCGTCACTGACGACCCTCATCGTCCAGAACATCCGTCACTGACGTCCCGCATCGTCCAGAACATCCGTCACTGATGACCCTCATCGTCCGGAACATCCGTCACTGACGACCCTCATCGTCGGGAACATCCGACACTGACGTCCCTCATCGTCCAGAACATCCGACACTGACGACTCTCATCGTCCGGAACATCCGTCACTGACGACCCTCATCGTCCAGAACATCCGTCACTGACGACCCTCATCGTCCAGAACATCCGTCACTGACGACCCTCATCGTCCGGAAGATCCGTCATTGACGACCCTCATCGTCCAGAACATCCGTCACTGACGTCCCACATCGTCCAGAACATCCGTCACTGATGAACCCTCATCGTCCAGAACATCCGTCACTGACAACCCTCATCGTCCAGAAGATCCATCACTGACGTCCCTCATCGTCCAGAACATCCATCACTGACGACCCTCATCTTCCGGAACATCCATCACTGACGACCCTCATCGTCCAGAACATCCGTCACTGACGACCCTCATCGTCCAGAACATCCGTCACTGACGACCCTCATCGTCCAGAACATCCGTCACTGACGACCCTCATCGTCCGGAACGTCCGTCACTGACGACCCTCATCGTCCGGAACATCCGTCACTGACAACCCTCATCGTCCGGAACATCCGTCACTGACGAGCCTCATCGTCCAGAACATCCGTCACTGACGACCATCACCGTCCGGAACATCCGTCACTGACGACCATCACCGTCCGGAACATCCGTCACTGACGACCCTCATCGTCCAGAACATCCGTCACTGACAACCCTCATCGTCCAGAACATCCGTCACTGACGACCCTCATCGTCCGGAACATCCATCACTGACGTCCATCATCGTCCAGAACATCCGTCACTGACGACCCTCATCGTCCAGCACATCCGTCACTGACGACCCTGATAGTCCAGAACATCCGTCACTGACGACCCTGATCGTCCAGAACATCCGTCACTGACGACCCTCATCGTCCAGAACATCCGTCACTGACGACCCTCATCATCCAGAACGTCCGTCACTGACGACCCTCATCATCCGGAACATCCATCACTGACGTCCATCATCGTCCAGAACATCCGTCACTGACGACCCTCATCATCCAGAACATCCGTCAGTGACGACCCTGATCGTCCAGAACATCCGTCACTGACGACCCTCATCGTCCAGAACATCCGTCACTGACGACCCTCATCATCCAGAACGTCCATCACTGACGACCCTCATCATCCGGAACATCCATCTCTGACGTCCATCATCGTCCAGAACATCCGTCACTGACGACCCTCATCATCCAGAACATCCGTCAGTGACGACCCTCATCGTCCAGAACATCAGTCACTGACGACCCTCATCATCCAGAACATCCGTCACTGACGACCCTCATCGTCGGGAACATCCGACACTGACGTCCCTCATCGTCCAGAACATCCGACACTGATGACTCTCATCGTCCGGAACATCCGTCACTGACGACCCTCATCGTCCAGAACATCCGTCACTGACGACCCTCATCGTCCAGAACATCCGTCACTGACGACCCTCATCGTCCGGAACATCCGTCACTGACGTCCCTCATCGTCCAGAACATCCGTCACTGACGACCCTCATCGTCCGGAACATCCGTCACTGACGACTCTCATCGTCCAGAACATCCGTCACTGACGACCCTCATCGTCCAGAACATCCGTCATTGACGACCCTCATCGTCCGGAAGATCCGTCATTGACGACCCTCATCGTCCAGAACATCCGTCACTGACGTCCCTCATCGTCCAGAACATCCGTCACTGATGAACCCTCATCGTCCAGAACATCCGTCACTGACGTCCCTCATCGTCCAGAACATCCATCACTGACGACCCTCATCGTCCGGAAGATCCATCACTGACGTCCCTCATCACCCAGAACATCTGTTACTTACAACCCTTACCGTCCAGTTGATCTGTCACAGACATCCCTCAATGTCCAGTGGATCCGTCACTGACGTACCTCATCGTCCAGCACATCCGTCACTGACGACCCTCATCGTCCGGAACATCCGTCACTGACGACCCTCATCATCCAGAACGTTCATCACTGACGACCCTCATCGTCCAGAACATCCGTCACTGACGACCCTCATCGTCCAGAACATCCGTCACTGACGACCCTCATCATCCAGAACATCCGTCAGTGACGACCCTCATCGTCCAGAACATCAGTCACTGACGACCCTCATCATCCAGAACATCCGTCACTGACGACCCTCATCGTCGGGAACATCCGACACTGACGTCCCTCATCGTCCAGAACATCCGACACTGACGACTCTCATCGTCCGGAACATCCGTCACTGACGACCCTCATCGTCCAGAACATCCGTCACTGACGACCCTCATCGTCCAGAACATCCGTCACTGACGACCCTCATCGTCCGGAACATCCGTCACTGACGTCCCTCATCGTCCAGAACATCCGTCACTGACGACCCTCATCGTCCGGAACATCCGTCACTGACGACTCTCATCGTCCAGAACATCCGTCACTGACGACCCTCATCGTCCAGAACATCCGTCATTGACGACCCTCATCGTCCGGAAGATCCGTCATTGACGACCCTCATCGTCCAGAACATCCGTCACTGACGTCCCTCATCGTCCAGAACATCCGTCACTGACGTCCCTCATCGTCCAGAACATCCATCACTGACGACCCTCATTGTCCGGAAGATCCATCACTGACGTCCCTCATCACCCAGAACATCTGTTACTTACAACCCTTACCGTCCAGTTGATCTGTCACAGACATCCCTCAATGTCCAGTGGATCCGTCACTGACGTACCTCATCGTCCAGCACATCCGTCACTGACGACCCTCATCGTCCAGAACATCCGTCATTGACGACCCTCATCGTCCCAAACATCCGTCACTGACGACCCTCATCGTCCAGAACATCCGTCACTGACGACCCTCATCGTCCGGAACGTCCGTCACTGACAACCCTCATCGTCCGGAACATCCGTCACTGACAACCCTCATCGTCCGGAACATCCGTCACTGACGAGCCTCATCGTCCAGAACATCCGTCACTGACGACCATCACCGTCCGGAACATCCGTCACTGACGACCATCACCGTCCGGAACATCCGTCACTGACGACCCTCATCGTCCAGAACATCCGTCACTGACAACCCTCATCGTCCAGAACATCCGTCACTGACGACCCTCATCGTCCGGAACATCCATCACTGACGTCCATCATCGTCCAGAACATCCGTCACTGACGACCCTCATCGTCCAGCACATCCGTCACTGACGACCCTGATAGTCCAGAACATCCGTCACTGACGACCCTCATCGTCCAGAACATCCGTCACTGACGACCCTCATCATCCAGAACGTCCGTCACTGACGACCCTCATCATCCGGAACATCCATCACTGACGTCCATCATCGTCCAGAACATCCGTCACTGACGACCCTCATCATCCAGAACATCCGTCAGTGACGACCCTGATCGTCCAGAACATCCGTCACTGACGACCCTCATCGTCCAGAACATCCGTCACTGACGACCCTCATCATCCAGAACGTCCATCACTGACGACCCTCATCATCCGGAACATCCATCACTGACGACCCTCATCGTCCAGAACATCCGTCACTGACGACCCTCATCATCCAGAACATCCGTCAGTGACGACCCTCATCGTCCAGAACATCAGTCACTGACGACCCTCATCATCCAGAACATCCGTCACTGACGACCCTCATCGTCGGGAACATCCGACACTGACGTCCCTCATCGTCCAGAACATCCGACACTGACGACTCTCATCGTCCGGAACATCCGTCACTGACGACCCTCATCGTCCAGAACATCCGTCACTGACGACCCTCATCGTCCAGAACATCCGTCACTGACGACCCTCATCGTCCGGAACATCCGTCACTGACGTCCCTCATCGTCCAGAACATCCGTCACTGACGACCCTCATCGTCCGGAACATCCGTCACTGACGACTCTCATCGTCCAGAACATCCGTCACTGACGACCCTCATCGTCCAGAACATCCGTCATTGACGACCCTCATCGTCCAGAAGATCCGTCATTGACGACCCTCATCGTCCAGAACATCCGTCACTGACGTCCCTCATCGTCCAGAACATCCGTCACTGATGAACCCTCATCGTCCAGAACATCCGTCACTGACGTCCCTCATCGTCCAGAACATCCATCTCTGACGACCCTCATCGTCCGGAAGATCCATCACTGACGTCCCTCATCACCCAGAACATCTGTTACTTACAACCCTTACCGTCCAGTTGATCTGTCACAGACATCCCTCAATGTCCAGTGGATCCGTCACTGACGTACCTCATCGTCCAGCACATCCGTCACTGACGACCCTCATCGTCCGGAACATCCGTCACTGACGACCCTCATCATCCAGAACGTTCATCACTGACGACCCTCATCATCCGGAACATCCATCACTGACGTCCATCATCGTCCAGAACATCCGTCACTGACGACCCTCATCATCCAGAACATCCGTCAGTGACGACCCTCATCGTCCAGAACATCAGTCACTGACGACCCTCATCATCCAGAACATCCGTCACTGACGTCCCTCATCGTCCAGAACATCCGACACTGACGACTCTCATCGTCCGGAACATCCGTCACTGACGACCCTCATCGTCCAGAACATCCGTCACTGACGACCCTCATCGTCCAGAACATCCGTCACTGACGACCCTCATCGTCCGGAACATCCGTCACTGACGTCCCTCATCGTCCAGAACATCCGTCACTGACGACCCTCATCGTCCGGAACATCCGTCACTGACGACTCTCATCGTCCAGAACATCCGTCACTGACGACCCTCATCGTCCAGAACATCCGTCATTGACGACCCTCATCGTCTGGAAGATCCGTCATTGACGACCCTCATCGTCCAGAACATCCGTCACTGACGTCCCTCATCGTCCAGAACATCCGTCACTGACGTCCCTCATCGTCCAGAACATCCATCACTGACGACCCTCATCGTCCGGAAGATCCATCACTGACGTCCCTCATCACCCAGAACATCTGTTACATACAACCCTTACCGTCCAGTTGATCTGTCACAGACATCCCTCAATGTCCAGTGGATCCGTCACTGACGTACCTCATCGTCCAGCACATCCGTCACTGACGACCCTCATCGTCCAGAACATCCGTCATTGACGACCCTCATCGTCCCAAACATCCGTCACTGACGACCCTCATCGTCCAGAACATCCGTCACTGACGACCCTCATCGTCCAGAACATCCGTCACTGACGACCCTCATCGTCCAGAACATCCGTCACTGACGACCCTCATCGTCAGGAACGTCCGTCACTGACGACCCTCATCGTCCGGAACATCCGTCACTGACGACCCTCATCGTCCGGAACATCCGTCACTGACGAGCCTCATCGTCCAGAACATCCGTCACTGACGACCATCACCGTCCGGAACATCCGTCACTGACGACCATCACCGTCCGGAACATCCGTCACTGACGACCCTCATCGTCCAGAACATCCGTCACTGACAACCCGCATCGTCCAGAACATCCGTCACTGACGACCCTCATCGTCCGGAACATCCATCACTGACGTCCATCATCGTCCAGAACATCCGTCACTGACGACCCTCATCGTCCAGCACATCCGTCACTGACGACCCTGATAGTCCAGAACATCCGTCACTGACGACCCTCATCGTCCAGAACATCCGTCACTGATGACCCTCATCATCCAGAACGTCCGTCACTGACGACCCTCATCATACGGAACATCCATCACTGACGTCCATCATCGTCCAGAACATCCGTCACTGACGACCCTCATCATCCAGAACATCCGTCAGTGACGACCCTGATCGTCCAGAACATCCGTCACTGACGACCCTCATCGTCCAGAACATCCGTCACTGACGACCCTCATCATCCAGAACGTCCATCACTGACGACCCTCATCGTCCGGAACATCCATCACTGACGACTCTCATCGTCCAGAACATCCGTCACTGACGACCCTCATCATCCAGAACATCCGTCAGTGACGACCCTCATCGTCCAGAACATCAGTCACTGACGACCCTCATCATCCAGAACATCCGTCACTGACGACCCTCATCGTCCGGAACATCCGTCGCTGACAACCCTCATCGTCCGGAACATCCATCACTGACGACTCTCATCGTCCAGAACATCCGTCACTGACGACCATCATCATCCAGAACATCCGTCGCTGACAACCCTCATCGTCCAGAACATCCATCACTGACGACTCTCATCGTCCAGAACATCCGACACTGACGACCCTCATCGTCCGGAACATCCATCACTGACGACCCTCATCGTCCAGAACATCCATCACTGACGACCCTCATCGTCCGGAAGATCCATCACTGACGTCCCTCATCGTCCAGAACATCCGTCACTGACAACCCTCATCGTCCAGAAGATCCATCACTGACGTCCCTCATCGTCCGGAACATCCGTCACTGACGACCCTTATCGTCCGGAACATCCGTCACTGACGACTCTCATCGTCCAGAACATCCGTCACTGACGACCCTCATCGTCCGGAACGTCCATCACTGACAACCCTCATCATCCGGAAGATTCATCACTGACGTCCCTCATCGTCCAGAACATCCGTCACTGACGACCCTCATCGTCCAGAACATCCGTCACTGACGACCCTCATCGTCCAGAACATCCGTCACTGACGACCCTCATCGTCCGGAACATCCGTCACTGACGTCCCTCATCGTCCAGAACATCCGTCACTGACGACCCTCATCGTCCGGAACATCCGTCACTGACGACTCTCATCGTCCAGAACATCCGTCACTGACGACCCTCATCGTCCAGAACATCCGTCATTGACGACCCTCATCGTCCGGAAGATCCGTCATTGACGACCCTCATCGTCCAGAACATCCGTCACTGACGTCCCTCATCGTCCAGAACATCCGTCACTGATGAACCCTCATCGTCCAGAACATCCGTCACTGACGTCCATCATCGTCCGGAACATCCGTCACTGACGACCCTCATCGTCCGGAACATCCGTCACTGACGTCCCTCATCGTCCAGAACATCCATCACTGACGACCCTCATCGTCCGGAAGATCCATCACTGACGTCCCTCATCACCCAGAACATCTGTTACTTACAACCCTTACCGTCCAGTTGATCTGTCACAGACATCCCTCAATGTCCAGTGGATCCGTCACTGACGTACCTCATCGTCCAGCACATCCGTCACTGACGACCCTCATCGTCCGGAACATCCGTCACTGACGACCCTCATCGTCCAGAACATCCGTCACTGACGACCCTCATCGTCCGGAACATCCGTCACTGACGACCCTCATCGTCCAGAACATCCGTCACTGACGACCCTCATCGTCCCGAACATCCGTCACTGACGACCCTCATCGTCCAGAACATCCGTCATTGACGACCCTCATCGTCCGGAACATCCGTCACTGACGACCCTCATCGTCCGGAAGCTCCGTCATTGACGACCCTCATCGTCCAGAACATCCGTCACTGACGTCGCTCACCGTCCGGAACATCCGTCACTGACGACCCTGATCGTCCAGAACATCCGTCACTGACGACCCTCATCGTCCGGAACATCCGTCACTGACGACCCTCATCGTCCAGAACATCCGTCACTGACGACCCTCATCGTCCGGAACATCCGTCACTGACGACCCTCATCGTCCAGAACATCCGTCATTGACGACCCTCATCGTCCGGAACATCCGTCACTGACGACCCTCATCGTCCGGAAGCTCCGTCATTGACGACCCTCATCGTCCGGAACATCCGTCACTGACGACCCTCATCGTCCAGAACATCCGTCACTGACGACCCTCATCGTCCGGAACATCCGTCACTGACGACCCTCATCGTCCAGAACATCCGTCACTGACGACCCTCATCGTCCCGAACATCCGTCACTGACGACCCTCATCGTCCCGAACATCCGTCACTGACGACCCTCATCGTCCAGAACATCCGTCACTGACGACCCTCATCATCCAGAACGTTCATCACTGACGACCCTCATCATCCGGAACATCCATCACTGTCGTCCATCATCGTCCAGAACATCCGTCACTGACGACCCTCATCATCCAGAACATCCGTCAGTGACGACCCTCATCGTCCAGAACATCAGTCACTGACGACCCTCATCATCCAGAACATCCGTCACTGACGACCCTCATCGTCGGGAACATCCGACACTGACGTCCCTCATCGTCCAGAACATCCGACACTGACGACTCTCATCGTCCGGAACATCCGTCACTGACGACCCTCATCGTCCAGAACATCCGTCACTGACGACCCTCATCGTCCAGAACATCCGTCACTGACGACCCTCATCGTCCGGAACATCCGTCACTGACGTCCCTCATCGTCCGGAACATCCGTCACTGACGACCCTCATCGTCCGGAACATCCGTCACTGACGACTCTCATCGTCCGGAACATCCGTCACTGACGACCCTCATCGTCCAGAACATCCGTCATTGACGACCCTCATCGTCCGGAAGATCCGTCATTGACGACCCTCATCGTCCAGAACATCCGTCACTGACGTCCCTCATCGTCCAGAACATCCGTCACTGACGTCCCTCATCGTCCAGAACATCCATCACTGACGACCCTCATCGTCCGGAAGATCCATCACTGACGTCCCTCATCACCCAGAACATCTGTTACATACAACCCTTACCGTCCAGTTGATCTGTCACAGACATCCCTCAATGTCCAGCGGATCCGTCACTGACGTACCTCATCGTCCAGCACATCCGTCACTGACGACCCTCATCGTCCAGAACATCCGTCATTGACGACCCTCATCGTCCAGAACATCCGTCACTGACGACCCTCATCGTCAGGAACGTCCGTCACTGACGATCCTCATCGTCCGGAACATCCGTCACTGACGACCCTCATCGTCCGGAACATCCGTCACTGACGAGCCTCATCGTCCAGAACATCCGTCACTGACGACCCTCATCGTACAGAACATCCGTCACTGACGACCCTCATCGTCCAGAACATCCGTCACTGACGACCCTCATCGTCAGGAACGTCCGTCACTGACGACCCTCATCGTCCGGAACATCCGTCACTGACGAGCCTCATCGTCCGGAACATCCGTCACTGACGAGCCTCATCGTCCGGAACATCCGTCACTGACGACCATCACCGTCCGGAACATCCGTCACTGACGACCATCACCGTCCGGAACATCCGTCACTGACGACCATCACCGTCCGGAACATCCGTCACTGACGACCCTCATCGTCCGGAACATCCGTCACTGACGACCCTCATCGTCCGGAACATCCGTCACTGACGTCCCTCATCGTCCAGAACGTCCGTCACTGACGACCCTCATCGTCCGGAACATCCGTCACTGACGACCCTCATCATCCAGAACGTTCATCACTGACGACCCTCATCATCCGGAACATCCATCACTGACGTCCATCATCGTCCAGAACATCCGTCACTGACGACCCTCATCATCCAGAACATCCGTCACTGACGACCCTCATCGTCGGGAACATCCGACACTGACGTCCATCATCGTCCAGAACATCCGTCACTGACGACCCTCATCGTCCAGAACATCCGTCACTGACGACCCTCATCATCCAGAACATCCGTCAGTGACGACCCTCATCGTCCAGAACATCAGTCACTGACGACCCTCATCATCCAGAACATCCGTCACTGACGACCCTCATCGTCGGGAACATCCGACACTGACGTCCCTCATCGTCCAGAACATCCGACACTGACGACTCTCATCGTCCGGAACATCCGTCACTGACGACCCTCATCGTCCAGAACATCCGTCACTGACGACCCTCATCGTCCGGAACATCCGTCACTGACGTCCCTCATCGTCCGGAACATCCGTCACTGACGACCCTCATCGTCCGGAACATCCGTCACTGACGACTCTCATCGTCCAGAACATCCGTCACTGACGACCCTCATCGTCCAGAACATCCGTCATTGACGACCCTCATCGTCCGGAAGATCCGTCATTGACGACCCTCATCGTCCAGAACATCCGTCACTGACGTCCCTCATCGTCCAGAACATCCGTCACTGATGAACCCTCATCGTCCAGAACATCCGTCACTGACGTCCCTCATCGTCCAGAACATCCATCACTGACGACCCTCATCGTCCGGAAGATCCATCACTGACGTCCCTCATCACCCAGAACATCTGTTACTTACAACCCTTACCGTCCAGTTGATCTGTCACAGACATCCCTCAATGTCCAGTGGATCCGTCACTGACGTACCTCATCGTCCAGCACATCCGTCACTGACGACCCTCATCGTCCGGAACATCCGTCACTGACGACCCTCATCATCCAGAACGTTCATCACTGACGACCCTCATCATCCGGAACATCCATCACTGACGAACCCTCATCATCCAGAACATCCGTCACTGACGACCCTCATCATCCGGAACATCCATCACTGACGACCCTCATCATCCGGAACATCCATCACTGACGAACCCTCATCATCCAGAACATCCATCACTGACGTCCATCATCGTCCAGAACATCCGTCACTGACGACCCTCATCATCCAGAACATCCGTCAGTGACGACCCTCATCGTCCAGAACATCAGTCACTGACGACCCTCATCATCCAGAACATCCGTCACTGACGACCCTCATCGTCGGGAACATCCGACACTGACGTCCCTCATCGTCCAGAACATCCGACACTGACGACTCTCATCGTCCGGAACATCCGTCACTGACGACCCTCATCGTCCAGAACATCCGTCACTGACGACCCTCATCGTCCAGAACATCCGTCACTGACGACCCTCATCGTCCGGAACATCCGTCACTGACGTCCCTCATCGTCCAGAACATCCGTCACTGACGACCCTCATCGTCCGGAACATCCGTCACTGACGACTCTCATCGTCCAGAACATCCGTCACTGACGACCCTCATCGTCCAGAACATCCGTCATTGACGACCCTCATCGTCCGGAAGATCCGTCATTGACGACCCTCATCGTCCCAAACATCCGTCACTGACGACCCTCATCGTCCAGAACATCCGTCACTGACGACCCTCATCGTCCGGAACGTCCGTCACTGACAACCCTCATCGTCCGGAACATCCGTCACTGACGAGCCTCATCGTCCAGAACATCCGTCACTGACGACCATCACCGTCCGGAACATCCGTCACTGACGACCATCACCGTCCGGAACATCCGTCACTGACGACCCTCATCGTCCAGAACATCCGTCACTGACAACCCTCATCGTCCAGAACATCCGTCACTGACGACCCTCATCGTCCGGAACATCCATCACTGACGTCCATCATCGTCCAGAACATCCGTCACTGACGACCCTCATCGTCCAGCACATCCGTCACTGACGACCCTGATAGTCCAGAACATCCGTCACTGACGACCCTCATCGTCCAGAACATCCGTCACTGACGACCCTCATCATCCAGAACGTCCGTCACTGACGACCCTCATCATCCGGAACATCCATCACTGACGTCCATCATCGTCCAGAACATCCGTCACTGACGACCCTCATCATCCAGAACATCCGTCAGTGACGACCCTGATCGTCCAGAACATCCGTCACTGACGACCCTCATCGTCCAGAACATCCGTCACTGACGACCCTCATCATCCAGAACGTCCATCACTGACGACCCTCATCATCCGGAACATGCATCACTGACGTCCATCATCGTCCAGAACATCCGTCACTGACGACCCTCATCATCCAGAACATCCGTCAGTGACGACCCTCATCGTCCAGAACATCAGTCACTGACGACCCTCATCATCCAGAACATCCGTCACTGACGACCCTCATCGTCGGGAACATCCGACACTGACGTCCCTCATCGTCCAGAACATCCGACACTGACGACTCTCATCGTCCGGAACATCCGTCACTGACGACCCTCATCGTCCAGAACATCCGTCACTGACGACCCTCATCGTCCAGAACATCCGTCACTGACGACCCTCATCGTCCGGAACATCCGTCACTGACGTCCCTCATCGTCCAGAACATCCGTCACTGACGACCCTCATCGTCCGGAACATCCGTCACTGACGACTCTCATCGTCCAGAACATCCGTCACTGACGACCCTCATCGTCCAGAACATCCGTCATTGACGACCCTCATCGTCCAGAAGATCCGTCATTGACGACCCTCATCGTCCAGAACATCCGTCACTGACGTCCCTCATCGTCCAGAACATCCGTCACTGATGAACCCTCATCGTCCAGAACATCCGTCACTGACGTCCCTCATCGTCCAGAACATCCATCTCTGACGACCCTTATCGTCCGGAAGATCCATCACTGACGTCCCTCATCACCCAGAACATCTGTTACTTACAACCCTTACCGTCCAGTTGATCTGTCACAGACATCCCTCAATGTCCAGTGGATCCGTCACTGACGTACCTCATCGTCCAGCACATCCGTCACTGACGACCCTCATCGTCCGGAACATCCGTCACTGACGACCCTCATCATCCAGAACGTTCATCACTGACGACCCTCATCATCCGGAACATCCATCACTGACGTCCATCATCGTCCAGAACATCCGTCACTGACGACCCTCATCATCCAGAACATCCGTCAGTGACGACCCTCATCGTCCAGAACATCAGTCACTGACGACCCTCATCATCCAGAACATCCGTCACTGACGACCCTCATCGTCGGGAACATCCGACACTGACGTCCCTCATCGTCCAGAACATCCGACACTGACGACTCTCATCGTCCGGAACATCCGTCACTGACGACCCTCATCGTCCAGAACATCCGTCACTGACGACCCTCATCGTCCAGAACATCCGTCACTGACGACCCTCATCGTCCGGAACATCCGTCACTGACGTCCCTCATCGTCCAGAACATCCGTCACTGACGACCCTCATCGTCCGGAACATCCGTCACTGACGACTCTCATCGTCCAGAACATCCGTCACTGACGACCCTCATCGTCCAGAACATCCGTCATTGACGACCCTCATCGTCCGGAAGATCCGTCATTGACGACCCTCATCGTCCAGAACATCCGTCACTGACGTCCCTCATCGTCCAGAACATCCGTCACTGACGTCCCTCATCGTCCAGAACATCCATCACTGACGACCCTCATCGTCCGGAAGATCCATCACTGACGTCCCTCATCACCCAGAACATCTGTTACATACAACCCTTACCGTCCAGTTGATCTGTCACAGACATCCCTCAATGTCCAGTGGATCCGTCACTGACGTACCTCATCGTCCAGCACATCCGTCACTGACGACCCTCATCGTCCAGAACATCCGTCATTGACGACCCTCATCGTCCCAAACATCCGTCACTGACGACCCTCATCGTCCAGAACATCCGTCACTGACGACCCTCATCGTCCAGAACATCCGTCACTGACGACCCTCATCGTCCAGAACATCCGTCACTGACGACCCTCATCGTCAGGAACGTCCGTCACTGACGACCCTCATCGTCCAGAACATCCGTCACTGACAACCCGCATCGTCCAGAACATCCGTCACTGACGACCCTCATCGTCCGGAACATCCATCACTGACGTCCATCATCGTCCAGAACATCCGTCACTGACGACCCTCATCGTCCAGCACATCCGTCACTGACGACCCTGATAGTCCAGAACATCCGTCACTGACGACCCTCATCGTCCAGAACATCCGTCACTGACGACCCTCATCATCCAGAACGTCCGTCACTGACGACCCTCATCATACGGAACATCCATCACTGACGTCCATCATCGTCCAGAACATCCGTCACTGACGACCCTCATCATCCAGAACATCCGTCAGTGACGACCCTGATCGTCCAGAACATCCGTCACTGACGACCCTCATCGTCCAGAACATCCGTCACTGACGACCCTCATCATCCAGAACGTCCATCACTGACGACCCTCATCGTCCAGAACATCCATCACTGACGACCCTCATCGTCCGGAAGATCCATCACTGACGTCCCTCATCGTCCAGAACATCCGTCACTGACAACCCTCATCGTCCAGAAGATCCATCACTGACGTCCCTCATCGTCCGGAACATCCGTCACTGACGACCCTTATCGTCCGGAACATCCGTCACTGACGACTCTCATCGTCCAGAACATCCGTCACTGACGACCCTCATCGTCCGGAACGTCCATCACTGACAACCCTCATCATCCGGAAGATTCATCACTGACGTCCCTCATCGTCCAGAACATCCGTCACTGACGACCCTCATCGTCCAGAACATCCGTCACTGACGACCCTCATCATCCGGAACATCCATCACTGACGTCCATCATCGTCCAGAACATCCGTCACTGACGACCCTCATCATCCAGAACATCCGTCAGTGACGACCCTGATCGTCCAGAACATCCGTCACTGACGACCCTCATCGTCCAGAACATCCGTCACTGACGACCCTCATCATCCAGAACGTCCATCACTGACGACCCTCATCATCCGGAACATCCATCACTGACGTCCATCATCGTCCAGAACATCCGTCACTGACGACCCTCATCGTCCAGAACATCCGTCACTGACGACCCTCATCGTCCGGAACATCCATCACTGACGTCCATCATCGTCCAGAACATCCGTCACTGACGACCCTCATCGTCCGGAACATCCATCACTGACGACCCTCATCATCCAGAACATCCGTCACTGACGACCCTCATCATCCAGAACATCCGTCACTGACGACCCTCATCATCCAGAACATCCATCACTGACGTCCATCATCGTCCAGAACATCCGTCACTGACGACCCTCATCATCCGGAACATCCATCACTGACGTCCATCATCGTCCAGAACATCCGTCACTGACGACCCTCATCATCCAGAACATCCGTCAGTGACGACCCTGATCGTCCAGAACATCCGTCACTGACGACCCTCATCGTCCAGAACATCCGTCACTGACGACCCTCATCATCCAGAACGTCCATCACTGACGACCCTCATCATCCGGAACATCCATCACTGACGTCCATCATCGTCCAGAACATCCGTCACTGACGACCCTCATCATCCAGAACATCCGTCAGTGACGACCCTCATCGTCCAGAACATCAGTCACTGACGACCCTCATCATCCAGAACATCCGTCACTGACGACCCTCATCGTCGGGAACATCCGACACTGACGTCCCTCATCGTCCAGAACATCCGACACTGACGACTCTCATCGTCCGGAACATCCGTCACTGACGACCCTCATCGTCCAGAACATCCGTCACTGACGACCCTCATCGTCCAGAACATCCGTCACTGACGACCCTCATCGTCCGGAACATCCGTCACTGACGTCCCTCATCGTCCAGAACATCCGTCACTGACGACCCTCATCGTCCGGAACATCCGTCACTGACGACTCTCATCGTCCAGAACATCCGTCACTGACGACCCTCATCGTCCAGAACATCCGTCATTGACGACCCTCATCGTCCGGAAGATCCGTCATTGACGACCCTCATCGTCCAGAACATCCGTCACTGACGTCCCTCATCGTCCAGAACATCCGT
Source organism: Hypanus sabinus (assembly GCF_030144855.1). NCBI lineage: Eukaryota > Metazoa > Chordata > Chondrichthyes > Myliobatiformes > Dasyatidae > Hypanus > Hypanus sabinus. Next base: position 106,104,405 of record NC_082719.1, on the reverse strand, counting down.
CACTGATGAACCCTCATCGTCCAGAACATCCGTCACTGACGTCCCTCATCGTCCAGAACATCCATCACTGACGACCCTCATCGTCCGGAAGATCCATCACTGACGTCCCTCATCACCCAGAACATCTGTTACTTACAACCCTTACCGTCCAGTTGATCTGTCACAGACATCCCTCAATGTCCAGTGGATCCGTCACTGACGTACCTCATCGTCCAGCACATCCGTCACTGACGACCCTCATCGTCCGGAACATCCGTCACTGACGACCCTCATCATCCGGAACATCCATCACTGACGTCCATCATCGTCCAGAACATCCGTCACTGACGACCCTCATCATCCAGAACATCCGTCAGTGACGACCCTCATCGTCCAGAACATCAGTCACTGACGACCCTCATCATCCAGAACATCCGTCACTGACGACCCTCATCGTCGGGAACATCCGACACTGACGTCCCTCATCGTCCAGAACATCCGACACTGACGACTCTCATCGTCCGGAACATCCGTCACTGACGACCCTCATCGTCCAGAACATCCGTCACTGACGACCCTCATCGTCCAGAACATCCGTCACTGACGACCCTCATCGTCCGGAACATCCGTCACTGACGTCCCTCATCGTCCAGAACATCCGTCACTGACGACCCTCATCGTCCGGAACATCCGTCACTGACGACTCTCATCGTCCAGAACATCCGTCACTGACGACCCTCATCGTCCAGAACATCCGTCATTGACGACCCTCATCGTCCGGAAGATCCGTCATTGACGACCCTCATCGTCCAGAACATCCGTCACTGATGTCCCTCATCGTCCAGAACATCCGTCACTGACGTCCCTCATCGTCCAGAACATCCATCACTGACGACCCTCATCGTCCGGAAGATCCATCACTGACGTCCCTCATCACCCAGAACATCTGTTACATACAACCCTTACCGTCCAGTTGATCTGTCACAGACATCCCTCAATGTCCAGTGGATCCGTCACTGACGTACCTCATCGTCCAGCACATCCGTCACTGACGACCCTCATCGTCCAGAACATCCGTCATTGACGACCCTCATCGTCCCAAACATCCGTCACTGACGACCCTCATCGTCCAGAACATCCGTCACTGACGACCCTCATCGTCCAGAACATCCGTCACTGACGACCCTCATCGTCCAGAACATCCGTCACTGACGTCCCTCATCGTCAGGAACGTCCGTCACTGACGACCCTCATCGTCCGGAACATCCGTCACTGACGACCCTCATCGTCCGGAACATCCGTCACTGACGAGCCTCATCGTCCAGAACATCCGTCACTGACGACCATCACCGTCCGGAACATCCGTCACTGACGACCATCACCGTCCGGAACATCCGTCACTGACGACCCTCATCGTCCAGAACATCCGTCACTGACAACCCGCATCGTCCAGAACATCCGTCACTGACGACCCTCATCGTCCGGAACATCCATCACTGACGTCCATCATCGTCCAGAACATCCGTCACTGACGACCCTCATCGTCCAGCACATCCGTCACTAACGACCCTGATAGTCCAGAACATCCGTCACTGACGACCCTCATCGTCCAGAACATCCGTCACTGACGACCCTCATCATCCAGAACGTCCGTCACTGACGACCCTCATCATCCGGAACATCCATCACTGACGTCCATCATCGTCCAGAACATCCGTCACTGACGACCCTCATCATCCAGAACATCCGTCAGTGACGACCCTGATCGTCCAGAACATCCGTCACTGACGACCCTCATCGTCCAGAACATCCGTCACTGACGACCCTCATCATCCAGAACGTCCATCACTGACGACCCTCATCATCCGGAACATCCATCACTGACGTCCATCATCGTCCAGAACATCCGTCACTGACGACCCTCATCATCCAGAACATCCGTCACTGACGACCCTCATCGTCCGGAACATCCGTCGCTGACAACCCTCATCGTCCGGAACATCCATCACTGACGACTCTCATCGTCCAGAACATCCGTCACTGACGACCATCATCGTCCAGAACATCCGTCGCTGACAACCCTCATCGTCCAGAACATCCATCACTGACGACTCTCATCGTCCAGAACATCCGACACTGACGACCCTCATCGTCCGGAACATCCATCACTGACGACCCTCATCGTCCAGAACATCCATCACTGACGACCCTCATCGTCCGGAAGATCCATCACTGACGTCCCTCATCGTCCAGAACATCCGTCACTGACAACCCTCATCGTCCAGAAGATCCATCACTGACGTCCCTCATCGTCCGGAACATCCGTCACTGACGACCCTTATCGTCCGGAACATCCGTCACTGACGACTCTCATCGTCCAGAACATCCGTCACTGACGACCCTCATCGTCCGGAACGTCCATCACTGACAACCCTCATCATCCGGAAGATTCATCACTGACGTCCCTCATCGTCCAGAACATCCGTCACTGACGACCCTCATCGTCCGGAACATCCGTCACTGACGACTCTCATCGTCCAGAACATCCGTCACTGACGACCCTCATCGTCCAGAACATCCGTCACTGACGACCCTCATCGTCCGGAACATCCGTCACTGACGACCCTCATCGTCCAGAACATCCGTCACTGACAAGCCTCATCGTCCAGAACATCCGTCACTGACGTCCCTCATCGTCCGGAACATCCGTCACTGACGACCCTCATCGTCCAGAACATCCGTCACTGACGACCCTCATCGTCCAGAACATCCGTCACTGACGTCCCTCATCGTCCGGAACATCCGTCACTGACGACCCTCATCGTCCGGAACATCCGTCACTGACAACCCTCATCGTCCGGAACATCCGTCACTGACAACCCTCATCGTCCAGAACATCTGTCACTGACGACTCTCATCGTCCAGAACATCCGTCACAGTCGACCCTCATCGTCCGGAACATCCGTCACTGACGAGCCTCATCGTCCAGAACATCCGTCACTGACGACCCTCATCGTCCAGAACATCCGTCACTGACGACCCTCATCATCCAGAACGTCCATCACTGACGACCCTCATCATCCGGAACATCCATCACTGACGTCCATCATCGTCCAGAACATCCGTCACTGACGACCCTCATCATCCAGAACATCCGTCAGTGACGACCCTCATCGTCCAGAACATCAGTCACTGACGACCCTCATCATCCAGAACATCCGTCACTGACGACCGTCATCGTCCGGAACATCCGTCGCTGACAACCCTCATCGTCCGGAACATCCATCACTGACGACTCTCATCGTCCAGAACATCCGTCACTGACGACCATCATCGTCCAGAACATCCGTCGCTGACAACCCTCATCGTCCAGAACATCCATCACTGACGACTCTCATCGTCCAGAACATCCGACACTGACGACCCTCATCGTCCGGAACATCCATCACTGACGACCCTCATCGTCCAGAACATCCATCACTGACGACCCTCATCGTCCGGAAGATCCATCACTGACGTCCCTCATCGTCCAGAACATCCGTCACTGACAACCCTCATCGTCCAGAAGATCCATCACTGACGTCCCTCATCGTCCGGAACATCCGTCACTGACGACCCTCATCGTCCAGAACATCCGTCACTGACGTCCCTCATCGTCCGGAACATCCGTCACTGACGACCCTCATCGTCCAGAACATCCGTCACTGACGACCCTCATCGTCCAGAACATCCGTCACTGACGTCCCTCATCGTCCGGAACATCCGTCACTGACGACCCTCATCGTCCGGAACATCCGTCACTGACAACCCTCATCGTCCGGAACATCCGTCACTGACAACCCTCATCGTCCGGAACATCCGTCACTGACGACTCTCATCGTCCAGAACATCCGTCACTGACGACTCTCATCGTCCAGAACATCCGTCACAGTCGACCCTCATCGTCCGGAACATCCGTCACTGACGAGCCTCATCGTCCAGAACATCCGTCACTGACGTCCATCATCATCCAGAACGTCCGTCACTGACAACCCTCATCGTCCAGAACATCCGGCACTGACGACCCTCATCGTCCAGAACATCCGTCACTGACGTCCATCATCATCCAGAACGTCCGTCACTGACAACCCTCATCGTCCAGAACATCCGTCACTGACGACCCTCATCGTCCAGAACATCCCTCACTGACGACCCTCATCGTCCAGAACATCCGTCATTGACGACCCTCATCGTCCGGAAGATCCGTCACTGACGTCCCTCATCGTCCAGAACATCCGTCACTGACGTCCCTCATCGTCCAGAAAATCCGTCACTGACGACCCTCATCGTCAAGAACATCCGTCATTGACGACCCTCATCGTCCGGAAGATCCGTCATTGACGACCCTCATCGTCCAGAACATCCGTCACTGACGTCCCTCATCGTCCAGAACATCCGTCACTGATGAACCCTCATCGTCCGGAACATCCGTCACAGACGACCCTCATCGTCCAGATCATCCATCACTGACGTCCCTCATCGTCCAGAACATCAGTCACTGACGACCCTCATCGTCCAGAACATCAGTCACTGACGACCCTCATCGTCCAGAACATCCGTCACTGACAACCCTCATCGTCCAGAACATCCGTCACTGACGACCCTCATCGTCCGGAACATCCATCACTGACGTCCATCATCGTCCAGAACATCCGTCACTGACGACCCTCATCGTCCAGAACATCCGTCACTGACGACCCTGATCGTCCAGAACATCCGTCACTGACGACCCTCATCGTCCAGAACATCCGTAACTGACGACCCTCATCGTCCAGAACATCCGTCGCTGACAACCCTCATCGTCCAGAACATCCGTCACTGACGACCCTCATCATCCAGAACGTCCGTCACTGACGACCCTCATCATCCAGAACATCCGTCACTGACGACCCTCATCGTCCGGAACATCCGTCACTGACGACTCTCATCGTCCAGAACATCCGTCACTGACGACTCTCATCGTCCAGAACATCCGTCACTGACGACCCTCATCGTCCGGAACATCCGTCACTGACGACCCTCATCATCCAGAACATCCGTCACTGACAACCCTCATCGTCCAGAACATCCGTCACTGACGACTCTCATCGTCCAGAACATCCGTCACTGACGACCCTCATCGTCCGGAACGTCCATCACTGACAACCCTCATCATCCGGAAGATCCATCACTGACGTCCCTCATCGTCCAGAACATCCGTCACTGACGACCCTCATCGTCCGGAACATCCGTCACTGACGACTCTCATCGTCCAGAACATCCGTCACTGACGACCCTCATCGTCCAGAACATCCGTCACTGACGACCCTCATCGTTCGGAACATCCGTCACTGACGACCCTCATCGTCCAGAACATCCGTCACTGACGACTCTCATCGTCCAGAACATCCGTCACTGACGACCCTCATCGTCCGGAACGTCCATCACTGACAACCCTCATCATCCGGAAGATTCATCACTGACGTCCCTCATCGTCCAGAACATCCGTCACTGACGACCCTCATCGTCCGGAACATCCGTCACTGACGACCCTCATCGTCCAGAACATCCGTCACTGACGACCCTCATCGTCCAGAACATCCGTCACTGACGACCCTCATCGTCCGGAACATCCGTCACTGACGACCCTCATCGTCCGGAACATCCGTCACTGACGACCCTCATCGTCCGGAACATCCGTCACTGACGTCCCTCATCGTCCGGAACATCCGTCACTGACGACCCTCATCGTCCGGAACATCCGTCACTGACGACCCTCATCGTCCGGAACATCCGTCACTGACGTCCCTCATCGTCCGGAACATCCGTCACTGACGACCCTCATCGTCCGGAACATCCGTCACTGACAACCCTCATCGTCCGGAACATCCGTCACTGACGACTCTCATCATCCAGAACATCCGTCACTGACGACTCTCATCGTCCAGAACATCCGTCACAGTCGACCCTCATCGTCCGGAACATCCGTCACTGACGAGCCTCATCGTCCAGAACATCCGTCACTGACGTCCATCATCATCCAGAACGTCCGTCACTGACAACCCTCATCGTCCAGAACATCCGTCACTGACGACCCTCATCGTCCAGAACATCCGTCACTGACGTCCATCATCATCCAGAACGTCCGTCACTGACAACCCTCATCGTCCAGAACATCCGTCACTGACGACCCTCATCGTCCAGAACATCCCTCACTGACGACCCTCATCGTCCAGAACATCCGTCATTGACGACCCTCATCGTCCGGAAGATCCGTCACTGACGTCCCTCATCGTCCAGAACATCCGTCACTGACGTCCCTCATCGTCCAGAAAATCCGTCACTGACGACCCTCATCGTCCAGAACATCCGTCATTGACGACCCTCATCGTCCGGAAGATCCGTCATTGACGACCCTCATCGTCCAGAACATCCGTCACTGACGTCCCTCATCGTCCAGAACATCCGTCACTGATGAACCCTCATCGTCCGGAACATCCGTCACAGACGACCCTCATCGTCCAGATCATCCATCACTGACGACCCTCATCGTCCAGAACATCCGTCACTGACAACCCTCATCGTCCAGAACATCCATCACTGACGACCCTCATCGTCCGGAACATCCATCACTGACGTCCATCATCGTCCAGAACATCCGTCACTGACGACCCTGATCGTCCAGAACATCCGTCACTGACGACCCTGATCATCCAGAACATCCGTCACTGACGACCCTCATCGTCCAGAACATCCGTCGCTGACGACCCTCATCGTCCAGAACATCCGTCGCTGACGACCCTCATCGTCCAGAACATCCGTCACTGACGACCCTCATCGTCCAGAACGTCCGTCACTGACGACCCTCATCATCCGGAACATCCATCACTGACGTCCATCATCATCCGGAACATCCGTCACTGACGACCCTCATCGTCCGGAACATCCGTCACTGACGACTCTCATCGTCCAGAACATCCGTCACTGACGACTCTCATCGTCCAGAACATCCGTCACTGACGACCCTCATCGTCCGGAACATCCGTCACTGACGACCCTCATCGTCCAGAACATCCGTCACTGACAACCCTCATCGTCCAGAACATCCGTCACTGACGACTCTCATCGTCCAGAACATCCGTCACTGACGACCCTCATCGTCCGGAACGTCCATCACTGACAACCCTCATCATCCGGAAGATCCATCACTGACGTCCCTCATCGTCCAGAACATCCGTCACTGACGACCCTCATCGTCCGGAACATCCGTCACTGACGACTCTCATCGTCCAGAACATCCGTCACTGACGACCCTCATCGTCCAGAACATCCGTCACTGACGACCCTCATCGTTCGGAACATCCGTCACTGACGACCCTCATCGTCCGGAACATCCGTCACTGACGACCCTCATCGTCCGGAACATCCGTCACTGACGACCCTCATCGTCCGGAACATCCGTCACTGACGACCCTCATCGTCCGGAACATCCGTCACTGACGTCCCTCATCGTCCGGAACATCCGTCACTGACGACCCTCATCGTCCGGAACATCCGTCACTGACGACCCTCATCGTCCGGAACATCCGTCACTGACGTCCCTCATCGTCCGGAACATCCGTCACTGACGACCCTCATCGTCCGGAACATCCGTCACTGACGACCCTCATCGTCCGGAACATCCGTCACTGACGACCCTCATCGTCCGGAACATCCGTCACTGACGACCCTCATCGTCCGGAACATCCGTCACTGACGACCCTCATCGTCCGGAACATCCGTCACTGACGACCCTCATCGTCCGGAACATCCGTCACTGACGACCCTCATCGTCCGGAACATCCGTCACTGACGACTCTCATCGTCCGGAACATCCGTCACTGACGACTCTCATCGTCCGGAACATCCGTCACAGACGACCCTCATCGTCCGGAACATCCGTCACAGTCGACCCTCATCGTCCAGAACATCCGTCACTGACGTCCATCATCGTCCAGAACATCCGTCACTGACGTCCATCATCATCCAGAACATCCGTCACTGACGACCCTCATCGTCCAGAACATCCGTCACTGACGACCCTCATCGTCCAGAACATCCGTCACTGACGTCCATCATCATCCAGAACGTCCGTCACTGACAACCCTCATCGTCCAGAACATCCGTCACTGACGACCCTCATCGTCCAGAACATCCCTCACTGACGACCCTCATCGTCCAGAACATCCGTCATTGACGACCCTCATCGTCCGGAAGATCCGTCACTGACGTCCCTCATCGTCCAGAACATCCGTCACTGACGTCCCTCATCGTCCAGAAAATCCGTCACTGACGACCCTCATCGTCCAGAACATCCGTCATTGACGACCCTCATCGTCCGGAAGATCCGTCATTGACGACCCTCATCGTCCAGAACATCCGTCACTGACGTCCCTCATCGTCCAGAACATCCGTCACTGATGAACCCTCATCGTCCGGAACATCCGTCACAGACGACCCTCATCGTCCAGATCATCCATCACTGACGTCCCTCATCGTCCAGAACATCAGTCACTGACGACTCTCATCGTCCAGAACATCCGTCACTGACGACCCTCATCGTCCGGAACGTCCATCACTGACAACCCTCATCATCCGGAAGATCCATCACTGACGTCCCTCATCGTCCAGAACATCCGTCACTGACGACCCTCATCGTCCGGAACATCCGTCACTGACGACCCTCATCGTCCGGAACATCCGTCACTGACGACCCTCATCGTCCAGAACATCCGTCACTGACGACCCTCATCGTCCGGAACATCCGTCACTGACGACCCTCATCGTCCAGAACATCCGTCACTGACGACCCTCATCGTCCGGAACATCCGTCACTGACGACCCTCATCGTCCGGAACATCCGTCACTGACGACCCTCATCGTCCGGAACATCCGTCACTGACGTCCCTCATCGTCCGGAACATCCGTCACTGACGACCCTCATCGTCCGGAACATCCGTCACTGACGACCCTCATCGTCCGGAACATCCGTCACTGACGTCCCTCATCGTCCGGAACATCCGTCACTGACGACCCTCATCGTCCGGAACATCCGTCACTGACGACCCTCATCGTCCGGAACATCCGTCACTGACGACCCTCATCGTCCGGAACATCCGTCACTGACGACCCTCATCGTCCGGAACATCCGTCACTGACGACCCTCATCGTCCGGAACATCCGTCACTGACGACCCTCATCGTCCGGAACATCCGTCACTGACGACTCTCATCGTCCAGAACATCCGTCACTGACGACTCTCATCGTCCAGAACATCCGTCACAGTCGACCCTCATCGTCCGGAACATCCGTCACTGACGAGCCTCATCGTCCAGAACATCCGTCACTGACGTCCATCATCATCCAGAACGTCCGTCACTGACAACCCTCATCGTCCAGAACATCCGTCACTGACGACCCTCATCGTCCAGAACATCCGTCACTGACGTCCATCATCATCCAGAACGTCCGTCACTGACAACCCTCATCGTCCAGAACATCCGTCACTGACGACCCTCATCGTCCAGAACATCCCTCACTGACGACCCTCATCGTCCAGAACATCCGTCATTGACGACCCTCATCGTCCGGAAGATCCGTCACTGACGTCCCTCATCGTCCAGAACATCCGTCACTGACGTCCCTCATCGTCCAGAAAATCCGTCACTGACGACCCTCATCGTCCAGAACATCCGTCATTGACGACCCTCATCGTCCGGAAGATCCGTCATTGACGACCCTCATCGTCCAGAACATCCGTCACTGACGTCCCTCATCGTCCAGAACATCCGTCACTGATGAACCCTCATCGTCCGGAACATCCGTCACAGACGACCCTCATCGTCCAGATCATCCATCACTGACGTCCCTCATCGTCCAGAACATCAGTCACTGACGACCCTCATCGTCCAGAACATCAGTCACTGACGACCCTCATCGTCCAGAACATCCGTCACTGACAACCCTCATCGTCCAGAACATCCATCACTGACGACCCTCATCGTCCGGAACATCCATCACTGACGTCCATCATCGTCCAGAACATCCGTCACTGACGACCCTGATCGTCCAGAACATCCGTCACTGACGACCCTGATCGTCCAGAACATCCGTCACTGACGACCCTCATCGTCCAGAACATCCGTCACTGACCACCCTCATCGTCCAGAACATCCGTCGCTGACGACCCTCATCGTCCAGAACATCCGTCACTGACGACCCTCATCGTCCAGAACATCCGTCACTGACGACCCTCATCATCCAGAACGTCCGTCACTGACGACCCTCATCATCCGGAACATCCATCACTGACGTCCATCATCATCCAGAACATCCGTCACTGACGACCCTCATCGTCCGGAACATCCGTCACTGACGACTCTCATCGTCCAGAACATCCGTCACTGACGACTCTCATCGTCCAGAACATCCGTCACTGACGACCCTCATCGTCCGGAACATCCGTCACTGACAACCCTCATCGTCCGGAACATCCGTCACTGACAACCCTCATCGTCCAGAACATCCGTCACTGACGACTCTCATCGTCCAGAACATCCGTCACTGACGACCCTCATCGTCCGGAACGTCCATCACTGACAACCCTCATCATCCGGAAGATCCATCACTGACGTCCCTCATCGTCCAGAACATCCGTCACTGACGACCCTCATCGTCCGGAACATCCGTCACTGACGACTCTCATCGTCCAGAACATCCGTCACTGACGACCCTCATCGTCCAGAACATCCGTCACTGACGACCCTCATCGTTCGGAACATCCGTCACTGACGACCCTCATCGTCCAGAACATCCGTCACTGACAACCCTCATCGTCCAGAACATCCGTCACTCACGACCCTCATCGTCCAGAACATCCGTCACTGACGACCCTCATCGTCCAGAACATCCGTCATTGACGACCCTCATCGTCCGGAAGATCCGTCACTGACATCCCTCATCGTCCAGAACATCCGTCACTGACGTCCCTCATCGTCCAGAACATCCGTCACTGACGACCCTCATCGTCCAGAACATCCGTCATTGACGACCCTCATCGTCCGGAAGATCCGTCATTGACGACCCTCATCGTCCAGAACATCCGTCACTGATGAACCCTCATCGTCCAGAACATCCGTCACTGACAACCCTCATCGTCCAGAAGATCCATCACTGACGTCCCTCATCGTCCAGAACATACATCACTGACGACCCTCATCGTCCGGAAGATCCATCACTGACGTCCCTCATCACCCAGAACATCTGTTACTTACATCCCTTACCGTCCAGTTGATCTGTCACAGACATCCCTCAATGTCCAGTGGATCCGTCACTGACGTACCTCATCGTCCAGCACATCCGTCACTGACGACCCTCATCGTCCAGAACATCCGTCATTGACGACCCTCATCGTCCCAAACATCCGTCACTGACGACCCTCATCGTCCAGAACATCCGTCACTGACGACCCTCATCGTCCAGAACATCCGTCACTGACGACCCTCATCGTCCAGAACATCCGTCACTGACGACCCTCATCGTCCGGAACGTCCGTCACTGACGACCCTCATCGTCCGGAACATCCGTCACTGACGACCCTCATCGTCCGGAACATCCGTCACTGACGAGCCTCATCGTCCAGAACATCCGTCACTGACGACCATCACCGTCCGGAACATCCGTCACTGACGACCATCACCGTCCGGAACATCCGTCAGTGACGACCCTCATCGTCCAGAACATCCGTCACTGACGACCCTCATCATCCAGAACGTCCGTCACTGACGACCCTCATCATCCGGAACATCCATCACTGACGTCCATCATCGTCCAGAACATCCGTCACTGACGACCCTCATCATCCAGAACATCCGTCAGTGACGACCCTCATCGTCCAGAACATCCGTCACTGACGACCCTCATCGTCCAGAACATCCGTCACTGACGACCCTCATCATCCAGAACGTCCATCACTGACGACCCTCATCATCCGGAACATCCATCACTGACGTCCATCATCGTCCAGAACATCCGTCACTGACGACCCTCATCATCCAGAACATCCGTCAGTGACGACCCTCATCGTCGGGAACATCCGACACTGACGTCCCTCATCGTCCAGAACATCCGACACTGACGACTCTCATCGTCCGGAACATCCGTCACTGACGACCCTCATCGTCCAGAACATCCGTCACTGACGACCCTCATCGTCCAGAACATCCGACACTGACGACTCTCATCGTCCGGAACATCCGTCACTGACGACCCTCATCGTCCAGAACATCCGTCACTGACGACCCTCATCGTCCGGAACATCCGTCACTGACGTCCCTCATCGTCCAGAACATCCGTCACTGACGACCCTCATCGTCCGGAACATCCGTCACTGACGACTCTCATCGTCCAGAACATCCGTCACTGACGACCCTCATCGTCCAGAACATCCGTCATTGACGACCCTCATCGTCCGGAAGATCCGTCACTGACGACCCTCATCGTCCGGAACATCCGTCACTGACGTCCCTCATCGTCCAGAACATCCGTCACTGACGACCCTCATCGTCCGGAACATCCGTCACTGACGTCCCTCATCGTCCGGAACATCCGTCACTGACGACCCTCATCGTCCGGAACATCCGTCACTGACGACGCTCATCGTCCGGAACATCCGTCACTGACGACCCTCATCGTCCAGAACATCCGTCATTGACGACCCTCATCGTCCGGAAGATCCGTCATTGACGACCCTCATCGTCCAGAACATCCGTCACTGACGTCCCTCATCGTCCAGAACATCCGTCACTGATGAACCCTCATCGTCCAGAACATCCGTCACTGACGTCCCTCATCGTCCAGAACATCCATCACTGACGACCCTCATCGTCCGGAAGATCCATCACTGACGTCCCTCATCACCCAGAACATCTGTTACTTACAACCCTTACCGTCCAGTTGATCTGTCACAGACATCCCTCAATGTCCAGTGGATCCGTCACTGACGTACCTCATCGTCCAGCACATCCGTCACTGACGACCCTCATCGTCCAGAACATCCGTCACTGACGACCCTCATCGTCCCAAACATCCGTCACTGACGACCCTCATCGTCCAGAACATCCGTCACTGACGACCCTCATCGTCCAGAACATCCGTCACTGACGACCCTCATCGTCCAGAACATCCGTCACTGACGACCCTCATCGTCAGGAACGTCCGTCACTGACGAGCCTCATCGTCCGGAACGTCCGTCACTGACGACCCTCATCGTCCGGAACGTCCGTCACTGACGAGCCTCATCGTCCAGAACATCCGTCACTGACGACCATCACCGTCCGGAACATCCGTCACTGACGACCATCACCGTCCGGAACATCCGTCACTGACGACCCTCATCGTCCAGAACATCCGTCACTGACGACCCTCATCATCCAGAACATCCGTCACTGACGACCCTCATCGTCCGGAACATCCATCACTGACGTCCATCATCGTCCAGAACATCCGTCACTGACGACCCTGATAGTCCAGAACATCCGTCACTGACGACCCTCATCGTCCAGAACATCCGTCACTGACGACCCTCATCATCCAGAACGTCCGTCACTGACGACCCTCATCATCCGGAACATCCATCACTGACGTCCATCATCGTCCAGAACATCCGTCACTGACGACCCTCATCATCCAGAACATCCGTCAGTGACGACCCTGATCGTCCAGAACATCCGTCACTGACGACCCTCATCGTCCAGAACATCCGTCACTGACGACCCTCATCATCCAGAACATCCGTCACTGACGACCCTCATCATCCAGAACGTCTATCACTGACGAGCCTCATCATCCGGAACATCCATCACTGACGTCCATCATCGTCCAGAACATCCGTCACTGACGACCCTCATCATCCAGAACATCCGTCAGTGACGACCCTCATCGTCCAGAACATCAGTCACTGACGACCCTCATCATCCAGAACATCCGTCACTGACGACCCTCATCGTCCGGAACATCCGTCGCTGACGACCCTCATCGTCCAGAACATCCGTCACTGACGACCATCATCGTCCAGAACATCCGTCGCTGACGACCCTCATCGTCCGGAACATCCGTCAGTGACGACCCTCACCGTCCAGAACATCCATCACTGACGACCCTCATCGTCCCGAACATCCATCACTGACGACTCTCATCGTCCAGAACGTCCGACACTGACGACCCTCATCGTCCGGAACATCCGTCACTGACGACCCTCATCGTCCAGAACATCCATCACTGACGTCCATCATCGTCCAGAACATCCATCACTGACGTCCCTCATCGTCCGGAACGTCCGTCACTGACGACCCTCATCGTCCGGAACATCCGTCACTGACGACTCTCATCGTCCGGAACGTCCATCACTGACGTCCCTCATCGTCCGGAACATCCGTCACTGACGACCCTCATCGTCCGGAACATCCATCACTGACGTCCATCATCGTCCAGAAGATCCATCACTGACGTCCCTCATCGTCCGGAACATCCGTCACTGACGACCCTCATCGTCCGGAACATCCGTCACTGACGACTCTCATCGTCCAGAACATCCGTCACTGACGACCCTCATCGTCCGGAACGTCCATGACTGACAACCCTCATCATCCGGAAGATTCATCACTGACGTCCCTCATCGTCCAGAACATCCGTCACTGACGACCCTCATCGTCCGGAACGTCCATCACTGACGACCCTCATCGTCCGGAAGATCCGTCATTGACGACCCTCATCGTCCAGAACATCCGTCACTGACGTCCCTCATCGTCCAGAACATCCGTCACTGATGAACCCTCATCGTCCAGAACATCCGTCACTGACGTCCCTCATCGTCCAGAACATCCATCACTGACGACCCTCATCGTCCGGAAGATCCATCACTGACGTCCCTCATCACCCAGAACATCTGTTACTTACAACCCTTACCGTCCAGTTGATCTGTCACAGACATCCCTCAATGTCCAGTGGATCCGTCACTGACGTACCTCATCGTCCAGCACATCCGTCACTGACGACCCTCATCGTCCAGAACATCCGTCATTGACGACCCTCATCGTCCCAAACATCCGTCACTGACGACCCTCATCGTCCAGAACATCCGTCACTGACGACCCTGATCGTCCAGAACATCCGTCACTGACGACCCTCATCGTCCAGAACATCCGTCACTGACGACCCTCATCGTCAGGAACGTCCGTCACTGACGACCCTCATCGTCCGGAACGTCCGTCACTGACGACCCTCATCGTCCGGAACATCCGTCACTGACGAGCCTCATCGTCCAGAACATCCGTCACTGACGACCATCACCGTCCGGAACATACGTCACTGACGACCATCAACGTCCGGAACATCCGTCACTGACGACCCTCATCGTCCAGAACATCCGTCACTGACGTCCATCATCGTCCAGAACATCCGTCACTGACGACCCTCATCGTCCAGCACATCCGTCACTGACGACCCTGATAGTCCAGAACATCCGTCACTGACGACCCTCATCGTCCAGAACATCCGTCACTGACGACCCTCATCATCCAGAACGTCCGTCACTGACGACCCTCATCATCCGGAACATCCATCACTGACGTCCATCATCGTCCAGAACATCCGTCACTGACGACCCTCATCATCCAGAACATCCGTCAGTGACGACCCTGATCGTCCAGAACATCCGTCACTGACGACCCTCATCGTCCAGAACATCCGTCACTGACGACCCTCATCATCCAGAACGTCCATCACTGACGAGCCTCATCATCCGGAACATCCATCACTGACGTCCATCATCGTCCAGAACATCCGTCACTGACGACCCTCATCATCCAGAACATCCGTCAGTGACGACCCTCATCGTCCAGAACATCAGTCACTGACGACACTCATCATCCAGAACATCCGTCACTGACGTCCCTCATCGTCCAGAACATCCGTCACTGACAACCCTCATCGTCCAGAAGATCCATCACTGACGTCCCTCATCGTCCGGAACATCCGTCACTGACGACCCTCATCGTCCGGAACATCCGTCACTGACGACTCTCATCGTCCAGAACATCCGTCACTGACGACCCACATCGTCCGGAACGTCCATCACTGACAACCCTCATCATCCGGAAGATTCATCACTGACGTCCCTCATCGTCCAGAACATCCGTCACTGACGACCCTCATCGTCCGGAACATCAGTCACTGACGACTCTCATCGTCCAGAACATCCGTCACTGACGACCCTCATCGTCCAGAACATCCGTCATTGACGACCCTCATCGTCCGGAAGATCCGTCACTGACGACCCTCATCGTCCGGAACATCCGTCACTGACGTCCCTCATCGTCCAGAACATCCGTCACTGACGACCCTCATCGTCCGGAACATCCGTCACTGACGACGCTCATCGTCCGGAACATCCGTCACTGACGACCCTCATCGTCCAGAACATCCATCACTGACGACCCTCATCGTCCAGAACATCCGTCATTGACGACCCTCATCGTCCGGAAGATCCGTCATTGACGACCCTCATCGTCCAGAACATCCGTCACTGACGTCCCTCATCGTCCAGAACATCCGTCACTGATGAACCCTCATCGTCCAGAACATCCGTCACTGACGTCCCTCATCGTCCAGAACATCCATCACTGACGACCCTCATCGTCCGGAAGATCCATCACTGACGTCCCTCATCACCCAGAACATCTGTTACTTACAACCCTTACCGTCCAGTTGATCTGTCACAGACATCCCTCAATGTCCAGTGGATCCGTCACTGACGTACCTCATCGTCCAGCACATCCGTCACTGACGACCCTCATCGTCCAGAACATCCGTCACTGACGACCCTCATCGTCCCAAACATCCGTCACTGACGACCCTCATCGTCCAGAACATCCGTCACTGACGACCCTCATCGTCCAGAACATCCGTCACTGACGACCCTCATCGTCCAGAACATCCGTCACTGACGACCCTCATCGTCAGGAACGTCCGTCACTGACGAGCCTCATCGTCCGGAACGTCCGTCACTGACGACCCTCATCGTCCGGAACATCCGTCACTGACGAGCCTCATCGTCCAGAACATCCGTCACTGACGACCATCACCGTCCGGAACATCCGTCACTGACGACCATCACCGTCCGGAACATCCGTCACTGACGACCCTCATCGTCCAGAACATCCGTCACTGACAACCCTCATCATCCAGAACATCCGTCACTGACGACCCTCATCGTCCGGAACATCCGTCACTGACGACCCTGATAGTCCAGAACATCCGTCACTGACGACCCTCATCGTCCAGAACATCCGTCACTGACGACCCTCATCATCCAGAACGTCCGTCACTGACGACCCTCATCATCCGGAACATCCATCACTGACGTCCATCATCGTCCAGAACATCCGTCACTGACGACCCTGATAGTCCAGAACATCCGTCACTGACGACCCTCATCGTCCAGAACATCCGTCACTGACGACCCTCATCATCCAGAACGTCCGTCACTGACGACCCTCATCATCCGGAACATCCATCACTGACGTCCATCATCGTCCAGAACATCCGTCACTGACGACCCTCATCATCCAGAACATCCGTCAGTGACGACCCTGATCGTCCAGAACATCCGTCACTGACGACCCTCATCGTCCAGAACATCCGTCACTGACGACCCTCATCATCCAGAACATCCGTCACTGACGACCCTCATCATCCAGAACGTCTATCACTGACGAGCCTCATCATCCGGAACATCCATCACTGACGTCCATCATCGTCCAGAACATCCGTCACTGACGACCCTCATCATCCAGAACATCCGTCAGTGACGACCCTCATCGTCCAGAACATCAGTCACTGACGACCCTCATCATCCAGAACATCCGTCACTGACGACCCTCATCGTCCGGAACATCCGTCGCTGACGACCCTCATCGTCCAGAACATCCGTCACTGACGACCATCATCGTCCAGAACATCCGTCGCTGACAACCCTCATCGTCCAGAACATCCATCACTGACGACCCTCATCGTCCCGAACATCCATCACTGACGACTCTCATCGTCCAGAACGTCCGACACTGACGACCCTCATCGTCCGGAACATCCGTCACTGACGACCCTCATCGTCCAGAACATCCATCACTGACGACCCTCATCGTCCGGAAGATCCATCACTGACGTCCCTCATCGTCCAGAACATCCGTCACTGACAACCCTCATCGTCCAGAAGATCCATCACTGACGTCCCTCATCGTCCGGAACATCCGTCACTGACGACCCTCATCGTCCGGAACATCCGTCACTGACGACTCTCATCGTCCAGAACATCCGTCACTGACGACCCTCATCGTCCAGAACATCCGTCACTGACAACCCTCATCGTCCAGAACATCCGTCACTGACGACCCTCATCGTCCAGAACATCCGTCACTGACGACCCTCATCGTCCGGAACGTCCATGACTGACAACCCTCATCATCCGGAAGATTCATCACTGACGTCCCTCATCGTCCAGAACATCCGTCACTGACGACCCTCATCGTCCGGAACGTCCATCACTGACGACCCTCATCGTCCGGAAGATCCGTCATTGACGACCCTCATCGTCCAGAACATCCGTCACTGACGTCCCTCATCGTCCAGAACATCCGTCACTGATGAACCCTCATCGTCCAGAACATCCGTCACTGACGTCCCTCATCGTCCAGAACATCCATCACTGACGACCCTCATCGTCCGGAAGATCCATCACTGACGTCCCTCATCACCCAGAACATCTGTTACTTACAACCCTTACCGTCCAGTTGATCTGTCACAGACATCCCTCAATGTCCAGTGGATCCGTCACTGACGTACCTCATCGTCCAGCACATCCGTCACTGACGACCCTCATCGTCCAGAACATCCGTCATTGACGACCCTCATCGTCCCAAACATCCGTCACTGACGACCCTCATCGTCCAGAACATCCGTCACTGACGACCCTGATCGTCCAGAACATCCGTCACTGACGACCCTCATCGTCCAGAACATCCGTCACTGACGACCCTCATCGTCAGGAACGTCCGTCACTGACGACCCTCATCGTCCGGAACGTCCGTCACTGACGACCCTCATCGTCCGGAACATCCGTCACTGACGAGCCTCATCGTCCAGAACATCCGTCACTGACGACCATCACCGTCCGGAACATACGTCACTGACGACCATCAACGTCCGGAACATCCGTCACTGACGACCCTCATCGTCCAGAACATCCGTCACTGACAACCCTCATCATCCAGAACATCCGTCACTGACGACCCTCATCGTCCGGAACATCCATCACTGACGTCCATCATCGTCCAGAACATCCGTCACTGACGACCCTCATCGTCCAGCACATCCGTCACTGACGACCCTGATAGTCCAGAACATCCGTCACTGACGACCCTCATCGTCCAGAACATCCGTCACTGACGACCCTCATCATCCAGAACGTCCGTCACTGACGACCCTCATCATCCGGAACATCCATCACTGACGTCCATCATCGTCCAGAACATCCGTCACTGACGACCCTCATCATCCAGAACATCCGTCAGTGACGACCCTGATCGTCCAGAACATCCGTCACTGACGACCCTCATCGTCCAGAACATCCGTCACTGACGACCCTCATCATCCAGAACGTCCATCACTGACGAGCCTCATCATCCGGAACATCCATCACTGACGTCCATCATCGTCCAGAACATCCGTCACTGACGACCCTCATCATCCAGAACATCCGTCAGTGACGACCCTCATCGTCCAGAACATCAGTCACTGACGACACTCATCATCCAGAACATCCGTCACTGACGTCCCTCATCGTCCAGAACATCCGTCACTGACAACCCTCATCGTCCAGAAGATCCATCACTGACGTCCCTCATCGTCCGGAACATCCGTCACTGACGACCCTCATCGTCCGGAACATCCGTCACTGACGACTCTCATCGTCCAGAACATCCGTCACTGACGACCCACATCGTCCGGAACGTCCATCACTGACAACCCTCATCATCCGGAAGATTCATCACTGACGTCCCTCATCGTCCAGAACATCCGTCACTGACGACCCTCATCGTCCGGAACATCCGTCACTGACGACTCTCATCGTCCAGAACATCCGTCACTGACGACCCTCATCGTCCAGAACATCCGTCACTGACGACCCTCATCGTCCGGAACATCCGTCACTGACGACCCTCATCGTCCAGAACATCCGTCACTGACAACCCTCATCGTCCAGAACATCCGTCACTGACGTCCCTCATCGTCCGGAACATCCGTCACTGACGACCCTCATCGTCCAGAACATCCGTCACTGACAACCCTCATCGTCCAGAACATCCGTCACTGACGTCCCTCATCGTCCGGAACATCCGTCACTGACGACCCTCATCGTCCGGAACATCCGTCACTGACAACCCTCATCGTCCGGAACATCCGTCACTGACAACCCTCATTGTCCAGAACATCCGTCACTGACGACCCTCATCGTCCAGAACATCCGTCACTGACGTCCATCATCATCCAGAACGTCCGTCACTGACAACCCTCATCGTCCAGAACATCCGTCACTGACGACCCTCATCGTCCAGATCATCCCTCACTGACGACCCTCATCGTCCAGAACATCCGTCATTGACGACCCTCATCGTCCGGAAGATCCGTCACTGACGTCCCTCATCGTCCAGAACATCCGTCACTGACGTCCCTCATCGTCCAGAAAATCCGTCACTGACGACCCTCATCGTCCAGAACATCCGTCATTGACGACCCTCATCGTCCGGAAGATCCGTCATTGACGACCCTCATCGTCCAGAACATCCGTCACTGACGTCCCTCATCGTCCAGAACATCCGTCACTGATGAACCCTCATCGTCCGGAACATCCGTCACAGACGACCCTCATCGTCCAGATCATCCATCACTGACGTCCCTCATCGTCCAGAACATCAGTCACTGACGACCCTCATCGTCCAGAACATCAGTCACTGACGACCCTCATCGTCCAGAACATCCGTCACTGACGACCCTCATCGTCCGGAACATCCATCACTGACGTCCATCATTGTCCAGAACATCCGTCACTGACGACCCTCATCGTCCAGAACATCCGTCACTGACGACCCTGATCGTCCAGAACATCCGTCACTGACGACCCTCATCGTCCAGAACATCCGTCACTGACGACCCTCATCGTCCAGAACATCCGTCGCTGACGACCCTCATCGTCCAGAACATCCGTCACTGACGACCCTCATCATCCAGAACGTCCGTCACTGACGACCCTCATCATCCGGAACATCCATCACTGACGTCCATCATCATCATGAACATCCGTCACTGACGACCCTCATCGTCCGGAACATCCGTCACTGACGACCCTCATCGTCCAGAACATCCGTCACTGACGACCCTCATCGTCCAGAACATCCGTCACTGACGACCCTCATCGTCCAGAACATCCGTCGCTGACGACCCTCATCGTCCAGAACATCCATCACTGACGACCCTCATCATCCAGAACGTCCGTCACTGACGACCCTCATCATCCGGAACATCCATCACTGACGTCCATCATCATCCAGAACATCCGTCACTGACGACCCTCATCGTCCGGAACATCCGTCACTGACGACTCTCATCGTCCAGAACATCCGTCACTGACGACTCTCATCGTCCAGAACATCCGTCACTGACGACCCTCATCGTCCGGAACATCCGTCACTGACGACCCTCATCGTCCAGAACATCCGTCACTGACAACCCTCATCGTCCAGAACATCCGTCACTGACGACTCTCATCGTCCAGTACATCCGTCACTGACGACCCTCATCGTCCGGAACGTCCATCACTGACAACCCTCATCATCCGGAAGATCCATCACTGACGTCCCTCATCGTCCAGAACATCCGTCACTGACGACCCTCATCGTCCGGAACATCCGTCACTGACGACTCTCATCGTCCGGAACATCCGTCACTGACGACCCTCATCGTCCAGAACATCCGTCACTGACGACCCTCATCGTTCGGAACATCCGTCACTGACGACCCTCATCGTCCAGAACATCCGTCACTGACAACCCTCATCGTCCAGAACATCCGTCACTGACGTCCCTCATCGTCCGGAACCTCCGTCACTGACGACCCTCATCGTCCAGAACATCCGTCACTGACAACCCTCATCGTCCAGAACATCCGTCACTGACGTCCCTCATCGTCCGGAACATCCGTCACTGACGACCCTCATCGTCCGGAACATCCGTCACTGACAACCCTCATCGTCCAGAACATCCGTCACTGACGACTCTCATCGTCCAGAACATCCGTCACTGACGACCCTCATCGTCCGGAACGTCCATCACTGACGACCCTCATCATCCGGAAGATTCATCACTGACGTCCCTCATCGTCCAGAACATCCGTCACTGACGACCCTCATCGTCCGGAACGTCCGTCACTGACGACTCTCATCGTCCGGAACGTCCGTCACTGACGACCCTCATCGTCCGGAACATCCGTCACTGACGACCCTCATCGTCCGGAACGTCCGTCACTGACGACCCTCATCGTCCGGAACATCCGTCACTGACGACCCTCATCGTCCGGAACATCCGTCACTGACGTCCCTCATCGTCCGGAACATCCGTCACTGACGACCCTCATCGTCCGGAACATCCGTCACGGACGACCCTCATCGTCCGGAACATCCGTCACTGACGACCCTCATCGTCCGGAACATCCGTCACTGACGACCCTCATCGTCCGGAACATCCGTCACTGACGACTCTCATCGTCCAGAACATACGTCACTGACGACTCTCATCGTCCAGAACATCCGTCACAGTCGACCCTCATCGTCCGGAACATCCGTCACTGACGAGCCTCATCGTCCAGAACATCCGTCACTGACGTCCATCATCATCCAGAACGTCCGTCACTGACGTCCATCATCATCCAGAACGTCCGTCACTGACAACCCTCATCGTCCAGAACATCCGTCACTGACGACCCTCATCGTCCAGAACATCCCTCACTGACGACCCTCATCGTCCAGAACATCCGTCATTGACGACCCTCATCGTCCGGAAGATCCGTCACTGACGTCCCTCATTGTCCAGAACATCCGTCACTGACGTCCCTCATCGTCCAGAAAATCCGTCACTGACGACCCTCATCGTCCAGAACATCCGTCATTGACGACCCTCATCGTCCGGAAGATCCGTCATTGACGACCCTCATCGTCCAGAACATCCGTCACTGACGTCCCTCATCGTCCAGAACATCCGTCACTGATGAACCCTCATCGTCCGGAACATCCGTCACAGACGACCCTCATCGTCCAGATCATCCATCACTGACGTCCCTCATCGTCCAGAACATCAGTCACTGACGACCCTCATCGTCCAGAACATCAGTCACTGACGACCCTCATCGTCCAGAACATCCGTCACTGACAACCCTCATCGTCCAGAACATCCGTCACTGACGACCCTCATCATCCGGAACATCCATCACTGACGTCCATCATCGTCCAGAACATCCGTCACTGACGACCTTCATCGTCCAGAACATCCGTCACTGACGACCCTGATCGTTCAGAACATCCGTCACTGACGACCCTCATCGTCCAGAACATCCATCACTGACGACCCTCATCGTCCAGAACATCCGTCGCTGACAACCCTCATCGTCCAGAACATCCGTCACTGACGACCCTCATCGTCCAGAACATCCGTCACTGACGACCCTCATCATCCAGAACGTCCGTCACTGACGACCCTCATCATCCGGAACTTCCATCACTGACGTCCATCATCATCCAGAACATCCGTCACTGACGACCCTCATCGTCCGGAACATCCGTCACTGACGACTCTCATCGTCCAGAACATCCGTCACTGACGACTCTCATCGTCCAGAACATCCGTCACTGACGACCCTCATCGTCCGGAACATCCGTCACTGACAACCCTCATCGTCCGGAACTTCCGTCACTGACAACCCTCATCGTCCAGAACATCCGTCACTGACAACCCTCATCGTCCAGAACATCCGTCACTGACGACTCTCATCGTCCAGAACATCCGTCACTGACGACCCTCATCGTCCGGAACGTCCATCACTGACAACCCTCATCATCCGGAAGATCCATCACTGACGTCCCTCATCGTCCAGAACATCCGTCACTGACAACCCTCATCGTCCGGAACATCCGTCACTGACGACTCTCATCGTCCAGAACATCCGTCACTGACGACCCTCATCGTCCAGAACATCCGTCACTGACGACCCTCATCGTTCGGAACATCCGTCACTGACGACCCTCATCGTCCAGAACATCCGTCACTGACGTCCCTCATCGTCCGGAACCTCCGTCACTGACGAACCTCATCGTCCAGAACATCCGTCACTGACAACCCTCATCGTCCAGAACATCCGTCACTGACGTCCCTCATCGTCCGGAACATCCGTCACTGACGACCCTCATCGTCCGGAACATCCGTCACTGACAACCCTCATCGTCCAGAACATCCGTCAATGACGACTCTCATCGTCCAGAACGTCCGTCACTGACGACTCTCATCGTCCAGAACATCCGTCACAGTCGACCCTCATCGTCCGGAACATCCGTCACTGACGAGCCTCATCGTCCAGAACATCCGTCACTGACGTCCATCATCGTCCAGAACATCCGTCACTGACGTCCATCATCATCCAGAACGTCCGTCACTGACAACCCTCATCGTCCAGAACATCCGTCACTGACGACCCTCATCGTCCAGAACATCCGTCACTGACGACCCTCATCGTCCAGAACATCCGTCATTGACGACCCTCATCGTCCGGAAGATCCGTCACTGACATCCCTCATCGTCCAGAACATCCGTCACTGACGTCCCTCATCGTCCAGAACATCCGTCACTGACGACCCTCATCGTCCAGAACATCCGTCATTGACGACCCTCATCGTCCGGAAGATCCGTCATTGACGACCCTCATCGTCCAGAACATCCGTCACTGACGTCCCTCATCGTCCAGAACATCCGTCACTGATGAACCCTCATCGTCCGGAACATCCGTCACAGACGACCCTCATCGTCCAGATCATCCATCACTGACGTCCCTCATCGTCCAGAACATCAGTCACTGACGACCCTCATCGTCCAGAACATCAGTCACTGACGACCCTCATCGTCCAGAACATCCGTCACTGACAACCCTCATCGTCCAGAACATCCGTCACTGACGACCCTCATCGTCCGGAACATCCATCACTGACGTCCATCATCGTCCAGAACATCCGTCACTGACGACCCTCATCGTCCAGAACATCCGTCACTGACGACCCTGATCGTCCAGAACATCCGTCACTGACGACCCTCATCGTCCAGAACATCCGTCACTGACGACTCTCATCGTCCAGAACATCCGTCGCTGACAACACTCATCGTCCAGAACATCCGTCACTGACGACCCTCATCGTCCAGAACATCCGTCACTGACGACCCTCATCATCCAGAACGTCCGTCACTGACGACCCTCATCATCCGGAACATCCATCACTGACGTCCATCATCGTCCAGAACATCCGTCACTGACGACCCTCATCATCCAGAACATCCGTCAGTGACGACCCTGATCGTCCAGAACATCCGTCACTGACGACCCTCATCGTCCAGAACATCCGTCACTGACGACCCTCATCATCCAGAACGTCCGTCACTGACGACCCTCATCATCCGGAACATCCATCACTGACGTCCATCATCGTCCAGAATATCCGTCACTGACGACCCTCATCATCCAGAACATCCGTCAGTGACGACCCTCATCGTCCAGAACATCAGTCACTGACGACCCTCATCATCCAGAACATCCGTCATTGACGACCCTCATCGTCCGGAAGATCCGTCATTGACGACCCTCATCGTCCGGAAGATCCGTCACTGACGTCCCTCATCGTCCAGAACATCAGTCACTGACGACCCTCATCGTCCAGAACATCCGTCACTGACAACCCTCATCGTCCAGAACATCCGTCACTGACGACCCTCATCGTCCGGAACATCCATCACTGACGTCCATCATCGTCCAGAACATCCGTCACTGACGACCCTCATCGTCCAAACATCCGTCACTGACGACTCTGACCGTCCAGAACATCCGTCACTGACGACCCTCATCGTCCAGAACATCCGTCACTGACGACCCTCATCATCCAGAACGTCCGTCACTTACGACCCTCATCATCCGGAACATCCATCACTGACGTCCATCATCGTCCAGAACATCCGTCACTGACGACCCTCATCATCCAGAACATCCGTCAGTGACGACCCTCATCGTCCAGAACATCAGTCACTGACGACCCTCATCATCCAGAACATCCGTCACTGACGACCCTCATCGTCCGGAACATCCATCACTGACGTCCCTCATCGTCCAGAACATCCGTCACTGACGTCCCTCATCGTCCGGAACATCCGTCACTGACAACCATCATCGTCCAGAACATCCGTCGCTGACAACCCTCATCGTCCGGAACATCCATCACTGACGACTCTCATCGTCCAGAACATCCGACACTGACGACCCTCATCGTCCGGAACATCCATCACTGACGACCCTCATCGTCCAGAACATCCGACACTGACGACCCTCATCGTCCAGAAGATCCATCACGGACGACCCTCATCGGCCAGAACATCCATCACTGACGACCCTCATCGTCCGGAAGATCCATCACTGACGTCCCTCATCGTCCAGAACATCCGTCACTGACGACACTCATCGTCCAGAAGATCCATCACTGACGACCCTCATCGTCCAGAACATCCATCACTGACGACCCTCATCGTCCGGAAGATCCATCACTGACGTCCCTCATCGTCCAGAACATCCGTCACTGACGACCCTCATCGTCCGGAACATCCGTCACTGACGACTCTCATCGTCCAGAACATCCGTCACTGACGACTCTCATCGTCCAGAACATCCGTCACTGACGACCCTCATCGTCCGGAACATCCGTCACTGACAAACCTCATCGTCCGGAAGATCCGTCACTGACGACCCTCATCGTCCGGAACATCCGTCACTGACGACTCTCATCGTCCAGAACATCCGTCACTGACGACCCTCATCGTCCAGAACATCCGTCACTGACAACCCTCATCGTCCGGAAGATCCATCACTGACGTCCCTCATCGTCCAGAACATCTGTCACTGACAACCCTCATCGTCCAGAAGATCCGTCACTGACAACCCTCATCGTCCGGAACATCCGTCACAGATGACCCTCATCGTCCGGAAGATCCATCACTGACGTCCCTCATCACCCAGAACATCCGTTACTTACAACCCTTACCGTCCAGTTGCTCTGTCACAGACATCCCTCAATGTCCAGTGGATCCGTCACTGACGTACCTCATCATCCAGCACATCCGTCACTGACGACCCTCATCGTCCAGAACATCCGTCACTGACGACCCTCATCGTCCAGAACATCCGTCACTGACGTCCCTCATCGTCCCGAACATCCGTCACTGACGACCCTCATCGTCCAGAACATCCGTCATTGACGACCCTCATCGTCCGGAACATCCGTCACAGACGTCTATCATCGTCCAGAACATCCGTCACTGACAACCCTCATCGTCCCGAACATCCGTCACTGACGACCCTCATCGTCCCGAACATCCGTCACTGACAACCCTCATCGTCCCGAACATCCGTCACTGACGACCCTCATCGTCCGGAACATCCGTCGCTGACGTCCCTCATCGTCCAGAACATCCGTCACTGACGACCCACATCGTCCAGAACATCCGTCACTGACGACCCTCATCGTCCAGAACATCCGTCATTGACGACCCTCATCGTCCGGAAGATCCGTCACTGACGTCCCTCATCGTCCAGAACATCCGTCACTGACGTCCCTCATCGTCCAGAACATCCGTCACTGACGACCCTCATCGTCCAGAACATCCGTCATTGACGACCCTCATCGTCCGGAAGATCCGTCATTGACAACCCTCATCGTCCAGAACATCCGTCACTGACGTCCCTCATCGTCCAGAACATCCGTCACTGATGAACCCTCATCGTCCAGAACATCCGTCACTGACAACCCTCATCGTCCAGAAGATCCATCACTGACGTCCCTCATCGTCCGGAACATCCGTCACAGATGACCCTCATCGTCCGGAAGATCCATCACTGACGTCCCTCATCACCCAGAACATCCGTTACTTACAACCCTTACCGTCCAGTTGATCTGTCACAGACATCCCTCAATGTCCAGTGGATCCGTCACTGACGTACCTCATCGTCCAGCACATCCGTCACTGACGACCCTCATTGTCCAGAGCATCCGTCATTGACGACCCTGATCGTCCAGAACATCCGTCACTGACGACCCTCATCGTCCGGAACATCCATCACTGACGACCCTCATCGTCCAGAAGATCCATCACTGACGACCCTCATCGTCCAGAACATCCATCACTGACGACCCTCATCGTCCGGAAGATCCATCACTGACGTCCCTCATCGTCCAGAACATCCGTCACTGACGACCCTCATCGTCCAGAAGATCCATCACTGACGACCCTCATCGTCCAGAACATCCATCACTGACGACCCTCATCGTCCGGAAGATCCATCACTGACGTCCCTCATCGTCCAGAACATCCGTCACTGACGACCCTCATCGTCCGGAACATCCGTCACTGACGACTCTCATCGTCCAGAACATCCGTCACTGACGACCCTCATCGTCCGGAACATCCGTCACTGACAACCCTCATCGTCTGGAACATCCGTCACTGACAACCCTCATTCTCCGGAAGATCCATCACTGACGTCCCTCATCGTCCAGAACATCCGTCACTGACAACCCTCATCGTCCAGAAGATCCATCACTGACGTCCCTCATCGTCCGGAACATCCGTCACAGATGACCCTCATCGTCCGGAAGATCCATCACTGACGTCCCTCATCACCCAAACATCCGTTACTTACAACTCTTACCGTCCAGTTGATCTGTCACAGACATCCCTCAATGTCCAGTGGATCCGTCACTGACGTACCTCATCATCCAGCACATCCGTCACTGACGACCCTCATCGTCCAGAACATCCGTCACTGACGACCCTCATCGTCCCGAACATCCGTCACTGACGACCCTCATCGTCCAGAACATCCGTCATTGACGACCCTCATCGTCCGGAACATCCGTCACAGACGTCTATCATCGTCCAGAACATCCGTCACTGACAACCCTCATCGTCCCGAACATCCGTCACTGACGACCCTCATCGTCCCGAACATCCGTCACTGACAACCCTCATCGTCCCGAACATCCGTCACTGACGACCCTCATCGTCCGGAACATCCGTCACTGACGTCCCTCATCGTCCAGAACATCCGTCACTGACGACCCTCATCGTCCGGAAGATCCGTCATTGACGACCCTCATCGTCCAGAACATCCGTCACTGACGACCCTCATCGTCCAGAACATCCGTCACTGACGACCCTCATCGTCCAGAACATCCGACACTGACGACTCTCATCGTCCAGAACATCCGTCACTGACGACCCTCATCGTCCAGAACATCCGTCACTGACGACCCTCATCGTCCGGAAGATCCGTCACTGACGTCCCTCATCGTCCGGAACATCCGTCACTGACGTCCCTCATCGTCCAGAACATCCGTCACTGACGACCCTCATCGTCCAGAACATCCGTCATTGACGACCCTCATCGTCCGGAAGATCCGTCATTGACAACCCTCATCGTCCAGAACATCCGTCACTGACGTCCCTCATCGTCCAGAACATCCGTCACTGATGAACCCTCATCGTCCAGAACATCCGTCACTGACAACCCTCATCGTCCAGAAGATCCATCACTGACGTCCCTGATCGTCCGGAACATCCGTCACAGATGACCCTCATCGTCCGGAAGATCCATCACTGACGTCCCTCATCACCCAGAACATCCGTTACTTACAACTCTTACCGTCCAGTTGATCTGTCACAGACATCCCTCAATGTCCAGTGGATCCGTCACTGACGTACCTCATCGTCCAGCACATCCGTCACTGACGACCCTCATCGTCCAGAACATCCGTCATTGACGACCCTGATCGTCCAGAACATCCGTCACTGACGACCCTCATCGTCCGGTAGATCCGTCATTGACGACCCTCATCGTCCGGAACATCCGTCACTGACGTCCCTCATCGTCCGGAACATCCGTCAATGACGTCCCTCATCGTCCGGAACATCCGTCACTGACGTCCATCATCGTCCGGAACATCAGTCCCTGACGACCCTCATCGTCCAGAACATCCGTGACTGACGTCCATCATCGTCCAGAACATCCGTCACTGACGACACTCATCATCCAGAACATCCGTCAGTGACGACCCTCATCGTCCAGAACATCAGTCACTGACGACCCTCATCATCCAGAACATCCGTCACTGACGACTCTCATCGTCCAGAACATCCGTCACTGACGACCCTCATCGTCCGGAACATCCGTCACTGACAACCATCATCGTCCAGAACATCCGTCACTGACAACCCTCATCGTCCGGAAGATCCATCACTGACGTCCCACATCGTCCAGAACATCCGTCACTGACAACCCTCATCGTCCGGAAGATCCATCACTGACGTCCCTCATCGTCCGGAACATCCGTCACAGATGACCCTCATCGTCCGGAAGATCCATCACTGACGTCCCTCATCACCCAGAACATCCGTTACTTACAACCCTTACCGTCCAGTTGATCTGTCACAGACATCCCTCAATGTCCAGTGGATCCGTCACTGACGTACCTCATCGTCCAGCACATCCGTCACTGACGACCCTCATCGTCCAGAACATCCGTCATTGACGACCCTCATCGTCCCGAACATCCGTCACTGACGACCCTCATCGTCCAGAACATCCGTCACTGACGACCCTCATCGTCCGGAACATCCGTCACTGACGTCCCTCATCGTCCGGAACATCCGTCATTGACGACCCTCATCGTCCGGAACATCCGTCACTGACGACCCTCATCGTCCGGAACATCCGTCACTGACGACCCTCATCGTCCGGAACATCCGTCATTGACGACCCTCATCGTCCGGAACATCCGTCATTGACGACCCTCATCGTCCCGACCATCCGTCACTGACGACCCTCATCGTCCGGAACATCCGTCATTGACGACCCTCATCGTCCGGAACATCCGTCATTGACGACCCTCATCGTCCGGAACATCCGTCACAGTCGACCCTCATCATCCGGAACATCCGTCACTGACGAGCCTCATCGTCCAGAACATCCGTCACTGACGTCCATCATCGTCCAGAACATCCGTCACTGACGTCCATCATCGTCCAGAACATCCGTCACTGACGACCCTCATCGTCCAGAACATCCGTCACTGACGACCCTCATCGTCCAGAACATCCGTCACTGACGACCCTCATCATCCGGAAGATCCGTCACTGACGTCCCTCATCGTCCAGAACATCCGTCACTGACGTCCCTCATCGTCCAGAACATCCGTCACTGACGACCCTCATCGTCCAGAACATCCGTCATTGACGACCCTCATCGTCCGGAAGATCCGTCATTGACGACCCTCATCGTCCGGAACATCCGTCACTGACGACCCTCATCATCCGAAACATCCGTCACTGACGAGCCTCATCGTCCAGAACATCTGTCACTGACGACCCTCATCATCCAGAACATCCGTCAGTGACGACACTCATCGTCCAGAACATCAGTCACTGACGACCCTCATCATCCAGAACATCCGTCACTGACGACCCTCATCGTCCGGTACATCCATCACTGACGTCCATCATCGTCCAGAACATCCGTCGCTGACAACCCTCATCGTCCGGAACATCCATCACTGACGTCCATCATTGTCCAGAACATCCGTCACTGACGTCCATCATCGTCCAGAACATCCGTCACTGACGACCCTCATCGTCCAGAACATCCGTCACTGACGACCCTCATCGTCCAGAACATCCGTCACTGACGACCCTCATCGTCCAGAACATCCGTCACTGACGACCCTCATCATCCGGAAGATCCGTCACTGACGTCCCTCATCGTCCGGAACATCCATCACTGACGTCCCTCATCGTCCAGAACATCCGTCACTGACGACCCTCATCGTCCAGAACATCCGTCATTGACGACCCTCATCGTCCGGAAGATCCGTCATTGACGACCCTCATCGTCCGGAACATCCGTCACTGACGACCCTCATCATCCGGAACATCCGTCACTGACGAGCCTCATCGTCCACAACATCCGTCACTGACGTCCATCATCGTCCAGAACATCCGTCACTGACGACCCTCATCATCCAGAACATCCGTCACTGACGACCCTCATCGTCCGGTACATCCATCACTGACGTCCATCATCGTCCAGAACATCCGTCGCTGACAACCCTCATCGTCCGGAACATCCATCACTGACGTCCATCATCGTCCAGAACATCCGTCACTGACGACCCTCATCGTCCAGAACATCCGTCATTGACGACCCTCATCGTCCGGAAGATCCGTCATTGACAACCCTCATCGTCCAGAACATCCGTCACTGACGTCCCTCATCGTCCAGAACATCCGTCACTGATGAACCCTCATCGTCCAGAACATCCGTCACTGACAACCCTCATCGTCCAGAAGATCCATCACTGACGTCCCTCATCGTCCGGAACATCCGTCACAGATGACCCTCATCGTCCGGAAGATCCATCACTGACGTCCCTCATCACCCAGAACATCCGTCACTGACAACCCTTACCATCCAGTTGATCTGTCACAGACATCCCTCAATGTCCAGTGGATCCGTCACTGACGTACCTCATCGTCCAGCACATCCGTCACTGACGACCCTCATTGTCCAGAGCATCCGTCATTGACGACCCTGATCGTCCAGAACATCCGTCACTGACGACCCTCATCGTCCGGAAGATCCGTCATTGACGACCCTCATCGTCCAGAACATCCATCACTGACGACCCTCATCGTCCGGAAGATCCATCACTGACGTCCCTCATCGTCCAGAACATCCATCACTGACGTCCATCATTGTCCAGAACATCCGTCACTGACGTCCATCATCGTCCAGAACATCCGTCACTGACGACCCTCATCGTCCAGAACATCCGTCACTGACGACCCTCATCGTCCAGAACATCCGTCACTGACGACCCTCATCGTCCAGAACATCCGTCACTGACGACCCTCATCATCCGGAAGATCCGTCACTGACGTCCCTCATCGTCCGGAACATCCATCACTGACGTCCCTCATCGTCCAGAACATCCGTCACTGACGACCCTCATCGTCCAGAACATCCGTCATTGACGACCCTCATCGTCCGGAAGATCCGTCATTGACGACCCTCATCGTCCGGAACATCCGTCACTGACGACCCTCATCATCCGGAACATCCGTCACTGACGAGCCTCATCGTCCACAACATCCGTCACTGACGTCCATCATCGTCCAGAACATCCGTCACTGACGACCCTCATCATCCAGAACATCCGTCACTGACGACCCTCATCGTCCGGTACATCCATCACTGACGTCCATCATCGTCCAGAACATCCGTCGCTGACAACCCTCATCGTCCGGAACATCCATCACTGACGTCCATCATTGTCCAGAACATCCGTCACTGACGTCCATCATCGTCCAGAACATCCGTCACTGACGACCCTCATCGTCCAGAACATCCGTCACTGACGACCCTCATCGTCCAGAACATCCGTCACTGACGACCCTCATCGTCCAGAACATCCGTCACTGACGACCCTCATCATCCGGAAGATCCGTCACTGACGTCCCTCATCGTCCGGAACATCCATCACTGACGTCCCTCATCGTCCAGAACATCCGTCACTGACGACCCTCATCGTCCAGAACATCCGTCATTGACGACCCTCATCGTCCGGAAGATCCGTCATTGACGACCCTCATCGTCCGGAACATCCGTCACTGACGACCCTCATCATCCGGAACATCCGTCACTGACGAGCCTCATCGTCCACAACATCCGTCACTGACGTCCATCATCGTCCAGAACATCCGTCACTGACGACCCTCATCATCCAGAACATCCGTCACTGACGACCCTCATCGTCCGGTACATCCATCACTGACGTCCATCATCGTCCAGAACATCCGTCGCTGACAACCCTCATCGTCCGGAACATCCATCACTGACGTCCATCATCGTCCAGAACATCCGTCACTGACGACCCTCATCGTCCAGAACATCCGTCATTGACGACCCTCATCGTCCGGAAGATCCGTCATTGACAACCCTCATCGTCCAGAACATCCGTCACTGACGTCCCTCATCGTCCAGAACATCCGTCACTGATGAACCCTCATCGTCCAGAACATCCGTCACTGACAACCCTCATCGTCCAGAAGATCCATCACTGACGTCCCTCATCGTCCGGAACATCCGTCACAGATGACCCTCATCGTCCGGAAGATCCATCACTGACGTCCCTCATCACCCAGAACATCCGTCACTGACAACCCTTACCATCCAGTTGATCTGTCACAGACATCCCTCAATGTCCAGTGGATCCGTCACTGACGTACCTCATCGTCCAGCACATCCGTCACTGACGACCCTCATTGTCCAGAGCATCCGTCATTGACGACCCTGATCGTCCAGAACATCCGTCACTGACGACCCTCATTGTCCGGAAGATCCGTCATTGACGACCCTCATCGTCCAGAACATCCATCACTGACGACCCTCATCGTCCGGAAGATCCATCACTGACGTCCCTCATCGTCCAGAACATCCATCACTGACGTCCATCATTGTCCAGAACATCCGTCACTGACGTCCATCATCGTCCAGAACATCCGTCACTGACGACCCTCATCGTCCAGAACATCCGTCACTGACGACCCTCATCGTCCAGAACATCCGTCACTGACGACCCTCATCGTCCAGAACATCCGTCACTGACGACCCTCATCATCCGGAAGATCCGTCACTGACGTCCCTCATCGTCCGGAACATCCATCACTGACGTCCCTCATCGTCCAGAACATCCGTCACTGACGACCCTCATCGTCCAGAACATCCGTCATTGACGACCCTCATCGTCCGGAAGATCCGTCATTGACGACCCTCATCGTCCGGAACATCCGTCACTGACGACCCTCATCATCCGGAACATCCGTCACTGACGAGCCTCATCGTCCACAACATCCGTCACTGACGTCCATCATCGTCCAGAACATCCGTCACTGACGACCCTCATCATCCAGAACATCCGTCACTGACGACCCTCATCGTCCGGTACATCCATCACTGACGTCCATCATCGTCCAGAACATCCGTCGCTGACAACCCTCATCGTCCGGAACATCCATCACTGACGTCCATCATCGTCCAGAACATCCATCACTGACGACCCTCATCGTCCGGAAGATCCATCACTGACGTCCCTCATCGTCCAGAACATCCATCACTGACGTCCATCATTGTCCAGAACATCCGTCACTGACGTCCATCATCGTCCAGAACATCCGTCACTGACGACCCTCATCGTCCAGAACATCCGTCACTGACGACCCTCATCGTCCAGAACATCCGTCACTGACGACCCTCATCGTCCAGAACATCCGTCACTGACGACCCTCATCATCCGGAAGATCCGTCACTGACGTCCCTCATCGTCCGGAACATCCATCACTGACGTCCCTCATCGTCCAGAACATCCGTCACTGACGACCCTCATCGTCCAGAACATCCGTCATTGACGACCCTCATCGTCCGGAAGATCCGTCATTGACGACCCTCATCGTCCGGAACATCCGTCACTGACGACCCTCATCATCCGGAACATCCGTCACTGACGAGCCTCATCGTCCACAACATCCGTCACTGACGTCCATCATCGTCCAGAACATCCGTCACTGACGACCCTCATCATCCAGAACATCCGTCACTGACGACCCTCATCGTCCGGTACATCCATCACTGACGTCCATCATCGTCCAGAACATCCGTCGCTGACAACCCTCATCGTCCGGAACATCCATCACTGACGTCCATCATTGTCCAGAACATCCGTCACTGACGTCCATCATCGTCCAGAACATCCGTCACTGACGACCCTCATCGTCCAGAACATCCGTCACTGACGACCCTCATCGTCCAGAACATCCGTCACTGACGACCCTCATCGTCCAGAACATCCGTCACTGACGACCCTCATCATCCGGAAGATCCGTCACTGACGTCCCTCATCGTCCGGAACATCCATCACTGACGTCCCTCATCGTCCAGAACATCCGTCACTGACGACCCTCATCGTCCAGAACATCCGTCATTGACGACCCTCATCGTCCGGAAGATCCGTCATTGACGACCCTCATCGTCCGGAACATCCGTCACTGACGACCCTCATCATCCGGAACATCCGTCACTGACGAGCCTCATCGTCCACAACATCCGTCACTGACGTCCATCATCGTCCAGAACATCCGTCACTGACGACCCTCATCATCCAGAACATCCGTCACTGACGACCCTCATCGTCCGGTACATCCATCACTGACGTCCATCATCGTCCAGAACATCCGTCGCTGACAACCCTCATCGTCCGGAACATCCATCACTGACGTCCATCATCGTCCAGAACATCCGTCACTGACGACCCTCATCGTCCAGAACATCCGTCATTGACGACCCTCATCGTCCGGAAGATCCGTCATTGACAACCCTCATCGTCCAGAACATCCGTCACTGACGTCCCTCATCGTCCAGAACATCCGTCACTGATGAACCCTCATCGTCCAGAACATCCGTCACTGACAACCCTCATCGTCCAGAAGATCCATCACTGACGTCCCTCATCGTCCGGAACATCCGTCACAGATGACCCTCATCGTCCGGAAGATCCATCACTGACGTCCCTCATCACCCAGAACATCCGTCACTGACAACCCTTACCATCCAGTTGATCTGTCACAGACATCCCTCAATGTCCAGTGGATCCGTCACTGACGTACCTCATCGTCCAGCACATCCGTCACTGACGACCCTCATTGTCCAGAGCATCCGTCATTGACGACCCTGATCGTCCAGAACATCCGTCACTGACGACCCTCATTGTCCGGAAGATCCGTCATTGACGACCCTCATCGTCCAGAACATCCATCACTGACGACCCTCATCGTCCGGAAGATCCATCACTGACGTCCCTCATCGTCCAGAACATCCATCACTGACGTCCATCATTGTCCAGAACATCCGTCACTGACGTCCATCATCGTCCAGAACATCCGTCACTGACGACCCTCATCGTCCAGAACATCCGTCACTGACGACCCTCATCGTCCAGAACATCCGTCACTGACGACCCTCATCGTCCAGAACATCCGTCACTGACGACCCTCATCATCCGGAAGATCCGTCACTGACGTCCCTCATCGTCCGGAACATCCATCACTGACGTCCCTCATCGTCCAGAACATCCGTCACTGACGACCCTCATCGTCCAGAACATCCGTCATTGACGACCCTCATCGTCCGGAAGATCCGTCATTGACGACCCTCATCGTCCGGAACATCCGTCACTGACGACCCTCATCATCCGGAACATCCGTCACTGACGAGCCTCATCGTCCACAACATCCGTCACTGACGTCCATCATCGTCCAGAACATCCGTCACTGACGACCCTCATCATCCAGAACATCCGTCACTGACGACCCTCATCGTCCGGTACATCCATCACTGACGTCCATCATCGTCCAGAACATCCGTCGCTGACAACCCTCATCGTCCGGAACATCCATCACTGACGTCCATCATCGTCCAGAACATCCGTCACTGACGACCCTCATCGTCCAGAACATCCGTCATTGACGACCCTCATCGTCCGGAAGATCCGTCATTGACAACCCTCATCGTCCAGAACATCCGTCACTGACGTCCCTCATCGTCCAGAACATCCGTCACTGATGAACCCTCATCGTCCAGAACATCCGTCACTGACAACCCTCATCGTCCAGAAGATCCATCACTGACGTCCCTCATCGTCCGGAACATCCGTCACAGATGACCCTCATCGTCCGGAAGATCCATCACTGACGTCCCTCATCACCCAGAACATCCGTCACTGACAACCCTTACCATCCAGTTGATCTGTCACAGACATCCCTCAATGTCCAGTGGATCCGTCACTGACGTACCTCATCGTCCAGCACATCCGTCACTGACGACCCTCATTGTCCAGAGCATCCGTCATTGACGACCCTGATCGTCCAGAACATCCGTCACTGACGACCCTCATCGTCCGGAAGATCCGTCATTGACGACCCTCATCGTCCAGAACATCCATCACTGACGACCCTCATCGTCCGGAAGATCCATCACTGACGTCCCTCATCGTCCAGAACATCCGTCACTGACGACCCTCATCGTCCAGAAGATCCATCACTGACGACCCTCATCGTCCAGAACATCCATCACTGACGACCCTCATCGTCCGGAAGATCCATCGCTGACGTCCCTCATCGTCCAGAACATCCGTCACTGACGACCCTCATCGTCCGGAACATCCGTCACTGACGACTCTCATCTTCCAGAACATCCGTCACTGACGACTCTCATCGTCCAGAACATCCGTCACTGACGACCCTCATCGTCCGGAACATCCGTCACTGACAACCCTCATCGTCCGGAACATCCGTCACTGACAACCCTCATTCTCCGGAAGATCCATCACTGACGTCCCTCATCGTCCAGAACATCCGCCACTGACAACCCTCATCGTCCAGAAGATCCATCACTGACGTCCCTCATCGTCCGGAACATCCGTCACAGATGACCCTCATCGTCCGGAAGATCCATCACTGACGTCCCTCATCACCCAAACATCCGTTACTTACAACCCTTACCGTCCAGTTGATCTGTCACAGACATCCCTCAATGTCCAGTGGATCCGTCACTGACGTACCTCATCATCCAGCACATCCGTCACTGACGACCCTCATCGTCCAGAACATCCGTCACTGACGACCCTCATCGTCCCGAACATCCGTCACTGACGGCCCTCATCGTCCAGAACATCCGTCATTGACGACCCTCATCGTCCGGAACATCCATCACAGACGTCTATCATCGTCCAGAACATCCGTCACTGACAACCCTCATCGTCCCGAACATCCGTCACTGACGACCCTCATCATCCGGAAGATCCGTCACTGACGTCACTCATCGTCCAGAACATCCATCACTGACGTCCCTCATCGTCCAGAACATCCGTCACTGACGACCCTCATCGTCCAGAACATCCGTCATTGACGACCCTCATCGTCCGGAAGATCCGTCATTGACGACCCTCATCGTCCAGAACATCCGTCACTGACGTCCCTCATCGTCCAGAACATCCGTCACTGATGAACCCTCATCGTCCGGAACATCCGTCACAGACGACCCTCATCGTCCAGATCATCCATCACTGACGTCCCTCATCGTCCAGAACATCTGTCACTGACGACCCTGATCGTCCAGAACATCCGTCACTGACGACCCTCATCGTCCAGAACATCAGTCACTGACGACCCTCATCGTCCAGAACGTCCATCACTGACGACCCTCATCGTCCAGAACATCCGTCACTGACGACCCTCATCGTCCAGAACGTCCGTCACTGATGAACCTCATCATCCGGAACATCCATCACTGACGTCCATCATCGTCCAGAACATCCGTCACTGACGACCCTCATCATACAGAACATCCGTCAGTGACGACACTCATCGTCCAGAACATCAGTCACTGACGACCCTCATCATCCAGAACATCCGTCACTGACGACCCTCATCGTCCGGTACATCCATCACTGACGTCCATCATCGTCCAGAACATCCGTCGCTGACAACCCTCATCGTCCGGAACATCCATCACTGACGTCCATCATCGTCCAGAACATCCGTCACTGACGACCCTCATCGTCCAGAACATCCGTCATTGACGACCCTCATCGTCCGGAAGATCCGTCATTGACAACCCTCATCGTCCAGAACATCCGTCACTGACGACCCTCATCGTCCGGAAGATCCATCACTGACGTCCATCATCGTCCGGAACATCCGTCACTGAAGACCCTCATCGTCCGGAACATCCGTCACTGACGTCCATCATCGTCCGGAACATCCGTCACTGAAGACCCTCATCGTCCAGAACATCCGTCACTGACGACCCTCATCGTCCCGAACATCCGTCACTGACGACCCTCATCGTCCAGAACATCCGTCATTGACGACCCTCATCGTCCGGAACATCCGTCACAGACATCTATCATCGTCCAGAACATCCGTCACTGACAACCCTCATCGTCCCGAACATCCGTCACTGACGACCCTCATCATCCGGAAGATCCGTCACTGACGTCCCTCATCGTCCAGAACATCCATCACTGACGTCCCTCATCGTCCAGAACATCCGTCACTGACGACCCTCATCGTCCAGAACATCCGTCATTGACGACCCTCATCGTCCGGAAGATCCGTCATTGACGACCCTCATCGTCCAGAACATCCGTCACTGACGTCCCTCATCGTCCAGAACATCCGTCACTGATGAACCCTCATCGTCCGGAACATCCGTCACAGACGACCCTCATCGTCCAGATCATCCATCACTGACGTCCCTCATCGTCCAGAACATCAGTCACTGACGACCCTGATCGTCCAGAACATCCGTCACTGACGACCCTCATCGTCCAGAACATCAGTCACTGACGACCCTCATCGTCCAGAACATCCGTCACTGACAACCCTCATCGTCCAGAACATCCGTCACTGACGACCCTGATCGTCCAGAACATCCGTCACTGACGACCCTCATCGTCCAGAACATCCGTCACT
Organism: Hypanus sabinus; assembly: GCF_030144855.1. Taxonomy (NCBI): domain Eukaryota; kingdom Metazoa; phylum Chordata; class Chondrichthyes; order Myliobatiformes; family Dasyatidae; genus Hypanus; species Hypanus sabinus. The sequence goes on along the minus strand of NC_082719.1, from coordinate 106,063,327 downwards.
GACGACCCTCATCGTCCAGAACGTCCGTCACTGATGAACCTCATCATCCGGAACATCCATCAATGACGTCCATCATCGTCCAGAACATCCGTCACTGACGACCCTCATCATCCAGAACATCCGTCAGTGACGACACTCATCGTCCAGAACATCAGTCACTGACGACCCTCATCATCCAGAACATCCGTCACTGACGACCCTCATCGTCCGGTACATCCATCACTGACGTCCATCATCGTCCAGAACATCCGTCGCTGACAACCCTCATCGTCCGGAACATCCATCACTGACGTCCATCATCGTCCAGAACATCCGTCACTGACGACCCTCATCGTCCAGAACATCCGTCATTGACGACCCTCATCGTCCGGAAGATCCGTCATTGACAACCCTCATCGTCCAGAACATCCGTCACTGACGACCCTCATCGTCCGGAACATCCGTCACTGACGACCCTCATCGTCCGGAACATCCGTCACTGACGACCCTCATCGTCCGGAACATCCCTCACAGTCGACCCTCATCGTCCGGAACATCCGTCACTGACGTCCATCATCGTCCGGAACATCCGTCACTGAAGACCCTCATCGTCCAGAACATCCGTCACTGACGACCCTCATCGTCCCGAACATCCGTCACTGACGACCCTCATCGTCCAGAACATCCGTCATTGACGACCCTCATCGTCCGGAACATCCGTCACAGACGTCTATCATCGTCCAGAACATCCGTCACTGACAACCCTCATCGTCCCGAACATCCGTCACTGACGACCCTCATCATCCGGAAGATCCGTCACTGACGTCCCTCATCGTCCAGAACATCCATCACTGACGTCCCTCATCGTCCAGAACATCCGTCACTGACGACCCTCATCGTCCAGAACATCCGTCATTGACGACCCTCATCGTCCGGAAGATCCGTCATTGACGACCCTCATCGTCCAGAACATCCGTCACTGACGTCCCTCATCGTCCAGAACATCCGTCACTGATGAACCCTCATCGTCCGGAACATCCGTCACAGACGACCCTCATCGTCCAGATCATCCATCACTGACGTCCCTCATCGTCCAGAACATCAGTCACTGACGACCCTGATCGTCCAGAACATCCGTCACTGACGACCCTCATCGTCCAGAACATCAGTCACTGACGACCCTCATCGTCCAGAACATCCGTCACTGACAACCCTCATCGTCCAGAACATCCGTCACTGACGACCCTGATCGTCCAGAACATCCGTCACTGACGACCCTCATCGTCCAGAACATCCGTCACTGACGACCCTCATCGTCCAGAACGTCCGTCACTGATGAACCTCATCATCCGGAACATCCATCAATGACGTCCATCATCGTCCAGAACATCCGTCACTGACGACCCTCATCATCCAGAACATCCGTCAGTGACGACACTCATCGTCCAGAACATCAGTCACTGACGACCCTCATCATCCAGAACATCCGTCACTGACGACCCTCATCGTCCGGTACATCCATCACTGACGTCCATCATCGTCCAGAACATCCGTCGCTGACAACCCTCATCGTCCGGAACATCCATCACTGACGTCCATCATCGTCCAGAACATCCGTCACTGACGACCCTCATCGTCCAGAACATCCGTCATTGACGACCCTCATCGTCCGGAAGATCCGTCATTGACAACCCTCATCGTCCAGAACATCCGTCACTGACGACCCTCATCGTCCGGAAGATCCATCACTGACGTCCCTCATCGTCCAGAACATCCGTCACTGACGACCCTCATCATCCAGAACATCCGTCAGTGACGACCCTCATCGTCCCGAACATCCGTCACTGACGTCCCTCATCGGCCAGAACATCAGTCACTGACGACCCTCATCATCCAGAACATCCGTCACTGACGACCCTCATCGTCCGGAACATCCGTCACTGACGACCCTCATCGTCCGGAACATCCGTCACTGACGACCATCATCGTCCGGAACATCCGTCACTGACGACCCTCATCGTCCGGAACATCCGTCATTGACGACCCTCATCGTCCGGAACATCCGTCACTGACGTCCATCATCGTCCGGAACATCCGTCACTGATGACCCTCATCGTCCGGAACATCCGTCACTGACGTCCATCATCGTCCGGAACATCCGTCACTGACGACCCTCATCGTCCAGAACATCCGTCACTGACGTCCATCATCGTCCGGAACATCCGTCACTGACGACCCTCATCGTCCGGAACATCCGTCACTGACGACCCTCATCGTCCGGAACATCCGTCACTGACGACCCTCATCGTCCGGAACATCCGTCACTGACGACCCTCATCGTCCGGAACATCCGTCACTGACGACCCTCATCGTCCGGAACATCCGTCACTGACGACCCTCATCGTCCGGAACATCCCTCACAGTCGACCCTCATCGTCCGGAACATCCGTCACTGACGTCCATCATCGTCCGGAACATCCGTCACTGACGACCCTCATCGTCCAGAACATCCGTCACTGACGACCCTCATCGTCCAGAACATCCGTCACTGACGAACCCTCATCGTCCAGAACATCCGACACTGACGACCCTCATCGTCCAGAACATCCGTCACTGACGACCCTGATCGTCCAGAACATCCATCACTGACGACCCTCATCGTCCGGAAGATCCGTCATTGACGACCCTCATCGTCCAGAACATCCGTCACTGACGACCCTCATCGTCCAGAACATCCGTCACTGACGACCCTCATCGTCCAGAACATCCGTCACTGACGACTCTCATCGTCCAGAACATCCATCACTGACGAACCCTCATCGTCCAGAAATCCGTCAGAGACGTCCATCATCGTCCAGAACATCCGTCACTGACGACCCTCATCGTCCACGTGATCCATTGCTGACGACCCTCATCGTCCAGAACATCCGTCACTGACGACCCTCATCGTCCACGTGATCCATTGCTGACGACCCTCATCGTCCAGAACATCCGTCACTGACGACCCTCAGTGTCCAGAACGTCCGTCACTGACGACCCTCATCGTCCAGAACATCCGTCACTGACGACCCTCCTCGTCTGGGTGATCCGTCACTGACGACCCTCATCGTCCAGAACATCCGTCACTGACGACCCTCCTCGTCAGGGTGATCAGTCACTGCCGACCCTCCTCGTCCGGGTGATCCGTCACTGATGTCGCTCACTGTCCAGAAAATCCGTCACAGACGACCCTCATCGTCCAGAACATCCGTCACCGACGAACCCTCATCGTCCAGAACATCCGTCACCGACGAACCCTCATCATCCGGAACATCCGTCACTGACGACCCTCACCGTCCGGAACATCCGACACTGACGACCCTCACAGTCCGGAACATCCGACACTGACGACCCTCACCGTCCGGAACATCCGACACTGACGACCCTCACCGTCCGGAACATCCGACACTGACGACCCTCACCGTCCAGAACATCCGTCACTGACGAACCCTCACTGTCCAGAACATCCGACACTGACGACCCTCACCGTCCAGAACATCCGACACTGACGACCCTCATCGTCCAGAACGTCCATCACTGACGACCCTCATCGTCCGGAACATCCGTCACTGACGAACCCTCATCGTCCAGAACATCCGTCACTGACGACCCTCACCGTCCAGAACATCCGTCACTGACGACCCTCACCGTCCAGAACATCCGTCACTGACGACCCTGATCGTCCAGAACATCCGTCACTGACGACCCTCATCGTCCGGAACATCCGACACTGACGACCCTCATCGTCCGGAACATCCATCACTGACGACTCTCATCGTCCAGAACATCCGTCACTGACGAACCCTCATCGTCCAGAACATCCGTTACTGACGACCCTCATCGTCCGGAACATCCGTCACTGACGACCATCATTGTCCAGAACATCCGTCACTGACGACCCTCATCGTCCAGAACATCCGACACTGACGACCCTCACCGTCCAGAACATCCGTCACTGACGAACCCTCACTATCCAGAACATCCGACACTGACGACCCTCACCGTCCAGAAATCCGACACTGACGACCCTCACCGTCCAGAACATCCGTCACTGACGAACCCTCACTATCCGGAACATCCGTCACTGACGAACCTCATCGTCCGGAACATCCGTCACTGACGACCCTCATCGTCCAGAACATCCGTCACTGACGACCCTCATCGTCCGGAACATCCGTCACTGACGACCCTCATCGTCCAGAACATCCGTCACTGACGACCCTCATCGTCCAGAACATCCGTCACTGACGACCCTCATCGTCCGGAACATCCGTCACTGATGAACCCTCACTATCCAGAACATCCGACACTGACGACCCTCACAGTCCAGAACATCCGACACTGATGACCCTCACCGTCCAGAACCTCCGTCACTGACGAACCCTCACCGTCCAGAACATCCGACACTGACGACCCTCACCGTCCAGAACATCCGACACTGACGACCCTCACTATCCAGAACATCCGTCACTGACGTCCCTCATCGTCCAGAACATCAGTCACTGACGTCCCTCATCGTCCGGAACATCCGTCACTGATGTCCCTCATCGTCCAGAACATCCGTCACTGACGTCCCTCATCGTCCGGAACATCCGTCACTGACGACCCTGATCGTCCAGAACATCCGTCACTGACGACCCTGATCGTCCAGAACATCCGTCACTGACGACCCTCATCGTCCGGAAGCTCCGTCATTGACGACCCTCATCGTCCGGAACATCCGTCACTGACGTCCCTCATCGTCCAGAACATCCGTCACTGACGAACCCTCACTATCCGGAACATCCATCACTGACGTCCATCATCGTCCAGAACATCCATCACTGACGACCCTCATCATCCAGAACATCCGTCAGTGACGACCCTCATCGTCCAGAACATCCGTCACTGACGACCCTCATCATCCGGAACATCCATCACTGACGTCCATCATCGTCCAGAACATCCGTCGCTGACAACCCTCATCGTCCGGAACATCCATCACTGACGACCCTCATCGTCCAGAACATCCGTCACTGACGACCCTCATCGTCCAGAACATCCGTCACTGACGACCCTCATCGTCCGGAAGATCCATCACTGACGTCCCTCATCATCCAGAACATCCGTCACTGACGACCCTCATCGTCCAGAACATCCGTCACTGACGACCCTCATCGTCCGGAACATCCGACACTGACGAACCCTCATCGTCCAGAACATCCGTCACTGACGACCCTCACTATCCAGAACATCCGTCACTGACGACCCTCATCATCCAGAACATCAGTCACTGACGACCCTCATCATCCAGAACATCCGTCACTGACGACCCTCATCGTCCAGAACATCCGTCACGGACGTCCTTCATCGTCCGGAACATCCGTCACTGACGACACTCATCGTCCGGAACATCCGTCACAGTCGACCCTCATCGTCCAGGTGATCCGTCACTGACGTCCCACATCGTCCGGAACATCCATCACTGACGACCCTCATCGTCCGGAACATCCGTCACTGACGACCCTCATCGTCCGGAACATCCGTCACTGACGTCCCTCATCGTCCGGAACATCCGTCACTGACGACCCCCATCATCCAGATCATCCGTCACTGACGACCCTCACCGTCCAGAACATCCGTCACCGACGAACCCTCATCGTCCAGAACATCCGTCACTGACGACCCTCATCGTCCAGAACATCCGTCACTGACGACCCTCATCGTCCAGAACATTCGTCACTGACGAACCCTCATCGTCCAGAACATCCGTCACTGACGACCCTCACCGTCCAGAACATCCGTCACTGACGACCCTCATCGTCCAGAACATCCGTCACTGACGACCCTCATCGTCCAGAACATCCGTCACTGACGACCCTCATCGTCCAGAACGTCCGTCACGGACGACCCTCATCATCCGGAACGTCCGTCACTGACGTCCATCATCATCCAGAACATCCGTCACTGACGACCCTCATCGTCCGGAACATCCGTCACTGACGACTCTCATCGTCCAGAACATCCGTCACTGACGACTCTCATCGTCCAGAACATCCGTCACTGACGACCCTCATCGTCCGGAACATCCGTCACTGACGACCCTCATCGTCCAGAACATCCGTCACTGACGACCCTCATCGTCCAGAACATCCGTCACTGACAACCCTCATCGTCCAGAACATCCGTCACTGACGACCCTCATCGTCCGGAACGTCCATCACTGACAACCCTCATCCTCCGGAAGATCCATCACTGACGTCCCTCATCGTCCAGAACATCCGTCACTGACGACCCTCATCGTCCGGATCATCCGTCACTGACGACCCTCATCGTCCAGAACATCCGTCACTGACGACCCTCATCGTCCAGAACATCCGTCACTGACGACCCTCATCGTCCGGAACATCCGTCACTGACGACCCTCATCGTCCAGAACATCCGTCACTGACGACCCTCATCGTCCAGAACATCCGTCACTGACGTCCCTCATCGTCCGGAACCTCCGTCACTGACGACCCTCATCGTCCAGAACATCCGTCACTGACAACCCTCATCGTCCAGAACATCCGTCACTGACGTCCCTCATCGTCCGGAACATCCGTCACTGACGACCCTCATCGTCCGGAACATCCGTCACTGACAACCCTCATCGTCCAGAACATCCGTCACTGACGACTCTCATCGTCCAGAACATCCGTCACTGACACTCTCATCGTCCAGAACATCCGTCACAGTCGACCCTCATTGTCCAGAACATCCGTCACTGACGACCCTCATCGTCCGGAAGATCCATCACTGACGTCCCTCATCGTCCAGAACATCCGTCACTGACGACCCTCATCGTCCAGAACATCCGTCACTGACGACCCTCATCATCCAGAACATCCGTCAGTGACGACCCTCATCGTCCCGAACATCCGTCACTGACGTCCCTCATCGTCCAGAACATCAGTCACTGACGACCCTCATCATCCAGAACATCCGTCACTGACGACCCTCATCGTCCGGAACATCCGTCACTGACGACCCTCATCGTCCAGAACATCCGTCACTGACGACCCTCATCGTCCGGAAGATCCATCACTGACGTCCCTCATCGTCCAGAACATCCGTCACTGACGACCCTCATCGTCCAGAACATCCGTCACTGACGACCCTCATCGTCCGGAACATCCGACACTGACGACCCTCATCGTCCGGAACATCCGACACTGACGAACCCTCATCGTCCAGAACATCCGTCACTGACGACCCTCACTATCCAGAACATCCGTCACTGACGACCCTCATCATCCAGAACATCAGTCACTGACGACCCTCATCGTCCGGAAGATCCATCACTGACGTCCCTCATCGTCCAGAACATCCGTCACTGACGACCCTCATCGTCCAGAACATCCGTCACTGACGACCCTCATCGTCCGGAAGATCCGTCACTGACGTCCCTCATCGTCCAGAACATCCGTCACTGACGACCCTCATCGTCCAGAACATCCGTCACTGACGACCCTCATCATCCAGAAAATCCGTCAGTGACGACCCTCATCGTCCCGAACATCCGTCACTGACGTCCCTCATCGTCCAGAACATCAGTCACTGACGACCCTCATCATCCAGAACATCCGTCACTGACGACCCTCATCGTCCGGAACATCCGTCACTGACGACCCTCATCGTCCGGAACATCCGTCACTGACGACCCTCATCGTCCGGAACATCCGTCACTGACGACCCTCATCGTCCGGAACATCCGTCACTGACGACCCTCATCGTCCGGAACATCCGTCATTGACGACCCTCATCGTCCGGAACATCCGTCACTGACGTCCATCATCGTCCGGAACATCCGTCACTGACGACCCTCATTGTCCGGAACATCCGTCACTGACGTCCATCATCGTCCGGAACATCCGTCACTGACGTCCATCATCGTCCGGAACATCCGTCACTGACGACCCTCATCGTCCAGAACATCCGTCACTGACGTCCATCATCGTCCGGAACATCCGTCACTGACGACCCTCATCGTCCAGAACATCCGTCACTGACGTCCATCATCGTCCGGAACATCCGTCACTGACGACCCTCATCGTCCGGAACATCCGTCACTGACGACCCTCATCGTCCGGAACATCCGTCACTGACGACCCTCATCGTCCGGAACATCCGTCACTGACGACCCTCATCGTCCGGAACATCCCTCACAGTCGACCCTCATCGTCCGGAACATCCGTCACTGACGTCCATCATCGTCCGGAACATCCGTCACTGACGACCCTCATCGTCCAGAACATCCGTCACTGACGACCCTCATCGTCCCGAACATCCGTCACTGACGACCCTCATCGTCCAGAACATCCGTCATTGACGACCCTCATCGTCCGGAACATCCGTCACAGACGTCCCTCATCGTCCAGAACATCCGTCACTGACGTCCCTCATCGTCCGGAACATCCGTCACTGACGACCCTCATCGTCCGGAACATCAGTCACTGACGACCCTCATCGTCCGGAAGATCCATCACTGACGTCCCTCATCGTCCAGAACATCCGTCACTGACGACCCTCATCGTCCAGAACATCCGTCACTGACGACCCTCATCGTCCGGAAGATCCATCACTGACGTCCCTCATCGTCCAGAACATCCGTCACTGACGACCCTCATCGTCCAGAACATCCGTCACTGACGACCCTCATCGTCCAGAACATCCGTCAGTGACGACCCTCATCGTCCCGAACATCCGTCACTGACGTCCCTCATCGTCCAGAACATCAGTCACTGACGACCCTCATCGTCCAGAACATCCGTCACTGACGACCCTCATCGTCCGGAACATCCGTCACTGACGACCCTCATCGTCCGGAACATCCGTCACTGACGACCCTCATCGTCCGGAACATCCGTCACTGACGACCCTCATCGTCCGGAACATCCGTCACTGACGACCCTCATCGTCCGGAACATCCGTCATTGACGACCCTCATCGTCCGGAACATCCGTCACTGACGTCCATCATCGTCCGGAACATCCGTCACTGACGACCCTCATCGTCCAGAACATCCGTCACTGACGTCCATCATCGTCCGGAACATCCGTCACTGACGACCCTCATCGTCCAGAACATCCGTCACTGACGTCCATCATCGTCCGGAACATCCGTCACTGACGACCCTCATCGTCCGGAACATCCGTCACTGACGTCCATCATCGTCCGGAACATCCGTCACTGACGACCCTCATCGTCCGGAACATCCGTCACTGACGACCCTCATCGTCCGGAACATCCGTCACTGACGACCCTCATCGTCCGGAACATCCGTCACTGACGACCCTCATCGTCCGGAACATCCTCACAGTCGACCCTCATCGTCCGGAACATCCGTCACTGACGACCCTCATCGTCCCGAACATCCGTCACTGACGACCCTCATCGTCCAGAACATCCGTCATTGACGACCCTCATCGTCCGGAACATCCGTCACAGACGTCTATCATCGTCCAGAACATCCGTCACTGACAACCCTCATCTTCCCGAACATCCGTCACTGACGACCCTCATCATCCGGAAGATCCGTCACTGACGTCCCTCATCGTCCAGAACATCCATCACTGACGTCCCTCATCGTCCAGAACATTCGTCACTGACGACCCTCATCGTCCAGAACATCCGTCATTGACGACCCTCATCGTCCGGAAGATCCGTCATTGACGACCCTCATCGTCCAGAACATCCGTCACTGACGTCCCTCATCGTCCAGAACATCCGTCACTGATGAACCCTCATCGTCCGGAACATCCGTCACAGACGACCCTCATCGTCTAGATCATCCATCACTGACGTCCCTCATCGTCCAGAACATCAGTCACTGACGACCCTGATCGTCCAGAACATCCGTCACTGACGACCCTCATCGTCCAGAACATCAGTCACTGACGACCCTCATCGTCCAGAACATCCGTCACTGACAACCCTCATCGTCCAGAACATCCGTCACTGACGACCCTGATCGTCCAGAACATCCGTCACTGACGACCCTCATCGTCCAGAACATCCGTCACTGACGACCCTCATCGTCCAGAACGTCCGTCACTGATGAACCTCATCATCCGGAACATCCATCACTGACGTCCATCATCGTCCAGAACATCCGTCACTGACGACCCTCATCATCCAGAACATCCGTCAGTGACGACACTCATCGTCCAGAACATCCGTCACTGACGTCCCTCATCGTCGAGAACATCCGTCACTGATGAACCCTCATCGTCCGGAACATCCGTCACAGACGACCCTCATCGTCTAGATCATCCATCACTGACGTCCCTCATCGTCCAGAACATCAGTCACTGACGACCCTGATCGTCCAGAACATCCGTCACTGACGACCCTCATCGTCCAGAACATCAGTCACTGACGACCCTCATCGTCCAGAACATCCGTCACTGACAACCCTCATCGTCCAGAACATCCGTCACTGACGACCCTGATCGTCCAGAACATCCGTCACTGACGACCCTCATCGTCCAGAACATCCGTCACTGACGACCCTCATCGTCCAGAACGTCCGTCACTGATGAACCTCATCATCCGGAACATCCATCACTGACGTCCATCATCGTCCAGAACATCCGTCACTGACGACCCTCATCATCCAGAACATCCGTCAGTGACGACACTCATCGTCCAGAACATCAGTCACTGACGACCCTCATCATCCAGAACATCCGTCACTGACGACCCTCATCGTCCGGTACATCCATCACTGACGTCCATCATCGTCCAGAACATCCGTCGCTGACAACCCTCATCGTCCGGAACATCCATCACTGACGTCCATCATCGTCCAGAACATCCGTCACTGACGACCCTCATCGTCCAGAACATCCGTCATTGACGACCCTCATCGTCCGGAAGATCCGTCATTGACAACCCTCATCGTCCAGAACATCCGTCACTGACGACCCTCATCGTCCGGAAGATCCATCACTGACGTCCCTCATCGTCCAGAACATCCGTCACTGACGACCCTCATCGTCCAGAACATCCGTCACTGACGACCCTCATCATCCAGAACATCCGTCAGTGACGACCCTCATCGTCCCGAATATCCGTCACTGACGTCCCTCATCGTCCAGAACATCAGTCACTGACGACCCTCATCATCCAGAACATCCGTCACTGACGACCCTCATCGTCCGGAACATCCGTCACTGACGACCCTCATCGTCCGGAACATCCGTCACTGACGACCCTCATCGTCCGGAACATCCGTCACTGACGACCATCATCGTCCGGAACATCCGTCACTGACGACCCTCATCGTCCGGAACATCCGTCACTGACGACCCTCATCGTCCGGAACATCCGTCACTGACGTCCATCATCGTCCGGAACATCCGTCACTGACGACCCTCATCGTCCGGAACATCCGTCACTGACGTCCATCATCGTCCGGAACATCCGTCACTGACGACCCTCATCGTCCGGAACATCCGTCACTGACGTCCATCATCGTCCGGAACATCCGTCACTGACGACCCTCATCGTCCAGAACATCCGTCACTGACGTCCATCATCGTCCGGAACATCCGTCACTGACGACCCTCATCGTCCGGAACATCCGTCACTGACGACCCTCATCGTCCGGAACATCCGTCACTGACGACCCTCATCGTCCGGAACATCCGTCACTGACGACCCTCATCGTCCGGAACATCCGTCACTGACGACCCTCATCGTCCAGAACATCCGTCACTGACGAACCCTCACCGTCCAGAACATCCGTCACTGACGAACCCTCACCGTCCAGAACATCCGTCACTGACGACCCTCATCGTCCAGAACATCCGTCACTGACGACCCTCATCGTCCAGAACATCCGTCACTGACGACCCTCATCATCCAGAACGTCCGTCACTGATGAACCTCATCGTCCAGAACATCCGTCACTGACGACCCTCATCGTCCAGAACATCCGACACTGACGACCCTCATCGTCCAGAACATCCATCACTGACGACCATCATTGTCCAGATCATCCGTCACTGACGTCCCTCATCGTCCAGAACATCCGTCACTGATGAACCCTCACTATCCAGAACATCCGACACTGACGACCCTCACCGTCCAGAACATCCGACACTGACGACCCTCACCGTCCAGAACATCCGTCACTGACGAACCCTCACCGTCCAGAACATCCGACACTGACCACCCTCACCGTCCAGAACATCCGACACTGACGACCCTCACTATCCAGAACATCCGTCACTGACGTCCCTCATCGTCCGGAACATCAGTCACTGACGTCCCTCATCGTCCGGAACATCCGTCACTGACGTCCCTCATCGTCCAGAACATCCGTCACTGACGTCCCTCATCGTCCGGAACATCCGTCACTGACGACCCTCATCGTCCGGAACATCCGTCACTGACGACCCTGATCGTCCAGAACATCCGTCACTGACGACCCTCATCGTCCGGAAGCTCCGTCATTGACGACCCTCATCGTCCGGAACATCCGTCACTGACGTCCCTCATCGTCCAGAACATCCGTCACTGACGAACCCTCACTATCCGGAACATCCATCACTGACGTCCATCATCGTCCAGAACATCCATCACTGACGACCCTCATCATCCAGAACATCCGTCAGTGACGACCCTCATCGTCCAGAACATCCGTCACTGACGACCCTCATCATCCGGAACATCCATCACTGACGTCCATCATCGTCCAGAACATCCGTCGCTGACAACCCTCATCGTCCGGAACATCCATCACTGACGACCCTCATCGTCCAGAACATCCGTCACTGACGACCCTCATCGTCCAGAACATCCGTCACTGACGACCCTCATCGTCCGGAAGATCCATCACTGACGTCCCTCATCGTCCAGAACATCCGTCACTGACGACCCTCATCGTCCAGAACATCCGTCACTGACGACCCTCATCGTCCGGAACATCCGTCACTGACGACCCTCATCGTCCGGAACATCCGACACTGACGAACCCTCATCGTCCAGAACATCCGTCACTGACGACCCTCACTATCCAGAACATCCGTCACTGACGACCCTCATCATCCAGAACATCAGTCACTGACGACCCTCATCATCCAGAACATCCGTCACTGACGACCCTCATCGTCCAGAACATCCGTCACTGACGTCCTTCATCGTCCGGAACATCCGTCACTGACGACACTCATCGTCCGGAACATCCGTCACAGTCGACCCTCATCGTCCAGGTGATCCGTCACTGACGTCCCACATCGTCCGGAACATCCGTCACTGACGACCCTCATCGTCCGGAACATCCGTCACTGACGACCCTCATCGTCCGGAACATCCGTCACTGACGTCCCTCATCGTCCGGAACATCCGTCACTGACGACCCCCATCATCCAGATCATCCGTCACTGACGACCCTCACCGTCCAGAACATCCGTCACCGACGAACCCTCATCGTCCAGAACATCCGTCACCGACGAACCCTCATCGTCCAGAACATCCGTCACTGACGACCCTCATCGTCCAGAACATCCGTCACTGACGAACCCTCACCGTCCAGAACATCCGTCACTGACGAACCCTCACCGTCCAGAACATCCGTCACTGACGACCCTCATCGTCCAGAACATCCGTCACTGACGACCCTCATCGTCCAGAACATCCGTCACTGACGACCCTCATCATCCAGAACGTCCGTCACTGACGACCCTCATCATCCGGAACATCCGTCACTGACGTCCATCATCATCCAGAACATCCGTCACTGACGACCCTCATCGTCCGGAACATCCGTCACTGACGACTCTCATCGTCCAGAACATCCGTCACTGACGACTCTCATCGTCCAGAACATCCGTCACTGACGACCCTCATCGTCCGGAACATCCGTCACTGACGACCCTCATCGTCCAGAACATCCGTCACTGACAACCCTCATCGTCCAGAACATCCGTCACTGACAACCCTCATCGTCCAGAACATCCGTCACTGACGACTCTCATCGTCCAGAACATCCGTCACTGACGACCCTCATCGTCCGGAACGTCCTTCACTTTCAACCCTCATCCTCCGGAAGATCCGTCACTGACGTCCCTCATCGTCAGAACATCCGTCACTGACGACCCTCATCGTCCGGAACATCCGTCACTGACGACCCTCATCGTCCAGAACATCCGTCACTGACGACCCTCATCGTCCGGAACATCCGTCACTGACGACCCTCATCGTCCAGAACATCCGTCACTGACAACCCTCATCGTCCAGAACATCCATCACTGACGTCCCTCATCGTCCGGAACCTCCGTCACTGACGACCCTCATCGTCCAGAACATCCGTCACTGACAACCCTCATCGTCCAGAACATCCGTCACTGACGTCCCTCATCGTCCGGAACATCCGTCACTGACGACCCTCATCGTCCGGAACATCCGTCACTGACAACCCTCATCGTCCAGAACATCCGTCACTGACGACTCTCATCGTCCAGAACATCCGTCACTGACACTCTCATCGTCCAGAACATCCGTCACAGTCGACCCTCATCGTCCGGAACATCCGTCACTGACGAGCCTCATCGTCCAGAACATCCGTCACTGACGTCCATCATCGTCCAGAACATCCGTCACTGACGTCCATCATCATCCAGAACGTCCGTCACTGACAACCCTCATCGTCCAGAACATCCGTCACTGACGACCCTCATCGTCCAGAACATCCGTCACTGACGTCCATCATCATCCAGAACGTCCGTCACTGACAACCCTCATCGTCCAGAACATCCGTCACTGAAGACCCTCATCGTCCAGAACATCCGTCACTGACGACCCTCATCGTCCAGAACATCCGTCATTGACGACCCTCATCGTCCGGAAGATCCTTCACTGACATCCCTCATCGTCCAGAACATCCGTCACTGACGTCCCTCATCGTCCAGAACATCCGTCACTGACGACCCTCATCGTCCAGAACATCCGTCATTGACGACCCTCATCGTCTCGAAGATCCGTCATTGACGACCCTCATCGTCCAGAACATCCGTCACTGACGTCCCTCATCGTCCAGAACATCCGTCACTGATGAACCCTCATCGTCCGGAACATCCGTCACAGACGACCCTCATCGTCCAGATCATCCATCACTGACGTCCCTCATCGTCCAGAACATCAGTCACTGACGACCCTCATCGTCCAGAACATCAGTCACTGACGACCCTCATCGTCCAGAACATCCGTCACTGACAACCCTCATCGTCCAGAACATCCGTCACTGACGACCCTCATCGTCCGGAACATCCATCACTGACGTCCATCATCGTCCAGAACATCCGTCACTGACGACCCTCATCGTCCAGAACATCCGACACTGACGACCCTCACCGTCCATAACATCCGACACTGACGACCCTCACCGTCCAGAACATCCGTCACTGACGAACCCTCACTATCCAGAACATCCGACACTGACGACCCTCACCGTCCAGAACATCCGACACTGACGACCCTCATCGTCCAGAACGTCCATCACTGACGACCCTCATCGTCCGGAACATCCGTCACTGACGAACCCTCATCGTCCAGAACATCCGTCACTGACGACCCTCATCGTCCGGAACATCCGTCACTGACGACCCTCATCGTCCGGAACATCCGACACTGACGACCCTGATCGTCCAGAACATCCGTCACTGACGACCCTCATCGTCCGGAACATCCGACACTGACGACCCTCATCGTCCGGAACATCCATCACTGACGACCCTCATCGTCCAGAACATCCGTCACTGACGAACCCTCATCGTCCAGAACATCCGTTACTGACGACCCTCATCGTCCGGAACATCCGACACAGACGACCCTCACCGTCCAGAACATCCGTCACTGACGAACCCTCACTATCCAGAACATCCGACACTGACGACCCTCACCGTCCAGAAATCCGACACTGACGACCCTCACCTTCCAGAACATCCGTCACTGACGAACCCTCATTATCCGGAACATCCGTCACTGACGACCCTCATCGTCCGGAACATCCGTCACTGACGACCCTCATCGTCCAGAACATCCGTCACTGACGACCCTCATCGTCCAGAACATCCGACACTGACGACCCTCATCATCCAGAACATCCGTCACTGACGACCATCATTGTCCAGAACATCCGTCACTGACGTCCCTCATCGTCCAGAACATCCGTCACTGATGAACCCTCACTATCCAGAACATCCGACACTGACGACCCTCACTATCCAGAACATCCGTCACTGACGTCCCTCATCGTCCGGAACATCAGTCACTGACGTCCCTCATCGTCCGGAACATCCGTCACTGACGTCCCTCATCGTCCAGAACATCCGTCACTGACGTCCCTCATCGTCCGGAACATCCGTCACTGACGACCCTCATCGTCCAGAACATCCGTCACTGACGACCCTGATCGTCCAGAACATCCGTCACTGACGACCCTCATCGTCCGGAAGCTCCGTCATTGACGACCCTCATCGTCCGGAACATCCGTCACTGATGTCCCTCATCGTCCAGAACATCCGTCACTGACGAACCCTCACTATCCGGAACATCCATCACTGACGTCCATCATCGTCCAGAACATCCATCACTGACGACCCTCATCATCCAGAACATCCGTCAGTGACGACCCTCATCGTCCAGAACATCCGTCACTGACGACCCTCATCATCCGGAACATCCATCACTGACGTCCATCATCGTCCAGAACATCCGTCACTGACGTCCTTCATCGTCCGGAACATCCGTCACTGACGACACTCATCGTCCGGAACATCCGTCACAGTCGACCCTCATCGTCCAGGTGATCCGTCACTGACGTCCCACATCGTCCGGAACATCCGTCACTGACGACCCTCATCGTCCAGAACATCCGTCACTGACGACCCTCATCGTCCGGAACATCCGTCACTGACGTCCCTCATCGTCCGGAACATCCGTCACTGACGACCCCCATCATCCAGATCATCCGTCACTGACGACCCTCACCGTACAGAACATCCGTCACCGACGAACCCTCATCGTCCAGAACATCCGTCACTGACGACACTCATCGTCCAGAACATCCGTCACTGACGACCCTCATCGTCCAGAACATTCGTCACTGACGAACCCTCATCGTCCAGAACATCCGTCACTGACGACCCTCACCGTCCAGAACATCCGTCACTGACGACCCTCATCGTCCAGAACATCCGTCACTGACGACCCTCATCGTCCAGAACATCCGTCACTGACGACCCTCATCGTCCAGAACATCCGTCACTGACGACCCTCATCGTCCAGAACGTCCGTCACTGACGACCCTCATCATCCGGAACATCCGTCACTGACGTCCATCATCATCCAGAACATCCGTCACTGACGACCCTCATCGTCCGGAACATCCGTCACTGACGACTCTCATCGTCCAGAACATCCGTCACTGACGACTCTCATCGTCCAGAACATACGTCACTGACGACCCTCATCGTCCGGAACATCCGTCACTGACGACCCTCATCGTCCGGAACATCCGTCACTGACAACCCTCATCGTCCAGAACATCCGTCACTGACAACCCTCATCGTCCAGAACATCCGTCACTGACGACTCTCATCGTCCAGAACATCCGTCACTGACGACCCTCATCGTCCGGAACGTCCATCACTGACAACCCTCATCCTCCGGAAGATCCATCACTGACGTCCCTCATCGTCCAGAACATCCGTCACTGACGACCCTCATCGTCCGGAACATCCGTCACTGACGACCCTCATCGTCCAGAACATCCGTCACTGACGACCCTCATCGTCCGGAACATCCGTCACTGACGACCCTCATCGTCCAGAACATCCGTCACTGACGACCCTCATCGTCCAGAACATCCGTCACTGACGTCCCTCATCGTCCGGAACCTCCGTCACTGACGACCCTCATCGTCCAGAACATCCGTCACTGACAACCCTCATCGTCCAGAACATCCGTCACTGACGTCCCTCATCGTCCGGAACATCCGTCACTGACGACCCTCATCGTCCGGAACATCCATCACTGACAACCCTCATCGTCCAGAACATCCGTCACAGACGACTCTCATCGTCCAGAACATCCGTCACTGACACTCTCATCGTCCAGAACATCCGTCACAGTCGACCCTCATCGTCCGGAACATCCGTCACTGACGAGCCTCATCGTCCCGAACATCCGTCACTGACGTCCATCATCGTCCAGAACATCCGTCACTGACGTCCATCATCATCCAGAACGTCCGTCACTGACAACCCTCATCGTCCAGAACATCCGTCACTGACGACCCTCATCGTCCAGAACATCCGTCACTGACGTCCATCATCATCCAGAACGTCCGTCACTGACAACCCTCATCGTCCAGAACATCCGTCACTGACGACCCTCATCGTCCAGAACATCCGTCACTGACGACCCTCATCGTACAGAACATCCGTCATTGACGACCCTCATCGTCCGGAAGATCCTTCACTGACATCCCTCATCGTCCAGAACATCCGTCACTGACGTCCCTCATCGTCCAGAACATCCGTCACTGACGACCCTCATCGTCCAGAACATCCGTCATTGACGACCCTCATCGTCCCGAAGATCCGTCATTGACGACCCTCATCGTCCAGAACATCCGTCACTGACGTCCCTCATCGTCCAGAACATCCGTCACTGATGAACCCTCATCGTCCGGAACATCCGTCACAGACGACCCTCATCGTCCAGATCAACAATCACTGACGTCCCTCATCGTCCAGAACATCAGTCACTGACGACCCTCATCGTCCAGAACATCAGTCACTGACGACCCTCATCGTCCGGAACATCCATCACTGACGTCCATCATCGTCCAGAACATCCGTCACTGACGACCCTCATCGTCCAGAACATCCGTCACTGACGACCCTGATCGTCCAGAACATCCGTCACTGACGACCCTCATCGTCCAGAACATCCGTCACTGACGACTCTCATCGTCCAGAACATCCGTCGCTGACAACCCTCATCGTCCAGAACATCCGTCACTGACGACCCTCATCGTCCAGAACATCCGTCACTGACGACCCTCATCATCCAGAACGTCCGTCACTGACGACCCTCATCATCCGGAACATCCATCACTGACGTCCATCATCGTCCAGAACATCCGTCAGTGACGACCCTCATCATCCAGAACATCCGTCAGTGACGACCCTGATCGTCCAGAACATCCGTCACTGACGACCCTCATCGTCCAGAACATCCGTCACTGACGACCCTCATCATCCAGAACGTCCGTCACTGACGACCCTCATCATCCGGAACATCCATCACTGACGTCCATCATCGTCCAGAATATCCGTCACTGACGACCCTCATCATCCAGAACATCCGTCAGTGATGACCCTCATCGTCCAGAACATCAGTCACTGACGACCCTCATCATCCAGAACATCCGTCATTGACGACCCTCATCGTCCGGAAGATCCGTCACTGACGACCCTCATCGTCCGGAAGATCCGTCACTGACGTCCCTCATCGTCCAGAACATCCGTCACTGACGTCCCTCATCGTCCAGAACATCCGTCACTGACGACCCTCATCGTCCAGAACATCCGTCATTGACGACCCTCATCGTCCGGAAGATCCGTCATTGACGACCCTCATTGTCCGGAACATCCGTCACTGACGTCCCTCATCGTCCAGAACATCCGTCACTGATGAACCCACATCGTCCGGAACATCCGTCACAGACGACCCTCATCGTCCAGATCATCCATCACTGACGTCCCTCATCGTCCAGAACATCAGTCACTGACGACCCTCATCATCCAGAACATCAGTCACTGACGACCCTCATCGTCCAGAACATCCGTCACTGACAACCCTCATCGTCCAGAACATCCGTCACTGACGACCCTCATCGTCCGGAACATCCATCACTGACGTCCATCATCGTCCAGAACATCCGTCACTGACGACCCTCATCGTCCAGAACATCCGTCACTGACGACCCTGACCGTCCAGAACATCCGTCACTGACGACCCTCATCGTCCAGAACATCCGTCACTGACGACCCTCATCGTCCAGAACGTCCGTCACTGACGACCCTCATCATCCGGAACATCCATCACTGACGTCCATCATCGTCCAGAACATCCGTCACTGACGACCCTCATCATCCAGAACATCCGTCAGTGACGACCCTCATCGTCCAGAACATCAGTCACTGACGACCCTCATCATCCAGAACATCCGTCACTGACGACCCTCATCGTCCGGAACATCCATCACTGACGACCATCATCGTCCAGAACATCCGTCGCTGACAACCCTCATCGTCCGGAACATCCATCACTGACGACTCTCATCGTCCAGAACATCCGACGCTGACGACCCTCATCGTCCGGAACATCCATCACTGACGACCCTCATCGTCCAGAACATCCGACACTGACGACCCTCATCGTCCGGAAGATCCATCACTGACGTCCCTCATCGTCCAGAACATCCATCACTGACGACCCACATCGTCCAGAACATCCGTCACTGACGACACTCATCGTCCAGAAGATCCATCACTGACGACCCTCATCGTCCAGAACATCCATCACTGACGACCCTCATCGTCCAGAACATCCGTCACTGACGACCCTCATCGTCCGGAAGATCCATCACTGACGTCCCTCATCGTCCAGAACATCCGTCACTGACGACCCTCATCGTCCGGAACATCCGTCACTGACGACTCTCATCGTCCAGAACATCCGTCACTGACGACCCTCATCGTCCGGAACATCCGTCACTGACAACCCTCATCGTCCAGAACATCCGTCACTGACAACCCTCATCGTCCGGAAGATCCATCACTGACGTCCCTCATCGTCCAGAACATCCGTCACTGACGAACCCTCATCGTCCAGAACATCCGTCACTGACGTCCATCATCGTCCGGAACATCCGTCACTGACGAACCCTCATCGTCCAGAACATCCGTCACTGACGACCCTCATCGTCCGGAACATCCGTCACTGACGACTCTCATCGTCCAGAACATCCGTCACAGATGACCCTCATCGTCCGGAAGATCCATCACTGACGTCCCTCATCACCCAGAACATCCGTTACTTACAACCCTTAACGTCCAGTTGATCTGTCACAGACATCCCTCAATGTCCAGTGGATCCGTCACTGACGTACCTCATCATCCAGCACATCCGTCACTGACGACCCTCATCGTCCAGAACATCCGTCACTGACGACCCTCATCGTCCCGAACATCCGTCACTGACGACCCTCATCGTCCAGAACATCCGTCACTGACGACCCTCATCGTCCGGAACATCCGTCACTGACGACTCTCATCGTCCAGAACATCCGTCACTGACGACCCTCATCGTCCGGAACATCCGTCACTGACAACCCTCATCGTCCAGAACATCCGTCACTGACAACCCTCATCGTCCGGAAGATCCATCACTGACGTCCCTCATCGTCCAGAACATCCGTCACTGACAACCCTCATCGTCCAGAAGATCCGTCACTGACAACCCTCATCGTACGGAACATCCGTCACAGATGACCCTCATCGTCCGGAAGATCCATCACTGACGTCCCTCATCACCCAGAACATCCGTTACTTACAACCCTTAACGTCCAGTTGATCTGTCACAGACATCCCTCAATGTCCAGTGGATCCGTCACTGACGTACCTCATCATCCAGCACATCCGTCACTGACGACCCTCATCGTCCAGAACATCCGTCACTGACGACCCTCATCGTCCCGAACATCCGTCACTGACGACCCTCATCGTCCAGAACATCCGTCATTGACGACCCTCATCGTCCGGAACATCCGTCACAGACGTCTATCATCGTCAAGAACATCCGTCACTGACAACCCTCATCGTCCCGAACATCCGTCACTGACGACCCTCATCGTCCCGAACATCCGTCACTGACAACCCTCATCGTCCCGAACATACGTCACTGACGACCCTCATCGTCCGGAACATCCGTCACTGACGTCCCTCATCGTCCAGAACATCCGTCACTGACGACCCACATCGTCCAGAACATCCGTCACTGACGACCCTCATCGTCCAGAACATCCGTCATTGACGACCCTCATCGTCCGGAAGATCCGTCACTGACGTCCCTCATCGTCCAGAACATCCGTCACTGACGTCCCTCATCGTCCAGAACATCCGTCACTGACGACCCTCATCGTCCAGAACATCCGTCATTGACGACCCTCATCGTCCGGAAGATCCGTCATTGACAACCCTCATCGTCCGGAACATCCGTCACTGACGTCCCTCATCGTCCAGAACATCCGTCACTGATGAACCCTCATCGTCCAGAACATCCGTCACTGACAACCCTCATCGTCCAGAAGATCCATCACTGACGTCCCTCATCGTCCGGAACATCCGTCACAGATGACCCTCATCGTCCGGAAGATCCATCACTGACGTCCCTCATCACCCAGAACATCCGTTACTTACAACCCTTACCGTCCAGTTGATCTGTCACAGACATCCCTCAATGTCCAGTGGATCCGTCACTGACGTACCTCATCGTCCAGCACATCCGTCACTGACGACCCTCATCGTCCAGAACATCCGTCATTGACGACCCTGATCGTCCAGAACATCCGTCACTGACGACCCTCATCGTCCGGTAGATCCGTCATTGACGACCCTCATCGTCCGGAACATCCGTCACTGACGTCCCTCATCGTCCGGAACATCCGTCAATGACGTCCCTCATCGTCCGGAACATCCGTCACTGACGTCCATCATCGTCCGGAACATCAGTCCCTGACGACCCTCATCGTCCAGAACATCCGTGACTGACGTCCATCATCGTCCAGAACATCCGTCACTGACGACCCTCATCATCCAGAACATCCGTCAGTGACGACCCTCATCGTCCAGAACATCAGTCACTGACGACCCTCATCATCCAGAACATCCGTCACTGACGACTCTCATCGTCCAGAACATCCGTCACTGACGACCCTCATCGTCCGGAACATCCGTCACTGACAACCATCATCGTCCAGAACATCCGTCACTGACAACCCTCATCGTCCGGAAGATCCATCACTGACGTCCCTCATCGTCCAGAACATCCGTCACTGACAACCCTCATCGTCCGGAAGATCCATCACTGACGTCCCTCATCACCCAGAACATCCGTTACTTACAACCCTTACCGTCCAGTTGATCTGTCACAGACATCCCTCAATGTCCAGTGGATCCGTCACTGACGTACCTCATCGTCCAGCACATCCGTCACTGACGACCCTCATCGTCCAGAACATCCGTCATTGACGACCCTCATCGTCCCGAACATCCGTCACTGACGACCCTCATCGTCCAGAACATCCGTCACTGACGACCCTCATCGTCCGGAACATTCGTCACTGACGTCCCTCATCGTCCAGAACATCCGTCATTGACGACCCTCATCGTCCGGAACATCCGTCATTGACGACCCTCATCGTCCGGAACATCCGTCACTGACGACCCTCATCGTCCGGAACATCCGTCACTGACGACCCTCATCGTCCGGAACATCCGTCATTGACGACCCTCATCGTCCGGAACATCCGTCACAGTCGACCCTCATCGTCCGGAACATCCGTCACTGACGAGCCTCATCGTCCGGAACATCCGTCACTGACGTCCATCATCGTCCAGAACATCCGTCACTGACGTCCATCATCGTCCAGAACATCCGTCACTGACGACCCTCATCGTCCAGAACATCCGTCACTGACGACCCTCATCGTCCAGAACATCCGTCACTGACGACCCTCATCTTCCGGAAGATCCGTCACTGACGTCCCTCATCGTCCAGAACATCCATCACTGACGTCCCTCATCGTCCAGAACATCCGTCACTGACGACCCTCATCGTCCAGAACATCCGTCATTGACGACCCTCATCGTCCGGAAGATCCGTCATTGACGACCCTCATCGTCCGGAACATCCGTCACTGACGACCCTCATCATCCGGAACATCCGTCACTGACGAGCCTCATCGTCCACAACATCCGTCACTGACGTCCATCATCGTCCAGAACATCCGTCACTGACGACCCTCATCATCCAGAACATCCGTCAGTGACGACACTCATCGTCCAGAACATCAGTCACTGACGACCCTCATCATCCAGAACATCCGTCACTGACGACCCTCATCGTCCGGTACATCCATCACTGACGTCCATCATCGTCCAGAACATCCGTCGCTGACAACCCTCATCGTCCGGAACATCCATCACTGACGTCCATCATCGTCCAGAACATCCGTCACTGACGTCCATCATCGTCCAGAACATCCGTCACTGACGACCCTCATCGTCCAGAACATCCGTCACTGACGACCCTCATCGTCCAGAACATCCGTCACTGACGACCCTCATCATCCGGAAGATCCGTCACTGACGTCCCTCATCGTCCAGAACATCCATCACTGACGTCCCTCATCGTCCAGAACATCCGTCACTGACGACCCTCATCGTCCAGAACATCCGTCATTGACGACCCTCATCGTCCGGAAGATCCGTCATTGACGACCCTCATCGTCCGGAACATCCGTCACTGACGACCCTCATCGTCCGGAACATCCGTCACTGACGAGCCTCATCGTCCAGAACATCCGTCACTGACGTCCATCATCGTCCAGAACATCCGTCACTGACGACCCTCATCGTCCAGAACATCCGTCAGTGACGACACTCATCGTCCAGAACATCCGTCACTGACGACCCTCATCGTCCGGTACATCCATCACTGACGTCCATCATCGTCCAGAACATCCGTCGCTGACAACCCTCATCGTCCGGAACATCCATCACTGACGTCCATCATCGTCCAGAACATCCGTCATTGACGACCCTCATCGTCCGGAAGATCCGTCATTGACAACCCTCATCGTCCAGAACATCCGTCACTGACGTCCCTCATCGTCCAGAACATCCGTCACTGATGAACCCTCATCGTCCAGAACATCCGTCACTGACAACCCTCATCGTCCAGAAGATCCATCACTGACGTCCCTCATCGTCCGGAACATCCATCACAGATTACCCTCATCGTCCGGAAGATCCATCACTGACGTCCCTCATCACCCAGAACATCCGTTACTTACAACCCTTACCGTCCAGTTGATCTGTCACAGACATCCCTCAATGTCCAGTGGATCCGTCACTGACGTACCTCATCGTCCAGCACATCCGTCACTGACGACCCTCATTGTCCAGAGCATCCGTCATTGACGACCCTGATCGTCCAGAACATCCGTCACTGACGACCCTCATCGTCCGGAAGATCCGTCATTGACGACCCTCATCGTCCGGAACATCCATCACTGACGACCCTCATCGTCCAGAAGATCCATCACTGACGACCCTCATCGTCCAGAACATCCGTCACTGACGACCCTCATCGTCCGGAACATCCGACACTGACGACCCTCATCGTCCGGAACATCCGACACTGACGAACCCTCATCGTCCAGAACATCCGTCACTGACGACCCTCACTATCCAGAACATCCGTCACTGACGACCCTCATCATCCAGAACATCAGTCACTGACGACCCTCATCATCCAGAACATCCGTCACTGACGTCCCACATCGTCCGGAACATCCGTCACTGACGACCCTCATCGTCCGGAACATCCGTCACTGACGACCCTCATCGTCCGGAACATCCGTCACTGACGTCCCTCATCGTCCGGAACATCCGTCACTGACGACCCCCATCATCCAGATCATCCGTCACTGACGACCCTCACCGTCCAGAACATCTGTCACCGACGAACCCTCATCGTCCAGAACATCCGTCAATGACGACCCTCATCGTCCAGAACATCCGTCACTGACGACCCTCATCGTCCAGAACATCCGTCACTGACGAACCCTCATCGTCCAGAACATCCGTCACTGACGACCCTCACCGTCCAGAACATCCGTCACTGACGACCCTCATCGTCCAGAACATCCGTCATTGACGACCCTCATCGTCCGGAACATCCGTCACTGACGTCCATCATCGTCCGGAACATCCGTCACTGACGACCCTCATCGTCCAGAACATCCGTCACTGACGTCCATCATCGTCCGGAACATCCGTCACTGACGACCCTCATCGTCCAGAACATCCGTCACTGACGTCCATCATCGTCCGGAACATCCGTCACTGACGACCCTCATCGTCCGGAACATCCGTCACTGACGTCCATCATCGTCCGGAACATCCGTCACTGACGACCCTCATCGTCCGGAACATCCGTCACTGACGACCCTCATCGTCCGGAACATCCGTCACTGACGACCCTCATCGTCCGGAACATCCGTCACTGACGACCCTCATCGTCCGGAACATCCGTCACTGACGACCCTCATCGTCCGGAACATCCGTCACTGACGACCCTCATCGTCCGGAACATCCCTCACAGTCGACCCTCATCGTCCGGAACATCCGTCACTGACGTCCATCATCGTCCGGAACATCCGTCACTGACGACCCTCATCGTCCGGAACATCCGTCACTGACGACCCTCATCGTCCAGAACATCCGTCACTGACGAACCCTCATCGTCCAGAACATCCGACACTGACGACCCTCATCGTCCAGAACATCCGTCACTGACGACCCTGATCGTCCAGAACATCCATCACTGACGACCCTCATCGTCCAGAACATCCGTCACTGACGACCCTCATCGTCCAGAACATCCGTCACTGACGAACCCTCATCGTCCAGAACATCCGACACTGACGACCCTGATCGTCCAGAACATCCGTCACTGACGACCCTGATCGTCCAGAACATCCATCACTGACGACCCTCATCGTCCGGAAATCCGTCACAGACGTCCATCATCGTCCAGAAATCCGTCACAGACGTCCATCATCGTCCAGAACATCCGTCACTGACGACCCTCATCGACCACGTGATCCATTGCTGACGACCCTCATCGTCCAGAACATCCGTCACTGACGACCCTCATCGTCCACGTGATCCATTGCTGACGACCCTCATCGTCCAGAACATCCGTCACTGACGACCCTCATCGTCCAGAACATCCGTCACTGACGACCCTCCTCGTCCGTGTGATCCGTCACTGACGACCCTCATCGTCCAGAACATCCGTCACTGACGACCCTCCTCGTCAGGGTGATCAGTCACTGCCGACCCTCCTCGTCCGGGTGATCCGTCACTGATGTCGCTCACTGTCCAGAAAATCCGTCACAGACGACCCTCATCGTCCAGAACATCCGTCACCGACGAACCCTCAACGTCCAGAACATCCGACACTGACGACCCTCATCGTCCTGAACATCCGTCACTGACGACCCTCATCGTCCGGAACATCCGTCACCGACGAACCCTCAACGTCCAGAACATCCGACACTGACGACCCTCACTATCCGGAACATCCATCACGGACAACCCTCACCGTCCAGAACATCTGTCACCGAAAAACCCTCATCGTCCAGAACATCCGTCACTGACGACCCTCATCATCCAGAACATCCGTCACTGACGAGCCTCATCGTCCAGAACATCCGTCACTGACGACCCTCACCGTCCGGAACATCCGACACTGACGACCCTCACCGTCCAGAACATCCGACACTGACGACCCTCACCGTCCAGAACATCCGTCACTGACGAACCCTCACTATCCAGAACATCCGACACTGACGACCCTCACCGTCCAGAACATCCGACACTGACGACCCTCATCGTCCAGAACGTCCATCACTGACGACCCTCATCGTCCGGAACATCCGTCACTGACGAACCCTCATCGTCCAGAACATCCGTCACTGACGACCCTGATCGTCCAGAACATCCGTCACTGACGACCCTCATCGTCCGGAACATCCGACACTGACGACCCTCATCGTCCGGAACATCCGACACTGACGACCCTCATCGTCCAGAACATCCGACACTGACGACCCTCACCGTCCAGAACATCCGACACTGACGACCCTCACTGTCCAGAACATCCGTCACTGACGTCCCTCATCGTCCGGAACATCAGTCACTGACGTCCCTCATCGTCCGGAACATCCGTCACTGACGTCCCTCATCGTCCAGAACATCCGTCACTGACGTCCCTCATCGTCCGGAACATCCGTCACTGACGACCCTCATCGTCCAGAACATCCGTCACTGACGACCCTGATCGTCCAGAACATCCGTCACTGACGACCCTCATCGTCCGGAAGCTCCGTCATTGACGACCCTCATCGTCCGGAACATCCGTCACTGACGTCCCTCATCGTCCAGAACATCCGTCACTGACGAACCCTCACTATCCGGAACATCCATCACTGACGTCCATCATCGTCCAGAACATCCGTCACTGACGACCCTCATCATCCAGAACATCCGTCAGTGACGACCCTCATCGTCCAGAACATCCGTCACTGACGACCCTCATCATCCGGAACATCCATCACTGACGTCCATCATCGTCCAGAACATCCGTCGCTGACAACCCTCATCGTCCGGAACATCCATCACTGACGACCCTCATCGTCCAGAACATCCGTCACTGACGACCCTCATCATCTAGAACATCCGTCACTGACGACCCTCATCGTCCGGAAGATCCATCACTGACGTCCCTCATCGTCCAGAACATCCGTCACTGACGACCCTCATCGTCCAGAACATCCGTCACTGACGACCCTCATCGTCCGGAACATCCGACACTGACGACCCTCATCGTCCGGAACATCCGACACTGACGAACCCTCATCGTCCAGAACATCCGTCACTGACGACCCTCACTATCCAGAACATCCGTCACTGACGACCCTCATCATCCAGAACATCAGTCACTGACGACCCTCATCATCCAGAACATCCGTCACTGACGTCCCACATCGTCCGGAACATCCGTCACTGACGACCCTCATCGTCCGGAACATCCGTCACTGATGACCCTCATCGTCCGGAACATCCGTCACTGACGTCCCTCATCGTCCGGAACATCCGTCACTGACGACCCCCATCATCCAGATCATCCGTCACTGACGACCCTCACCGTCCAGAACATCTGTCACCGACGAACCCTCATCGTCCAGAACATCCGTCACTGACGACCCTCATCGTCCAGAACATCCGTCACTGACGACCCTCATCGTCCAGAACATCCGTCACTGACGAACCCTCATCGTCCAGAACATCCGTCACTGACGACCCTCACCGTCCAGAACATCCGTCACTGACGAACCCTCATCGTCCAGAACATCCGTCATTGACGACC
The DNA here is from genome assembly GCF_030144855.1 of Hypanus sabinus. Taxonomy (NCBI): domain Eukaryota; kingdom Metazoa; phylum Chordata; class Chondrichthyes; order Myliobatiformes; family Dasyatidae; genus Hypanus; species Hypanus sabinus. The sequence goes on along the minus strand of NC_082719.1, from coordinate 106,033,990 downwards.
CTCACCGTCCAGAACATCCGTCACTGACGACCCTCATCGTCCGGAACATCCGTCACTGACGACCCTCATCGTCCGGAACATCCGTCACTGACGTCCCTCACCGTCCGGAACATCCGACACTGACGACCCTCACCGTCCGGAACATCCGACACTGACGACCCTCACCGTCCGGAACATCCGACACTGACGACCCTCACCGTCCGGAACATCCGTCACTGACGAACCCTCACTATCCAGAACATCCGACACTGACGACCCTCACCGTCCAGAACATCCGACATTGACGACCCTCATCGTCCAGAACGTCCATCACTGACGACCCTCATCGTCCGGAACATCCGTCACAGACGAACCCTCATCGTCCAGAACATCCGTCACTGACGACCCTCACCGTCCAGAACATCCGTCACTGACGAACCCTCATCGTCCAGAACATCCGACACTGACGACCCTCACTATCCAGAACATCCGTTACTGACGACCCTCATCATCCGGAACATCCGTCACTGACGACCATCATTGTCCAGAACATCCGTCACTGACGACCCACATCGTCCAGAACATCCGACACTGACGACCCTCACCGTCCAGAACATCCGTCACTGACGAACCCTCACTATCCGGAACATCCGTCACTGACGACCCTCATCGTCCGGAACATCCGTCACTGACGACCCTCATCGTCCAGAACATCCGTCACTGACGACCCTCATCGTCCAGAACATCCGTCACTGACGACCCTCATCGTCCAGAACATCCGACACTGACGACCCTCATCGTCCGGAACATCCCTCACAGTCGACCCTCATCGTCCGGAACATCCGTCACTGACGTCCATCATCGTCCGGAACATCCGTCACTGACGACCCTCATCGTCCAGAACATCCGTCACTGACGACCCTCATCGTCCAGAACATCCGTCACTGACGAACCCTCATCGTCCAGAACATCCGTCACTGACGACTCTCATCGTCCAGAACATCCGACACTGATGAACCCTCACTATCCAGAACATCCGTCACTGACGACCCTCACCATCCAGAACATCCGTCACTGACGACCCTCACCGTCCAGAACATCCGACACTGACGACCCTCACCGTCCAGAACATCCGACACTGACGACCCTCACCGTCCAGAACATCCGACACTGACGACCCTCATCGTCCGGTACATCCGTCACTGACGACCCTCATCGTCCGGAACATCCGTCACTGACGACCCTCATCGTCCGGAACATCCGTCACTGACGACCCTCATCGTCCGGAACATCCGTCACTGACGACCCTCATCGTCCGGAACATCCGTCACAGACGAACCCTCATCGTCCGGAACATCCGTCACTGACGACCCTCACCGTCCAGAACATCCGTCACTGACGAACCCTCATCGTCCAGAACATCCGACACTGACGACCCTCACTATCCAGAACATCCGTTACTGACGACCCTCATCGTCCGGAACATCCGTCACTGACGACCATCATTGTCCAGAACATCCGTCACTGACGACCCTCATCGTCCAGAACATCCGACACTGACGACCCTCACCGTCCAGAACATCCCTCACAGTCGACCCTCATCGTCCGGAACATCCGTCACTGACGTCCATCATCGTCCGGAACATCCGTCACTGACGACCCTCATCGTCCAGAACATCCGTCACTGACGACCCTCATCGTCCAGAACATCCGTCACTGACGAACCCTCATCGTCCAGAACATCCGTCACTGACGACTCTCATCGTCCAGAACATCCGACACTGATGAACCCTCACTATCCAGAACATCCGTCACTGACGACCCTCACCATCCAGAACATCCGTCACTGACGACCCTCACCGTCCAGAACATCCGACACTGACGACCCTCACCGTCCAGAACATCCGACACTGACGACCCTCACCGTCCAGAACATCCGACACTGACGACCCTCATCGTCCGGTACATCCGTCACTGACGACCCTCATCGTCCGGAACATCCGTCACTGACGACCCTCATCGTCCGGAACATCCGTCACTGACGACCCTCATCGTCCGGAACATCCGTCACTGACGACCCTCATCGTCCGGAACATCCGTCACAGACGAACCCTCATCGTCCGGAACATCCGTCACTGACGACCCTCACCGTCCAGAACATCCGTCACTGACGAACCCTCATCGTCCAGAACATCCGACACTGACGACCCTCACTATCCAGAACATCCGTTACTGACGACCCTCATCGTCCGGAACATCCGTCACTGACGACCATCATTGTCCAGAACATCCGTCACTGACGACCCTCATCGTCCAGAACATCCGACACTGACGACCCTCACCGTCCAGAACATCCGTCACTGACGAACCCTCACTATCCGGAACATCCGTCACTGACGACCCTCATCGTCCGGAACATCCGTCACTGACGACCCTCATCGTCCAGAACATCCGTCACTGACGACCCTCATTGTCCAGAACATCCGACACTGACGACCCTCATCGTCCGGAACATCCCTCACAGTCGACCCTCATCGTCCGGAACATCCGTCACTGACGTCCATCATCGTCCGGAACATCCGTCACTGACGACCCTCATCGTCCAGAACATCCGTCACTGACGACCCTCATCGTCCAGAACATCCGTCACTGACGAACCCTCATCGTCCAGAACATCCGTCACTGACGACTCTCATCGTCCAGAACATCCGACACTGATGAACCCTCACTATCCAGAACATCCGTCACTGACGACCCTCATCGTCCAGAACATCCGTCACTGACGACCCTCACCGTCCAGAACATCCGACACTGACGACCCTCACCGTCCAGAACATCCGACACTGACGACCCTCACCGTCCAGAACATCCGACACTGACGACCCTCATCGTCCGGTACATCCGTCACTGACGACCCTCATCGTCCGGAACATCCGTCACTGACGACCCTCATCGTCCGGAACATCCGTCACTGACGACCCTCATCGTCCGGAACATCCATCACTGACGACCCTCATCGTCCAGAACATCCGTCGCTGACAACCCTCATCGTCCGGAACATCCATCACTGACGTCCATCATCGTCCAGAACATCCGTCACTGACGTCCATCATCGTCCAGAACATCCGTCACTGACGACCCTCATCGTCCAGAACATCCGTCACTGACGACCCTCATCGTCCAGAACATCCGTCACTGACGACCCTCATCATCCGGAAGATCCGTCACTGACGTCCCTCATCGTCCAGAACATCCATCACTGACGTCCCTCATCGTCCAGAACATCCGTCACTGACGACCCTCATCGTCCAGAACATCCGTCATTGACGACCCTCATCGTCCGGAAGATCCGTCATTGACGACCCTCATCGTCCGGAACATCCGTCACTGACGACCCTCATCGTCCGGAACATCCGTCACTGACGAGCCTCATCGTCCAGAACATCCGTCACTGACGTCCATCATCGTCCAGAACATCCGTCACTGACGACCCTCATCGTCCAGAACATCCGTCAGTGACGACACTCATCGTCCAGAACATCCGTCACTGACGACCCTCATCGTCCGGTACATCCATCACTGACGTCCATCATCGTCCAGAACATCCGTCGCTGACAACCCTCATCGTCCGGAACATCCATCACTGACGTCCATCATCGTCCAGAACATCCGTCATTGACGACCCTCATCGTCCGGAAGATCCGTCATTGACAACCCTCATCGTCCAGAACATCCGTCACTGACGTCCCTCATCGTCCAGAACATCCGTCACTGATGAACCCTCATCGTCCAGAACATCCGTCACTGACAACCCTCATCGTCCAGAAGATCCATCACTGACGTCCCTCATCGTCCGGAACATCCGTCACAGATTACCCTCATCGTCCGGAAGATCCATCACTGACGTCCCTCATCACCCAGAACATCCGTTACTTACAACCCTTACCGTCCAGTTGATCTGTCACAGACATCCCTCAATGTCCAGTGGATCCGTCACTGACGTACCTCATCGTCCAGCACATCCGTCACTGACGACCCTCATTGTCCAGAGCATCCGTCATTGACGACCCTGATCGTCCAGAACATCCGTCACTGACGACCCTCATCGTCCGGAAGATCCGTCATTGACGACCCTCATCGTCCGGAACATCCATCACTGACGACCCTCATCGTCCAGAAGATCCATCACTGACGACCCTCATCGTCCAGAACATCCGTCACTGACGACCCTCATCGTCCGGAACATCCGACACTGACGACCCTCATCGTCCGGAACATCCGACACTGACGAACCCTCATCGTCCAGAACATCCGTCACTGACGACCCTCACTATCCAGAACATCCGTCACTGACGACCCTCATCATCCAGAACATCAGTCACTGACGACCCTCATCATCCAGAACATCCGTCACTGACGTCCCACATCGTCCGGAACATCCGTCACTGACGACCCTCATCGTCCGGAACATCCGTCACTGACGACCCTCATCGTCCGGAACATCCGTCACTGACGTCCCTCATCGTCCGGAACATCCGTCACTGACGACCCCCATCATCCAGATCATCCGTCACTGACGACCCTCACCGTCCAGAACATCTGTCACCGACGAACCCTCATCGTCCAGAACATCCGTCAATGACGACCCTCATCGTCCAGAACATCCGTCACTGACGACCCTCATCGTCCAGAACATCCGTCACTGACGAACCCTCATCGTCCAGAACATCCGTCACTGACGACCCTCACCGTCCAGAACATCCGTCACTGACGACCCTCATCGTCCAGAACATCCGTCATTGACGACCCTCATCGTCCGGAACATCCGTCACTGACGTCCATCATCGTCCGGAACATCCGTCACTGACGACCCTCATCGTCCAGAACATCCGTCACTGACGTCCATCATCGTCCGGAACATCCGTCACTGACGACCCTCATCGTCCAGAACATCCGTCACTGACGTCCATCATCGTCCGGAACATCCGTCACTGACGACCCTCATCGTCCGGAACATCCGTCACTGACGTCCATCATCGTCCGGAACATCCGTCACTGACGACCCTCATCGTCCGGAACATCCGTCACTGACGACCCTCATCGTCCGGAACATCCGTCACTGACGACCCTCATCGTCCGGAACATCCGTCACTGACGACCCTCATCGTCCGGAACATCCGTCACTGACGACCCTCATCGTCCGGAACATCCGTCACTGACGACCCTCATCGTCCGGAACATCCCTCACAGTCGACCCTCATCGTCCGGAACATCCGTCACTGACGTCCATCATCGTCCGGAACATCCGTCACTGACGACCCTCATCGTCCGGAACATCCGTCACTGACGACCCTCATCGTCCAGAACATCCGTCACTGACGAACCCTCATCGTCCAGAACATCCGACACTGACGACCCTCACTATCCAGAACATCCGTTACTGACGACCCTCATCGTCCGGAACATCCGTCACTGACGACCATCATTGTCCAGAACATCCGTCACTGACGACCCTCATCGTCCAGAACATCCGACACTGACGACCCTCACCGTCCAGAACATCCCTCACAGTCGACCCTCATCGTCCGGAACATCCGTCACTGACGTCCATCATCGTCCGGAACATCCGTCACTGACGACCCTCATCGTCCAGAACATCCGTCACTGACGACCCTCATCGTCCAGAACATCCGTCACTGACGAACCCTCATCGTCCAGAACATCCGTCACTGACGACTCTCATCGTCCAGAACATCCGACACTGATGAACCCTCACTATCCAGAACATCCGTCACTGACGACCCTCACCATCCAGAACATCCGTCACTGACGACCCTCACCGTCCAGAACATCCGACACTGACGACCCTCACCGTCCAGAACATCCGACACTGACGACCCTCACCGTCCGGAACATCCGACACTGACGACCCTCATCGTCCGGTACATCCGTCACTGACGACCCTCATCGTCCGGAACATCCGTCACTGACGACCCTCATCGTCCGGAACATCCGTCACTGACGACCCTCATCGTCCGGAACATCCGTCACTGACGTCCCTCATCGTCCGGAACATCCGTCACTGACGACCCTCATCGTCCAGAACATCCGTCGCTGACAACCCTCATCGTCCGGAACATCCATCACTGACGTCCATCATCGTCCAGAACATCCGTCACTGACGTCCATCATCGTCCAGAACATCCGTCACTGACGACCCTCATCGTCCAGAACATCCGTCACTGACGACCCTCATCGTCCAGAACATCCGTCACTGACGACCCTCATCATCCGGAAGATCCGTCACTGACGTCCCTCATCGTCCAGAACATCCATCACTGACGTCCCTCATCGTCCAGAACATCCGTCACTGACGACCCTCATCGTCCAGAACATCCGTCATTGACGACCCTCATCGTCCGGAAGATCCGTCATTGACGACCCTCATCGTCCGGAACATCCGTCACTGACGACCCTCATCGTCCGGAACATCCGTCACTGATGAACCCTCACTATCCAGAACATCCGTCACTGACGACCCTCATCGTCCAGAACATCCGTCACTGACGACCCTCACCGTCCAGAACATCCGACACTGACGACCCTCACCGTCCAGAACATCCGACACTGACGACCCTCACCGTCCAGAACATCCGACACTGACGACCCTCATCGTCCGGTACATCCGTCACTGACGACCCTCATCGTCCGGAACATCCGTCACTGACGACCCTCATCGTCCGGAACATCCGTCACTGACGACCCTCATCGTCCGGAACATCCGTCACTGACGTCCCTCATCGTCCGGAACATCCGTCACTGACGACCCTCATCGTCCAGAACATCCGTCGCTGACAACCCTCATCGTCCGGAACATCCATCACTGACGTCCATCATCGTCCAGAACATCCGTCACTGACGTCCATCATCGTCCAGAACATCCGTCACTGACGACCCTCATCGTCCAGAACATCCGTCACTGACGACCCTCATCGTCCAGAACATCCGTCACTGACGACCCTCATCATCCGGAAGATCCGTCACTGACGTCCCTCATCGTCCAGAACATCCATCACTGACGTCCCTCATCGTCCAGAACATCCGTCACTGACGACCCTCATCGTCCAGAACATCCGTCATTGACGACCCTCATCGTCCGGAAGATCCGTCATTGACGACCCTCATCGTCCGGAACATCCGTCACTGACGACCCTCATCGTCCGGAACATCCGTCACTGACGAGCCTCATCGTCCAGAACATCCGTCACTGACGTCCATCATCGTCCAGAACATCCGTCACTGACGACCCTCATCGTCCAGAACATCCGTCAGTGACGACACTCATCGTCCAGAACATCCGTCGCTGACAACCCTCATCGTCCGGAACATCCATCACTGACGTCCATCATCGTCCAGAACATCCGTCATTGACGACCCTCATCGTCCGGAAGATCCGTCATTGACAACCCTCATCGTCCAGAACATCCGTCACTGACGTCCCTCATCGTCCAGAACATCCGTCACTGATGAACCCTCATCGTCCAGAACATCCGTCACTGACAACCCTCATCGTCCAGAAGATCCATCACTGACGTCCCTCATCGTCCGGAACATCCGTCACAGATTACCCTCATCGTCCGGAAGATCCATCACTGACGTCCCTCATCACCCAGAACATCCGTTACTTACAACCCTTACCGTCCAGTTGATCTGTCACAGACATCCCTCAATGTCCAGTGGATCCGTCACTGACGTACCTCATCGTCCAGCACATCCGTCACTGACGACCCTCATTGTCCAGAGCATCCGTCATTGACGACCCTGATCGTCCAGAACATCCGTCACTGACGACCCTCATCGTCCGGAAGATCCGTCATTGACGACCCTCATCGTCCGGAACATCCATCACTGACGACCCTCATCGTCCAGAAGATCCATCACTGACGACCCTCATCGTCCAGAACATCCGTCACTGACGACCCTCATCGTCCGGAACATCCGACACTGACGACCCTCATCGTCCGGAACATCCGACACTGACGAACCCTCATCGTCCAGAACATCCGTCACTGACGACCCTCACTATCCAGAACATCCGTCACTGACGACCCTCATCATCCAGAACATCAGTCACTGACGACCCTCATCATCCAGAACATCCGTCACTGACGTCCCACATCGTCCGGAACATCCGTCACTGACGACCCTCATCGTCCGGAACATCCGTCACTGACGACCCTCATCGTCCGGAACATCCGTCACTGACGTCCCTCATCGTCCGGAACATCCGTCACTGACGACCCCCATCATCCAGATCATCCGTCACTGACGACCCTCACCGTCCAGAACATCTGTCACCGACGAACCCTCATCGTCCAGAACATCCGTCAATGACGACCCTCATCGTCCAGAACATCCGTCACTGACGACCCTCATCGTCCAGAACATCCGTCACTGACGAACCCTCATCGTCCAGAACATCCGTCACTGACGACCCTCACCGTCCAGAACATCCGTCACTGACGACCCTCATCGTCCAGAACATCCGTCATTGACGACCCTCATCGTCCGGAACATCCGTCACTGACGTCCATCATCGTCCGGAACATCCGTCACTGACGACCCTCATCGTCCAGAACATCCGTCACTGACGTCCATCATCGTCCGGAACATCCGTCACTGACGACCCTCATCGTCCAGAACATCCGTCACTGACGTCCATCATCGTCCGGAACATCCGTCACTGACGACCCTCATCGTCCGGAACATCCGTCACTGACGTCCATCATCGTCCGGAACATCCGTCACTGACGACCCTCATCGTCCGGAACATCCGTCACTGACGACCCTCATCGTCCGGAACATCCGTCACTGACGACCCTCATCGTCCGGAACATCCGTCACTGACGACCCTCATCGTCCGGAACATCCGTCACTGACGACCCTCATCGTCCGGAACATCCGTCACTGACGACCCTCATCGTCCGGAACATCCCTCACAGTCGACCCTCATCGTCCGGAACATCCGTCACTGACGTCCATCATCGTCCGGAACATCCGTCACTGACGACCCTCATCGTCCGGAACATCCGTCACTGACGACCCTCATCGTCCAGAACATCCGTCACTGACGAACCCTCATCGTCCAGAACATCCGACACTGACGACCCTCATCGTCCAGAACATCCGTCACTGACGACCCTGATCGTCCAGAACATCCATCACTGACGACCCTCATCGTCCAGAACATCCGTCACTGACGACCCTCATCGTCCAGAACATCCGTCACTGACGAACCCTCATCGTCCAGAACATCCGACACTGACGACCCTCACCGTCCAGAACATCCGACACTGACGACCCTCACTGTCCAGAACATCCGTCACTGACGTCCCTCATCGTGCGGAACATCAGTCACTGACGTCCCTCATCGTCCGGAACATCCGTCACTGACGTCCCTCATCGTCCAGAACATCCGTCACTGACGTCCCTCATCGTCCGGAACATCCGTCACTGACGACCCTCATCGTCCAGAACATCCGTCACTGACGACCCTGATCGTCCAGAACATCCGTCACTGACGACCCTCATCGTCCGGAAGCTCCGTCATTGACGACCCTCATCGTCCGGAACATCCGTCACTGACGTCCCTCATCGTCCAGAACATCCGTCACTGACGAACCCTCACTATCCGGAACATCCATCACTGACGTCCATCATCGTCCAGAACATCCGTCACTGACGACCCTCATCATCCAGAACATCCGTCAGTGACGACCCTCATCGTCCAGAACATCCGTCACTGACGACCCTCATCATCCGGAACATCCATCACTGACGTCCATCATCGTCCAGAACATCCGTCGCTGACAACCCTCATCGTCCGGAACATCCATCACTGACGACCCTCATCGTCCAGAACATCCGTCACTGACGACCCTCATCATCTAGAACATCCGTCACTGACGACCCTCATCGTCCGGAAGATCCATCACTGACGTCCCTCATCGTCCAGAACATCCGTCACTGACGACCCTCATCGTCCAGAACATCCGTCACTGACGACCCTCATCGTCCGGAACATCCGACACTGACGACCCTCATCGTCCGGAACATCCGACACTGACGAACCCTCATCGTCCAGAACATCCGTCACTGACGACCCTCACTATCCAGAACATCCGTCACTGACGACCCTCATCATCCAGAACATCAGTCACTGACGACCCTCATCATCCAGAACATCCGTCACTGACGTCCCACATCGTCCGGAACATCCGTCACTGACGACCCTCATCGTCCGGAACATCCGTCACTGATGACCCTCATCGTCCGGAACATCCGTCACTGACGTCCCTCATCGTCCGGAACATCCGTCACTGACGACCCCCATCATCCAGATCATCCGTCACTGACGACCCTCACCGTCCAGAACATCTGTCACCGACGAACCCTCATCGTCCAGAACATCCGTCACTGACGACCCTCATCGTCCAGAACATCCGTCACTGACGACCCTCATCGTCCAGAACATCCGTCACTGACGAACCCTCATCGTCCAGAACATCCGTCACTGACGACCCTCACCGTCCAGAACATCCGTCACTGACGAACCCTCATCGTCCAGAACATCCGTCATTGACGACCCTCACCGTCCAGAACATCCGTCACTGACGACCCTCATCGTCCGGAACATCCGTCACTGACGACCCTCATCGTCCGGAACATCCGTCACTGACGTCCCTCACCGTCCGGAACATCCGACACTGACGACCCTCACCGTCCGGAACATCCGACACTGACGACCCTCACCGTCCGGAACATCCGACACTGACGACCCTCACCGTCCGGAACATCCGTCACTGACGAACCCTCACTATCCAGAACATCCGACACTGACGACCCTCACCGTCCAGAACATCCGACATTGACGACCCTCATCGTCCAGAACGTCCATCACTGACGACCCTCATCGTCCGGAACATCCGTCACAGACGAACCCTCATCGTCCAGAACATCCGTCACTGACGACCCTCACCGTCCAGAACATCCGTCACTGACGAACCCTCATCGTCCAGAACATCCGACACTGACGACCCTCACTATCCAGAACATCCGTTACTGACGACCCTCATCATCCGGAACATCCGTCACTGACGACCATCATTGTCCAGAACATCCGTCACTGACGACCCACATCGTCCAGAACATCCGACACTGACGACCCTCACCGTCCAGAACATCCGTCACTGACGAACCCTCACTATCCGGAACATCCGTCACTGACGACCCTCATCGTCCGGAACATCCGTCACTGACGACCCTCATCGTCCAGAACATCCGTCACTGACGACCCTCATCGTCCAGAACATCCGTCACTGACGACCCTCATCGTCCAGAACATCCGACACTGACGACCCTCATCGTCCGGAACATCCCTCACAGTCGACCCTCATCGTCCGGAACATCCGTCACTGACGTCCATCATCGTCCGGAACATCCGTCACTGACGACCCTCATCGTCCAGAACATCCGTCACTGACGACCCTCATCGTCCAGAACATCCGTCACTGACGAACCCTCATCGTCCAGAACATCCGTCACTGACGACTCTCATCGTCCAGAACATCCGACACTGATGAACCCTCACTATCCAGAACATCCGTCACTGACGACCCTCACCATCCAGAACATCCGTCACTGACGACCCTCACCGTCCAGAACATCCGACACTGACGACCCTCACCGTCCAGAACATCCGACACTGACGACCCTCACCGTCCAGAACATCCGACACTGACGACCCTCATCGTCCGGTACATCCGTCACTGACGACCCTCATCGTCCGGAACATCCGTCACTGACGACCCTCATCGTCCGGAACATCCGTCACTGACGACCCTCATCGTCCGGAACATCCGTCACAGACGAACCCTCATCGTCCGGAACATCCGTCACTGACGACCCTCACCGTCCAGAACATCCGTCACTGACGAACCCTCATCGTCCAGAACATCCGACACTGACGACCCTCACTATCCAGAACATCCGTTACTGACGACCCTCATCGTCCGGAACATCCGTCACTGACGACCATCATTGTCCAGAACATCCGTCACTGACGACCCTCATCGTCCAGAACATCCGACACTGACGACCCTCACCGTCCAGAACATCCCTCACAGTCGACCCTCATCGTCCGGAACATCCGTCACTGACGTCCATCATCGTCCGGAACATCCGTCACTGACGACCCTCATCGTCCAGAACATCCGTCACTGACGACCCTCATCGTCCAGAACATCCGTCACTGACGAACCCTCATCGTCCAGAACATCCGTCACTGACGACTCTCATCGTCCAGAACATCCGACACTGATGAACCCTCACTATCCAGAACATCCGTCACTGACGACCCTCACCATCCAGAACATCCGTCACTGACGACCCTCACCGTCCAGAACATCCGACACTGACGACCCTCACCGTCCAGAACATCCGACACTGACGACCCTCACCGTCCAGAACATCCGACACTGACGACCCTCATCGTCCGGTACATCCGTCACTGACGACCCTCATCGTCCGGAACATCCGTCACTGACGACCCTCATCGTCCGGAACATCCGTCACTGACGACCCTCATCGTCCGGAACATCCGTCACTGACGACCCTCATCGTCCGGAACATCCGTCACAGACGAACCCTCATCGTCCGGAACATCCGTCACTGACGACCCTCACCGTCCAGAACATCCGTCACTGACGAACCCTCATCGTCCAGAACATCCGACACTGACGACCCTCACTATCCAGAACATCCGTTACTGACGACCCTCATCGTCCGGAACATCCGTCACTGACGACCATCATTGTCCAGAACATCCGTCACTGACGACCCTCATCGTCCAGAACATCCGACACTGACGACCCTCACCGTCCAGAACATCCGTCACTGACGAACCCTCACTATCCGGAACATCCGTCACTGACGACCCTCATCGTCCGGAACATCCGTCACTGACGACCCTCATCGTCCAGAACATCCGTCACTGACGACCCTCATTGTCCAGAACATCCGACACTGACGACCCTCATCGTCCGGAACATCCCTCACAGTCGACCCTCATCGTCCGGAACATCCGTCACTGACGTCCATCATCGTCCGGAACATCCGTCACTGACGACCCTCATCGTCCAGAACATCCGTCACTGACGACCCTCATCGTCCAGAACATCCGTCACTGACGAACCCTCATCGTCCAGAACATCCGTCACTGACGACTCTCATCGTCCAGAACATCCGACACTGATGAACCCTCACTATCCAGAACATCCGTCACTGACGACCCTCATCGTCCAGAACATCCGTCACTGACGACCCTCACCGTCCAGAACATCCGACACTGACGACCCTCACCGTCCAGAACATCCGACACTGACGACCCTCACCGTCCAGAACATCCGACACTGACGACCCTCATCGTCCGGTACATCCGTCACTGACGACCCTCATCGTCCGGAACATCCGTCACTGACGACCCTCATCGTCCGGAACATCCGTCACTGACGACCCTCATCGTCCGGAACATCCGTCACTGACGTCCCTCATCGTCCGGAACATCCGTCACTGACGACCCTCATCGTCCGGAACGTCCGACACTGACGACCCTCATCGTCCCGAACGTCCGTCACTGACGACCCTCACCGTCCGGAACATCCGTCCCTGACGACCCTCACCGTCCGGAACATCCGTCACTGACGACCCTCACCGTCCGGAACATCCGTCACTGACGTCCCTCATCGTCCGGAACATCCCTCACAGTCGACCCTCATCGTCCGGAACATCCGCCACTGACGTCCATCATCGTCCGGAACATCCGTCACTGACGACCCTCATCGTCCAGAACATCCGTCACTGACGACCCTCATCGTCCAGAACATCCGTCACTGACGAACCCTCATCGTCCAGAACATCCGTCACTGACGACTCTCATCGTCCAGAACATCCGACACTGATGAACCCTCACTATCCAGAACATCCGTCACTGACGACCCTCATCGTCCAGAACATCCGTCACTGACGACCCTCACCGTCCGGAACATCCGACACTGACGACCCTCACCGTCCAGAACATCCGACACTGACGACCCTCACCGTCCAGAACATCCGACACTGACGACCCTCATCGTCCGGAACATCCGTCACTGACGACCCTCATCGTCCGGAACATCCGTCACTGACGACCCTCACCGTCCAGAACATCCGACACTGACGACCCTCATCGTCCGGAACATCCGTCACTGACGACCCTCATCGTCCGGAACATCCGTCACAGACGAACCCTCATCGTCCGGAACATCCGTCACTGACGACCCTCACCGTCCAGAACATCCGTCACTGACGAACCCTCAGCGTCCAGAACATCCGTCACTGACGACCCTCACCGTCCAGAACATCCGTCACTGACGAACCCTCATCGTCCAGAACATCCGTCACTGACGAACCCTCATCGTCCAGAACATCCATCACTGACGACCCTCATCGTCCAGAAAATCCGTCACTGATGACCCTCACCGTCCAGATCATCCGTCACTGACGACCCTCATCGTCCAGAACATCCGTCACTGACGACCCTCATCGTCCAGAACATCCGTCACTGACGACCCTGATCATCCAGAACATCCATCACTGATGACCTCATCGTCCAGAACGTCCATCACTGACGACCCTCATCGTCCGGAACATCCGTCACTGACGACCCTCATCGTCCAGAAGATCCGTCACTGACGACCCTCATCGTCCAGAAGATCCGTCACTGACGACCCTCATCATCCGTAACATCCGACACTGACGACCCTCATCGTCCGGAACATCCGTCACTGACGACCCTCATCGTCCGGAACATCCGTCACTGACGACCCTCATCGTCCAGAACGTCCGTCACTGACGACCCTCATCGTCCAGAACGTCCGTCACTGACGTCCATCATCGTCCAGAACATCCGTCACTGACGACCCTCATCGTTCGGAACATCCGTCACTGACAACCCTCACTGTCCTTCCCACTCTGCCCTTTGACTCTTGTCCCACTCCCATCAGGAAGTAGGCTCTTTAGCATCCAGAGCATGACCACCAGTATCAAAAACACTTCCTCTCCCCAGCTGTAACCACCCACTAAGCAGCCCGATCCACCTTTAGCTTTTCATTTCCTCTTCGTCACCTTATGTACAGACACTCCTGTGCTTCGCGTCACTTCATGGACGTAAAATCAATCTATGTGGCAAGCTATCTTACATATTCATATTTATTGTGCACCCCATCCCCATCACCATGACATACTCAGCATCTTGTCTCACTTTATGTTCCTACCACCGGTTTCTGTCTACAACAGTTACGTGGGCATCGTGTTTTGCTGGATTGCTTTTATATTTCTATTTATTTTTTATTGTGTTTTTTCTGTTTACTATGTTGTTTTTTGTGCTGTATCAAAGCCAGAGTAACAATTATTTTCTTCTCTTTTCCGAAGGTGTACCTAAGAATGACATAATGATCTCAAATTTTGAATCGTATCTTTAACATCCGGACTATCATTAACAAAATTACATATTTGGAATGGTAGCTCATCTCATTTCCGGTAAAAGGAGCTCGTCAGCCTGAGAAGGCAGTCCATCTACGAGAGGGAAAACTCTGATTTCAAACCTCCGCTACCTTGCGGCCATACCCACTCATGGGAAAGGCTTCGGGAGTAAGCCTGAGGACAAATCCGGAGCTGGAGTCCCTAAGGCAGGCCGACGTTGCCTTCAACCTCACTCTGGCAACTCCTGCAACGTCACTGGTGCCAAGCTGTATCGGCCCTTGCCCTTCCCTTGGACAACATCGGTGTCGTGGAGAGGGGAGACTCGCTGCCGGTCTTCCATACAACCTTGCCCAGGCCTGTGCCCTGGAGAGGATGCAGATCCATGGTCTCGCAAGACTAATGGATGCCACACCCATGGACTTTGCCTCCATCCTAGTCTGTGGCAGACTCAACCTGTAAACTTACCGTCTGGGAGTCTTACATGAGGACTCCCAAGCCCCTTGCCCTTCCCTTAGACAACATTGGTGTTGTGGAGAGGGGAGGCTCACTGCACGGGCAACTGCTGGTCTCCCATACAACCTTGTCCAGGCCTGCGCCCTGGAGAGGACACAGATCCATGGTCTCGCGAGACTAACGGATGCCTCTCCTCTCTCTCATCTCGTCCAGTCGAACTTCTGTCAATAGTCAATGCTACAGAACTGCACAATATTCAAATCTGCAGAGATTGTAAACTCAGCTCCATTACGGGCACCGAGCTCCTCAGCTTCGAGAACACCTTCAGAACGAGATGCCTCAGAAAGCTGGCATCCATCATTCAGGCCCTCTGTCACCCAGGACATGCTCTCTTCTCATCGCTACCATCAGGGAGGAGCTACGGGAGCCTGAAGACACCCTCAATGATTCAGGAGCAGCTTCTTCCTTCCACCTCCGGATTTCTGAATGGACAGTGAACCCAGGAACACTTCCTGTCTATTTTTTTCAGCCACTTCTTGTGTGAATTAATTAATTTAATTTATAAATATATATTTCTCATAGTAATTTGACATTTGCAATCATTGTTATGTATTGCAAAGCACAGCTGCAGCAAAACAACAGATTGCAAATTACAGTATGCTTGCAGGAATGCCCCATAGGATCTGAATCGGAATGCCCCATAGGGATCCAAATCGGAATGCCCCATAGGATCTGACTCGGAATGTCCCATAGGATCTGACTCGGAATGCCCCATAGGATCTGACTCGGAATGTCCCATGAGGATCTGAATCGGAATGCCCCATAGGGATCCAAATTGGAATGTCCCATAGGATCTGACTCGGAATGTCCCATAGGATCCGAATCGGAATGCCCCATAGGATCTGACTCAGAATGCCCCATAGGAATCCAAATCGGAATGTCCCATAGGATCTGAATCGGAATGCCCCATGAGGATCTGACTCGGAATGTCCCATAGGATCTGAATCGGAATGTCCCATAGGATCTGAATCGGAATGCCCCATAGGGATCCAAATCGGAATGTCCCATAGGATCTGAATCGGAATTCCCCAGGAGGATCTGACTCGGAATGTCCCATAGGGATCCAAATCAGAATGTCCCATAGGGATACAAATCGGAATGTCCCATAGGATCTGAATCGGAATGTCCCATAGGATCTGACTCGGAATGTCCCATAGGATCTGTATCGGAATGTCCCATAGGATCTGAATCGGAATGTCCCATAGGATCTGTATCGGAATGTCCCATAGGGATCCAAATCGGAATGCCCCATAGGGATCCAAATCGGAATGCCCCAGGAGGATCTGACTCGGAATGTCCCATAGGATCTGAATCGGAATGTCCCATAGGATCTGAATCGGAATGCCCCATGAGGATCTGTATCGGAATGCCCCATAGGGATCCAAATCGGAATGCCCCAGGAGGATCTGACTCGGAATGTCCCATAGGATCTGAATCGGAATGTCCCATAGGATCTGAATCGGAATGTCCCATAGGATCTGTATCGGAATGTCCCATAGGGATCCAAATCGGAATGCCCCATAGGGATCCAAATCGGAATGTCCCATGAGGATCTGACTCGGAATGTCCCATAGGATCTGAATCGGAATGTCCCATAGGGATCCAAATCGTAATGTCCCATAATGATCCAAATCGGAATGTCCCATGAGGATCTGACTCGGAATGTCCCATAGGATCTGTATCGGAATGTCCCATAGGATCTGAATTGGAATGCCCCATAGGATCTGAATCGGAATGTCCCATAGGATCTGTATCGGAATGTCCCATAGGATCTGAATCGGAATGTCCCATAGGATCTGTATCGGAATGTCCCATAGGATCTGAATCAGAATGTCCCATAGGATCTGTATCGGAATGTCCCATAGGGATCCAAATCGGAATGCCCCATAGGGATCCAAATCGGAATGTCCCATGAGGATCTGACTCGGAATGTCCCATAGGATCTGAATCGGAATGTCCCATAGGGAACCAAATCGTAATGTCCCATAATGATCCAAATCGGAATGTCCCATGAGGATCTGACTCGGAATGTCCCATAGGATCTGTATCGGAATGTCCCATAGGATCTGAATCGGAATGCCCCATAGGATCTGAATCGGAATGTCCCATAGGATCTGTATCGGAATGTCCCATAGGATCTGAATCGGAATGTCCCATAGGATCTGTATCGGAATGTCCCATAGGGATCCAAATCGGAATGCCCCATAGGGATCCAAATCGGAATGCCCCAGGAGGATCTGACTCGGAATGTCCCATAGGATCTGAATCGGAATGCCCCATAGGATCTGACTCGGAATGTCCCATAGGGATCCAAATCGGAATGGCCCATGAGGATCTGACTCGGAATGTCCCATAGGATCTGACTCGGAATGTCCCATAATGATCCAAATCGGAATGCCCCATGAGGATCTGACTCGGAATGTCCCATAGGATCTGACTCGGAATGCCTCATGAGGATCTGACTCAGAATGTCCCATAGGGATCCAAATCGGAATGTCCCATGAGGATCTGACTCGGAATGTCCCATAGGATCTGACTCGGAATGTCCCATGAGGATCTGACTCGGAATGTCCCATAGGATCTGACTCGGAATGTCCCATGAGGATCTGACTCGGAATGTCCCATGAGGATCTGACTCGGAATGTCCCATAGGGATCCAAATCGGAATGTCCCATAGGATCTGAATCGGAATGCCCCATAGGATCTGACTCGGTATGTCCCATAGGATCTGAATCGGAATGCCCCATGAGGATCTGACTCAGAATGTCCCATAGGGATCCAAATCGGAATGCCCCATAGGGATCCAAATGGGAATGCCCCATAGGATCTGACTTGGAATGTCCTATAGGATCTGAATCGGAATGCCCCATAGGATCTGACTCAGAATGTCGCATAGGATCTGAATCGGAATGCCCCATAGGGATCCAAATCCGAATGCCCCATAGGATCTGACTCGGAATGTCCTATAGGATCTGAATCGGAATGCCCCATAGGATCTGACTCAGAATGTCCCATAGGATCTGAATCGGAATGCCCCATGAGGATCTGACTCCGAATGTCCCATAGGATCTGACTCGGAATGTCCCATAGGATCTGAATCGGAATGCCCCATGAGGATCTGACTCCGAATGTCCCATAGGATCCGAATCGGAATGTCCCAGAGGGATCCAAATCGGAATGCCCCATGAGGATCCAAATCGGAATGCCCCATGAGGATCTGACTCGGAATGTCCCATAGGATCTGAATCGGAATGCCCCATGAGGATCCAAATCGGAATGTCCCATGAGGATCTGACTCGGAATTTCCCATAGGATCTGACTCGGAATGCCGCATGAGGATATGAATCGGAATGCCCCATAGGATCTGACTCAGAATGTCCCATAGGATCTGAATCGGAATGCCCCATTGGATCTGACTCGGAATGTCCCATAGTATCTGACTCGGAATGCCCCATGAGGATCTCACTCAGAATGTCCCATAGGGATCCAAATCGGAATGTCCCATGAGGATCTGACTCAGAATGCCCCATAGGATCTGACTCGGAATGTCCCATAGGATCTGAATCGGAATGTCCCATAGGATCTGACTTGGAATGTCCCATAGGATCTGACTCGGAATGCCCCATCTGAATCGGAATGTCCCATAGGATCTGAATCGGAATGCCCCACAGGATCTGAATCGGAATGTCCCATAGGATCTGAATCGGAATGCCCCATAGGATCTGAATCGGAATGCCCCATAGGATCTGAATCGGAATGTCCCATAGGATCTGAATCGGAATGCCCCAAAGGATCTGAATCGGAATGTCCCATAGGATCTGAATCGGAATGTCCCATAGGATCTGAATCGGAATGCCCCATAGGGATCCAAATCGGAATGCCCCATAGGATCTGAATCGGAATGCCCCATAGGATCTGAATCGGAATGCCCCATAGGGATCCAAATCGGAATGCCCCATAGGATCTGAATCGGAATGCCCCATAGGATCTGAATTGGAATGTCCCATAGGAATCCAAATCGGAATGTCCCATAGGGATCCAAATCAGAATGCCCCATAGGATCTGAATCGGAATGCCCCATAGGATCTGAATTGGAATGTCCCATAGGAATCCAAATCGGAATGTCCCATAGGGATCCAAATCAGAATGTCCCATAGGATCTGAATCGGAATGCCCCATAGGATCTGAATTGGATGTCCCATAGGAATCCAAATCGGAATGTCCCATAGGGATCCAAATCAGAATGTCCCATAGGATCTGAATCGGATTGCCCCATGAGGATCTGACTCGTAATGTCCCATAGGATCTGAATCGGAATGTCCCATAGGATCTGAATCGGAATGCCCCATGAGGATCTGACTCGGAATGTCCCATAGGATCTGAATCGGAATGCCCCATGAGGATCTGACTCGGGATGTCCCATAGGGATCCAAATCGTAATGTCCCATAATGATCCAAATCGGAATGTCCCATGAGGATCTGACTCGGAATGTCCCATAGGGATCCAAATCGGAATGCCCCATGAGGATCTGACTCGGAATGTCCCATAGGATCTGAATCGGAATGTCCCATAGGATCTGACTCGGAATGCCCCATAGAGATCCAAATCGGAATGCCCCATAGGATCTGAATCGGAATGCCCCATAGGATCTGAATTGGAATGTCCCATAGGAATCCAAATCGGAATGTCCCATAGGGATCCAAATCAGAATGTCCCATAGGATCTGAATCGGAATGCCCCATAGGATCTGAATTGGAATGTCCCATAGGAATCCAAATCGGAATGACCCATAGGGATCCAAATCAGAATGTCCCATAGGATCTGAATCGGAATGCCCCATGAGGATCTGACTCGTAATGTCCCATAGGATCTGAATCGGAATGTCCCATAGGATCTGAATCGGAATGCCCCATGAGGATCTGACTCGGAATGTCCCATAGGATCTGAATCGGAATGCCCCATGAGGATCTGACTCGGGATGTCCCATAGGGATCCAAATCGTAATGTCCCATAATGATCCAAATCGGAATGTCCCATGAGGATCTGACTCGGAATGTCCCATAGGGATCCAAATCGGAATGCCCCATGAGGATCTGACTCGGAATGTCCCATAGGATCTGAATCGGAATGTCCCATAGGATCTGACTCGGAATGCCCCATAGGGATCCAAATCGGAATGCCCCATAGGATCTGAATCGGAATGCCCCATAGGATCCAAATTGGAATGCCCCATAGGATCTGAATTGGAATGTCCCATAGGGATCCAAATCGGAATGCCCCATAGGATCTGACTCGGAATGTCCCATAGGATCTGAATCGGAATGCCCCATAGGGATCCAAATCGGACTGTCCCATAGGATCTGACTCGGAATGTCCCATAGGATCTGAATCGGAATGTCCCATAGGGATCCAAATCGTAATGTCCCATAATGATCCAAATCGGAATGTCCCCTGAGGATCTGACTCAGAATGTCCCATAGGGATCCAAATCATAATGTCCCATAATGATCCAAATCGGAATGCCCCATGAGGATCTGACTCGGAATGTCCCATAGGATCTGACTCGGAATGCCTCATGAGGATCTGACTCAGAATGTCCCATAGGGATCCAAATCGGAATGCCCCATAGGATCTGAATCGGAATGTCCCATAGGATCTGACTCGGAATGTCCCATAGGATCTGAATCAGAATGTCCCATAGGGATCCAAATCGGAATGCCCCATAGGGATCCAAATCGGAATGCCCCATAGGATCTGAATCGGAATGTCCTATAGGGATCCAAATCGGAATGCCCCATAGGATCTGACTCAGAATGTCCCATAGGATCTGAATCGGAATGTCCCATAGGATCTGAATCGGAATGCCCCATAGGATCTGAATCGGAATGTCCCATAGGGATCCAAATCGGAATGCCCCATAGGGAACCAAATCGGAATGCCCCATAGGATCTGAATCGGAATGTCGCATAGGGATCTGACTCGGAATGCCCCATAGGGATCCAAATCGGAATGCCCCATACGATCTGAATTGGAATGTCCCATAGGGATCCAAATCGGAATGCCCCATAGGATCCAAATCGGAATGCCCCATAGGATCTGAATCGGAATGTCCCATAGGGATCCAAATCGGAATGCCCCATAGGATCTGACTCGGAATGTCCCATAGGATCTGAATCGGAATGCCCCATAGGGATCCAAATCGGAATGTCCCATAGGATCTGAATCGGAATGCCCCATAGGATCTGAATCGGAATGCCCCATAGGATCTGACTCGGAATGTCCCATAGGATCTGAAGCGGAATGTCCCATAGGGATCCAAACCGGAATGCCCCATGAGGATCTGAATCGGAATGTCCCATAGGATCTGAATCGGAATGTCCCCTAGGATCTGAATCGGAATGCCCCATGAGGATCTGAATCAGAATGCCCCATAGGATCTGTATCGGAATGACCCCATGAGGATCCGAATCGGAATGTCCCATAGGATCTGAATCGGAATTTCCCTTAGGGATCCAAATCGGAATGTCCCATAGGATCTGAATCGGAATGCCCCATGAGGATCTGAATCGGAATTTCCCTTAGGGATCCAAATCGGAATGTCCCATAGGATCTGAATCGGAATGCCCCATGAGGATCTGAATCGGAATGTCCCATACGGATCCAAATCGGAATGTCCCATAGGATCTGAATCAGAATGCCCCATGAGGATCTGAATTGGAATGTCCCATAGGGATCCAAATCGGAATGTCCCATAGGATCTGAATCGGAATGTCCCATAGGATCTGAATCGGAATGCCCCATGAGGATCTGACACGGAATGTCCCATAGGATCTGAATCGGAATGTCCCATAGGATCTGAATCGGAATGCCCCATGAGGATCTGACTCAGAAAGCCCCATAGGGATCCAAATCGGAATGTCCCATAGGATCTGAATCGGAATGCCCCATGAGGATCTGACTCGGAATGTCCCATAGGATCTGAATCGGAATGTCCCATAGGATCTGTATCGGAATGTCCCAAAGGATCTGAATCGGAAAGTCCCATAGGATCTGAATCGGAATACCCCATGAGGATCCGAATCGGAATGTCCCATAGGATCTGAATCGGAATGACCCATAGGGATCCAAATCGGAATGTCCCATAGGATCTGAATCGGAATGACCCATAGGGATCCGAATCGGAATGTCCCATGAGGATCTGACTCGGAATGTCCCATAGGATCTGACTCGGAATGTCCCATGAGGAGCTGACTCGGAATGTCCCATAGGATCTGACTCGGAATGTCCCATGAGGATCTGACTCGGAATGTCCCATTGGGATCCAAATCGGAATGTCCCATAGGATCTGAATCGGAATGCCCCATGAGGATCTGACTCGGTACGTCCCATAGGATCTGAATCGGAATGCCCCATAGGATCTGACTCGGAATGCCCCATGAGGATCTGACTCAGAATGTCCCATAGGGATCCAAATCGGAATGCCCCATAGGGATCCAAATGGGAATGCCCCATAGGATCTGACTTGGAATGTCCCATAGGATCTGAATCGGAATGTCCCATAGGATCTGAATCGGAATGCCCCATAGGGATCCAAATCAGAATGCCCCATAGGATCTGACTCGGAATGTCCTATAGGATCTGAATCAGAATGCCCCATAGGATCTGACTCAGAATGTCCCATAGGATCTGAATCGGAATGTCCCATAGGGATCCAAATCGGAATGCCCCATGAGGATCTGACTCCGAATGTCCCATAGGATCCGAATCGGAATGTCCCATAGGGATCCAAATCGGAATGCCCCATGAGGATCCAAATCGGAATGCCCCATGAGGATCTGACTCGGAATGTCCCATAGGATCTGAATCGGAATGTCCCATAGGGATCCAAATCGGAATGCCCCATGAGGATCTGACTCGGTACGTCCCATAGGATCTGAATCGGAATGCCCCATAGGATCTGACTCGGAATGCCCCATGAGGATCTGACTCAGAATGTCCCATAGGGATCCAAATCGGAATGCCCCATAGGGATCCAAATGGGAATGCCCCATAGGATCTGACTTGGAATGTCCCATAGGATCTGAATCGGAATGTCCCATAGGATCTGAATCGGAATGCCCCATAGGGATCCTAATCAGAATGCCCCATAGGATCTGACTCGGAATGTCCTATAGGATCTGAATCAGAATGCCCCATAGGATCTGACTCAGAATGTCCCATAGGATCTGAATCGGAATGTCCCATAGGGATCCAAATCGGAATGCCCCATGAGGATCTGACTCCGAATGTCCCATAGGATCCGAATCGGAATGTCCCATAGGGATCCAAATCGGAATGCCCCATGAGGATCCAAATCGGAATGCCCCATGAGGATCTGACTCGGAATGTCCCATAGGATCCGAATCGGAATGTCCCATAATGATCCAAATCGGAATGCCCCATGTGGATCTGACTCGGAATGTCCCATAGGATCTGAATCGGAATGCCCCATGAGGATCCAAATCGGAATGTCCCATGAGGATCTGACTCGGAATTTCCCATAGGATCTGACTCAGAATGTCCCATAGGATTTGACTCAGAATGTCCCATAGGGATCCAAATCGGAATGTCCCATGAGGATCTGAATCGGAATGCCCCATAGAATCTGACTCGGAATGTCCCATAGGATCTGAATCGGAATGTCCCATAGGATCTGACTTGGAATGTCCCATGAGGATCTGAATCGGAATGCCCCATGAGGATCTGAATCGGAATGTCCCATAGGATCTGAATCGGAATGCCCCACAGGATCTGAATCGGAATGTCCCATAGGATCTGACTCGGAATGTCCCATAGGATCTGAATCGGAATGCCCCATAGGATCTGAATTGGAATGTCCCATAGGGATCCAAATCGGAATGTCCCATAGGATCTGAATCGGAATGTCCCATAGGATCTGAATCGGAATGCCCCATGAGGATCTGACACGGAATGTCCCATAGGATCTGAATCGGAATGTCCCATAGGATCTGAATCGGAATGCCCCATGAGGATCTGACTCAGAAAGCCCCATAGGGATCCAAATCGGAATGTCCCATAGGATCTGAATCGGAATGCCCCATGAGGATCTGACTCGGAATGTCCCATAGGATCTGAATCGGAATGTCCCATAGGATCTGTATCGGAATGTCCCAAAGGATCTGAATCGGAATGTCCCATAGGATCTGAATCGGAATACCCCATGAGGATCCGAATCGGAATGTCCCATAGGATCTGAATCGGAATGACCCATAGGGATCCAAATCGGAATGTCCCATAGGATCTGAATCGGAATGACCCATAGGGATCCGAATCGGAATGTCCCATGAGGATCTGACTCGGAATGTCCCATAGGATCTGACTCGGAATCTCCCATGAGGAGCTGACTCGGAATGTCCCATAGGATCTGACTCGGAATGTCCCATGAGGATCTGACTCGGAATGTCCCATTGGGATCCAAATCGGAATGTCCCATAGGATCTGAATCGGAATGCCCCATGAGGATCTGACTCGGTACGTCCCATAGGATCTGAATCGGAATGCCCCATAGGATCTGACTCGGAATGCCCCATGAGGATCTGACTCAGAATGTCCCATAGGGATCCAAATCGGAATGCCCCATAGGGATCCAAATGGGAATGCCCCATAGGATCTGACTTGGAATGTCCCATAGGATCTGAATCGGAATGTCCCATAGGATCTGAATCGGAATGCCCCATAGGGATCCAAATCAGAATGCCCCATAGGATCTGACTCGGAATGTCCTATAGGATCTGAATCAGAATGCCCCATAGGATCTGACTCAGAATGTCCCATAGGATCTGAATCGGAATGTCCCATAGGGATCCAAATCGGAATGCCCCATGAGGATCTGACTCCGAATGTCCCATAGGATCCGAATCGGAATGTCCCATAGGGATCCAAATCGGAATGCCCCATGAGGATCCAAATCGGAATGCCCCATGAGGATCTGACTCGGAATGTCCCATAGGATCTGAATCGGAATGTCCCATAGGGATCCAAATCGGAATGCCCCATGAGGATCTGACTCGGTACGTCCCATAGGATCTGAATCGGAATGCCCCATAGGATCTGACTCGGAATGCCCCATGAGGATCTGACTCAGAATGTCCCATAGGGATCCAAATCGGAATGCCCCATAGGGATCCAAATGGGAATGCCCCATAGGATCTGACTTGGAATGTCCCATAGGATCTGAATCGGAATGTCCCATAGGATCTGAATCGGAATGCCCCATAGGGATCCTAATCAGAATGCCCCATAGGATCTGACTCGGAATGTCCTATAGGATCTGAATCAGAATGCCCCATAGGATCTGACTCAGAATGTCCCATAGGATCTGAATCGGAATGTCCCATAGGGATCCAAATCGGAATGCCCCATGAGGATCTGACTCCGAATGTCCCATAGGATCCGAATCGGAATGTCCCATAGGGATCCAAATCGGAATGCCCCATGAGGATCCAAATCGGAATGCCCCATGAGGATCTGACTCGGAATGTCCCATAGGATCCGAATCGGAATGTCCCATAATGATCCAAATCGGAATGCCCCATGTGGATCTGACTCGGAATGTCCCATAGGATCTGAATCGGAATGCCCCATGAGGATCCAAATCGGAATGTCCCATGAGGATCTGACTCGGAATTTCCCATAGGATCTGACTCAGAATGTCCCATAGGATTTGACTCAGAATGTCCCATAGGGATCCAAATCGGAATGTCCCATGAGGATCTGAATCGGAATGCCCCATAGAATCTGACTCGGAATGTCCCATAGGATCTGAATCGGAATGTCCCATAGGATCTGACTTGGAATGTCCCATGAGGATCTGAATCGGAATGCCCCATGAGGATCTGAATCGGAATGTCCCATAGGATCTGAATCGGAATGCCCCACAGGATCTGAATCGGAATGTCCCATAGGATCTGACTCGGAATGTCCCATAGGATCTGAATCGGAATGCCCCATAGGATCTGAATCGGAATGCCCCATGAGGATCTGACTCGGAATGTCCCATAGGATCTGAATCGGAATGTCCCATAGGATCTGTATCGGAATGTCCCAAAGGATCTGAATCGGAATGTCCCATAGGATCTGAATCGGAATACCCCATGAGGATCCGAATCGGAATGTCCCATAGGATCTGAATCGGAATGACCCATAGGGATCCAAATCGGAATGTCCCATAGGATCTGAATCGGAATGACCCATAGGGATCCGAATCGGAATGTCCCATGAGGATCTGACTCGGAATGTCCCATAGGATCTGACTCGGAATGTCCCATGAGGAGCTGACTCGGAATGTCCCATAGGATCTGACTCGGAATGTCCCATGAGGATCTGACTCGGAATGTCCCATTGGGATCCAAATCGGAATGTCCCATAGGATCTGAATCGGAATGCCCCATGAGGATCTGACTCGGTACGTCCCATAGGATCTGAATCGGAATGCCCCATAGGATCTGACTCGGAATGCCCCATGAGGATCTGACTCAGAATGTCCCATAGGGATCCAAATCGGAATGCCCCATAGGGATCCAAATGGGAATGCCCCATAGGATCTGACTTGGAATGTCCCATAGGATCTGAATCGGAATGTCCCATAGGATCTGAATCGGAATGCCCCATAGGGATCCAAATCAGAATGCCCCATAGGATCTGACTCGGAATGTCCTATAGGATCTGAATCAGAATGCCCCATAGGATCTGACTCAGAATGTCCCATAGGATCTGAATCGGAATGTCCCATAGGGATCCAAATCGGAATGCCCCATGAGGATCTGACTCCGAATGTCCCATAGGATCCGAATCGGAATGTCCCATAGGGATCCAAATCGGAATGCCCCATGAGGATCCAAATCGGAATGCCCCATGAGGATCTGACTCGGAATGTCCCATAGGATCTGAATCGGAATGTCCCATAGGGATCCAAATCGGAATGCCCCATGAGGATCTGACTCGGTACGTCCCATAGGATCTGAATCGGAATGCCCCATAGGATCTGACTCGGAATGCCCCATGAGGATCTGACTCAGAATGTCCCATAGGGATCCAAATCGGAATGCCCCATAGGGATCCAAATGGGAATGCCCCATAGGATCTGACTTGGAATGTCCCATAGGATCTGAATCGGAATGTCCCATAGGATCTGAATCGGAATGCCCCATAGGGATCCTAATCAGAATGCCCCATAGGATCTGACTCGGAATGTCCTATAGGATCTGAATCAGAATGCCCCATAGGATCTGACTCAGAATGTCCCATAGGATCTGAATCGGAATGTCCCATAGGGATCCAAATCGGAATGCCCCATGAGGATCTGACTCCGAATGTCCCATAGGATCCGAATCGGAATGTCCCATAGGGATCCAAATCGGAATGCCCCATGAGGATCCAAATCGGAATGCCCCATGAGGATCTGACTCGGAATGTCCCATAGGATCCGAATCGGAATGTCCCATAATGATCCAAATCGGAATGCCCCATGTGGATCTGACTCGGAATGTCCCATAGGATCTGAATCGGAATGCCCCATGAGGATCCAAATCGGAATGTCCCATGAGGATCTGACTCGGAATTTCCCATAGGATCTGACTCAGAATGTCCCATAGGATTTGACTCAGAATGTCCCATAGGGATCCAAATCTGAATGTCCCATGAGGATCTGAATCGGAATGCCCCATAGAATCTGACTCGGAATGTCCCATAGGATCTGAATCGGAATGTCCCATAGGATCTGACTTGGAATGTCCCATGAGGATCTGAATCGGAATGCCCCATGAGGATCTGAATCGGAATGTCCCATAGGATCTGAATCGGAATGCCCCACAGGATCTGAATCGGAATGTCCCATAGGATCTGACTCGGAATGTCCCATAGGATCTGAATCGGAATGCCCCATAGGATCTGAATCGGAATGTCCCATAGGATCTGAATCGGAATGTCCCATAGGATCTGAATCGGAATGTCCCATAGGATCTGAATCGGAATGCCCCATGAGGATCTGAATCAGAATGCCCCATAGGATCTGTATCGGAATGACCCCATGAGGATCCGAATCGGAATGTCCCATAGGATCTGAATCGGAATTTCCCTTAGGGATCGAAATCGGAATGTCCCATAGGATCTGAATCGGAATGCCCCATGAGGATCTGAATCGGAATTTCCCTTAGGGATCCAAATCGGAATGTCCCATAGGATCTGAATCGGAATGCCCCATGAGGATCTGAATCGGAATTTCCCTTAGGGATCCAAATCGGAATGTCCCATAGGATCTGAATCGGAATGCCCCATGAGGATCTGAATCGGAATGTCCCATACGGATCCAAATCGGAATGTCCCATAGGATCTGAATCAGAATGCCCCATGAGGATCTGAATTGGAATGTCCCATAGGGATCCAAATCGGAATGTCCCATAGGATCTGAATCGGAATGTCCCATAGGATCTGAATCGGAATGCCCCATGAGGATCTGACACGGAATGTCCCATAGGGATCCAAATCGGAATGTCCCATAGGATCTGAATCGGAATGCCCCATGAGGATCTGACTCAGAAAGCCCCATAGGGATCCAAATCGGAATGTCCCATAGGATCTGAATCGGAATGCCCCATGAGGATCTGACTCGGAATGTCCCATAGGATCTGAATCGGAATGTCCCATAGGATCTGTATCGGAATGTCCCAAAGGATCTGAATCGGAATGTCCCATAGGATCTGAATCGGAATACCCCATGAGGATCCGAATCGGAATGTCCCATAGGATCTGAATCGGAATGACCCATAGGGATCCAAATCGGAATGTCCCATAGGATCTGAATCGGAATGATCCATAGGGATCCGAATCGGAATGTCCCATGAGGATCTGACTCGGAATGTCCCATAGGATCTGACTCGGAATGTCCCAGGAGGATCTGACTCGGAATGTCCCATAGGATCTGACTCGGAATGTCCCATGAGGATCTGACTCGGAATGTCCCATTGGGATCCAAATCGGAATGTCCCATAGGATCTGAATCGGAATGCCCCATGAGGATCTGACTCGGTACGTCCCATAGGATCTGAATCTGAATGCCCCATAGGATCTGACTCGGAATGCCCCATGAGGATCTGACTCAGAATGTCCCATAGGGATCCAAATCGGAATGCCCCATAGGGATCCAAATGGGAATGCCCCATAGGATCTGACTTGGAATGTCCTATAGGATCTGAATCGGAATGCCCCATAGGATCTGACTCAGAATGTCCCATAGGATCTGAATCGGAATGTCCCATAGGATCTGAATCGGAATGCCCCATGGGGATCCAAATCAGAATGCCCCATAGGATCTGACTCGGAATGTTATATAGGATCTGAATCAGAATGCCCCATAGGATCTGACTCAGAATGTCCCATAGGATCTGAATCGGAATGTCCCATAGGGATCCAAATCGGAATGCCCCATGAGGATCTGACTCCGAATGTCCCATAGGATCCAAATCGGAATGTCCCATAGGGATCCAAATCGGAATGCCCCATGAGGATCCAAATCGGAATGCCCCATGAGGATCTGACTCGGAATGTCCCATAGGATCTGAATCGGAATGCCCCATGAGGATCCAAATCGGAATGTCCCATGAGGATCTGACTCGGAATTTCCCATAGGATCTGACTCAGAATGTCCCATAGGATCTGACTCAGAATGTCCCATAGGGATCCAAATCGGAATGTCCCATGAGGATCTGAATCGGAATGCCCCATAGGATCTGACTCGGAATGTCCCATAGGATCGGAATCGGAATGTCCCATAGGATCTGACTTGGAATGTCCCATAGGATCTGACTCGGAATGCCCCATGAGGATCTGAATCGGAATGTCCGATAGGATCTGAATCGGAATGCCCCACAGGATCTGAATCGGAATGTCCCATAGGATCTGACTCGGAATGCCCCATAGGATCTGACTCGGAATGTCCCATAGGATCTGACTCGGAATGCCCCATAGGATCTGAATCAGAATGCCCCATAGGATCTGAATCAGAATGCCCCATAGGATCTGACTCGGAATGTCCCATAGGATATGAATCGGAATGTCCCATAGGATCTGACTTGGAATGTCCCATAGGATCTGACTCGGAATGCCCCATGAGGATCTGAATCGGAATGTCCCATAGGATCTGAATCGGAATGCCCCACAGGATCTGAATCGGAATGTCCCATAGGATCTGACTCGGAATGCCCCATAGGATCTGAATCGGAATGCCCCATAGGATCTGAATCGGAATGTCCCATAGGATCTGAATCGGAATGTCCCATAGGATCTGAATCGGAATGTCCCATAGGATCTGTATCGGAATGCCCCAAAGGATCTGAATCGGAATGTCCCATAGGATCTGAATCGGAATGTCCCATAGGATCTGAATCGGAATGCCCCATAGGATCTGAATCGGAATGCCCCATAGGGATCCGAATCGGAATGCCCCATAGGATCTGAATCGGAATGCCCCATAGGATCTGAATCGGAATGCCCCATAGGGATCCAAATCAGAATGCCCCATAGGATCTGAATCGGAATGCCCCATAGGATCTGAATTGGAATGTCCCATAGGAATCCAAATCGGAATGTCCCATAGGGATCCAAATCAGAATGCCCCATAGGATCTGAATCGGAATGCCCCATAGGATCTGAATTGGAATGTCCCATAGGAATCCAAATCGGAATGTCCCATAGGTATCCAAATCAGAATGTCCCATAGGATCTGAATCGGAATGTCCCATAGGATCTGAATCGGAATGCCCCATGAGGATCTGACTCGGGATGTCCCATAGGGATCCAAATCGTAATGTCCCATAATGATCCAAATCGGAATGTCCCATGAGGATCTGACTCGGAATGTCCCATAGGGATCCAAATCGGAATGCCCCATGAGGATCTGACTCGGAATGTCCCATAGGATCTGAATCGGAATGTCCCATAGGATCTGACTCGGAATGCCCCATAGGGATCCAAATCGGAATGTCCCATAGGATCTGAATCGGAATGTCCCATAGGATCTGAAACGGAATGCCCCATAGGATCTGAATTGGAATGTCCCATAGGATCTGAATCGGAATGCCCCATAGGATCCAAATTGGAATGCCCCATAGGATCCAAATTGGAATGTCCCATAGGATCTGAATCGGAATGCCCCATAGGATCTGAATTGGAATGTCCCATAGGATCTGACTCGGAATGTCCCATAGGATCTGAATCGGAATGTCCCATAGGGATCCAAATCGGAATGTCCCATAATGATCCAAATCGGAATGTCCCCTGAGGATCTGACTCAGAATGTCCCATAGGGATCCAAATCATAATGTCCCATAATGATCCAAATCGGAATGTCCCATGAGGATCTGACTCGGAATGTCCCATAGGATCTGAATCGGAATGCCCCATGAGGATCTGACTCGTAATGTCCCATAGGATCTGACTCGGAATGTCCCATAGGGATCCAAATCGGAATGCCCCATAGGATCTGAATCGGAATGTCCCCTAGGATCTGAATCGGAATGTCCCATAGGGATCCAAATCGTAATGTCCCATAATGATCCAAATCGGAATGTCCCCTGAGGATCTGACTCAGAATGTCCCATAGGGATCCAAATCATAATGTCCCATAATGATCCAAATTGGAATGCCCCATGAGGATCTGACTCGGAATGTCCCATAAGATCTGACTCGGAATGCCTCATGAGGATCTGACTCAGAATGTCCCATAGGGATCCAAATCGGAATGCCCCATAGGATCTGAATCGGAATGTCCCATAGGATTTGACTCGGAATGTCCCATAGGATCTGAATCAGAATGTCCCATAGGGATCCAAATCGGAATGCCCCATAGGGATCCAAATCGGAATGCCCCATAGGATCTGAATCGGAATGTCCCATAGGGATCCAAATCGGAATGCCCCATGAGGATCTGACTCAGAATGTCCCATAGGATCTGAATCGGAATGTCCCATAATGATCCAAATCGGAATGTCCCCTGAGGATCTGACTCAGAATGTCCCATAGGGATCCAAATCATAATGTCCCATAATGATCCAAATCGGAATGTCCCATGAGGATCTGACTCGGAATGTCCCATAGGATCTGAATCGGAATGCCCCATGAGGATCTGACTCGTAATGTCCCATAGGATCTGACTCGGAATGTCCCATAGGGATCCAAATCGGAATGCCCCATAGGATCTGAATCGGAATGTCCCCTAGGATCTGAATCGGAATGTCCCATAGGGATCCAAATCGTAATGTCCCATAATGATCCAAATCGGAATGTCCCCTGAGGATCTGACTCAGAATGTCCCATAGGGATCCAAATCATAATGTCCCATAATGATCCAAATCGGAATGCCCCATGAGGATCTGACTCGGAATGTCCCATAGGATCTGACTCGGAATGCCTCATGAGGATCTGACTCAGAATGTCCCATAGGGATCCAAATCGGAATGCCCCATAGGATCTGAATCGGAATGTCCCATAGGATCTGACTCGGAATGTCCCATAGGATCTGAATCAGAATGTCCCATAGGGATCCAAATCGGAATGCCCCATAGGGATCCAAATCGGAATGCCCCATAGGATCTGAATCGGAATGTCCCATAGGGATCCAAATCGGAATGCCCCATAGGATCTGACTCAGAATGTCCCATAGGATCTGAATCGGAATGTCCCATAGGATCTGAATCGGAATGCCCCATAGGATCTGAATCGGAATGTCCCATAGGGATCCAAATCGGAATGCCCCATAGGGAACCAAATCGGAATGCCCCATAGGATCTGAATCGGAATGTCGCATAGGGATCTGACTCGGAATGCCCCATAGGGATCCAAATCGGAATGCCCCATACGATCTGAATTGGAATGTCCCATAGGGATCCAAATCGGAATGCCCCATAGGATCCAAATCGGAATGCCCCATAGGATCTGAATCGGAATGTCCCATAGGGATCCAAATTGGAATGCCCCATAGGATCTGACTCGGAATGTCCCATAGGATCTGAATCGGAATGCCCCATAGGGATCCAAATCGGAATGTCCCATAGGATCTGAATCGGAATGCCCCATAGGATCTGAATCGGAATGCCCCATAGGATCTGACTCGGAATGTCCCATAGGATCTGAAGCGGAATGTCCCATAGGGATCCAAACCGGAATGCCCCATGAGGATCTGAATCGGAATGTCCCATAGGATCTGAATCGGAATGTCCCCTAGGATCTGAATCGGAATGCCCCATGAGGATCTGAATCAGAATGCCCCATAGGATCTGTATCGGAATGACCCCATGAGGATCCGAATCGGAATGTCCCATAGGATCTGAATCGGAATTTCCCTTAGGGATCCAAATCGGAATGTCCCATAGGATCTGAATCGGAATGCCCCATGAGGATCTGAATCGGAATTTCCCTTAGGGATCCAAATCGGAATGTCCCATAGGATCTGAATCGGAATGCCCCATGAGGATCTGAATCGGAATGTCCCATACGGATCCAAATCGGAATGTCCCATAGGATCTGAATCAGAATGCCCCATGAGGATCTGAATTGGAATGTCCCATAGGGATCCAAATCGGAATGTCCCATAGGATCTGAATCGGAATGTCCCATAGGATCTGAATCGGAATGCCCCATGAGGATCTGACTCAGAAAGCCCCATAGGGATCCAAATCGGAATGTCCCATAGGATCTGAATCGGAATGCCCCATGAGGATCTGACTCGGAATGTCCCATAGGATCTGAATCGGAATGTCCCATAGGATCTGTATCGGAATGTCCCAAAGGATCTGAATCGGAATGTCCCATAGGATCTGAATCGGAATACCCCATGAGGATCCGAATCGGAATGTCCCATAGGATCTGAATCGGAATGACCCATAGGGATCCAAATCGGAATGTCCCATAGGATCTGAATCGGAATGACCCATAGGGATCCGAATCGGAATGTCCCATGAGGATCTGACTCGGAATGTCCCATAGGATCTGACTCGGAATGTCCCATGAGGAGCTGACTCGGAATGTCCCATAGGATCTGACTCGGAATGTCCCATGAGGATCTGACTCGGAATGTCCCATTGGGATCCAAATCGGAATGTCCCATAGGATCTGAATCGGAATGCCCCATGAGGATCTGACTCGGTACGTCCCATAGGATCTGAATCGGAATGCCCCATAGGATCTGACTCGGAATGCCCCATGAGGATCTGACTCAGAATGTCCCATAGGGATCCAAATCGGAATGCCCCATAGGGATCCAAATGGGAATGCCCCATAGGATCTGACTTGGAATGTCCCATAGGATCTGAATCGGAATGTCCCATAGGATCTGAATCGGAATGCCCCATAGGGATCCAAATCAGAATGCCCCATAGGATCTGACTCGGAATGTCCTATAGGATCTGAATCAGAATGCCCCATAGGATCTGACTCAGAATGTCCCATAGGATCTGAATCGGAATGTCCCATAGGGATCCAAATCGGAATGCCCCATGAGGATCTGACTCCGAATGTCCCATAGGATCCGAATCGGAATGTCCCATAGGGATCCAAATCGGAATGCCCCATG
The DNA here is from genome assembly GCF_030144855.1 of Hypanus sabinus. Lineage (NCBI taxonomy): Eukaryota > Metazoa > Chordata > Chondrichthyes > Myliobatiformes > Dasyatidae > Hypanus > Hypanus sabinus. Next base: position 105,998,294 of record NC_082719.1, on the reverse strand, counting down.
AGGATCCAAATCGGAATGCCCCATGAGGATCTGACTCGGAATGTCCCATAGGATCTGAATCGGAATGTCCCATAGGGATCCAAATCGGAATGCCCCATGAGGATCTGACTCGGTACGTCCCATAGGATCTGAATCGGAATGCCCCATAGGATCTGACTCGGAATGCCCCATGAGGATCTGACTCAGAATGTCCCATAGGGATCCAAATCGGAATGCCCCATAGGGATCCAAATGGGAATGCCCCATAGGATCTGACTTGGAATGTCCCATAGGATCTGAATCGGAATGTCCCATAGGATCTGAATCGGAATGCCCCATAGGGATCCTAATCAGAATGCCCCATAGGATCTGACTCGGAATGTCCTATAGGATCTGAATCAGAATGCCCCATAGGATCTGACTCAGAATGTCCCATAGGATCTGAATCGGAATGTCCCATAGGGATCCAAATCGGAATGCCCCATGAGGATCTGACTCCGAATGTCCCATAGGATCCGAATCGGAATGTCCCATAGGGATCCAAATCGGAATGCCCCATGAGGATCCAAATCGGAATGCCCCATGAGGATCTGACTCGGAATGTCCCATAGGATCCGAATCGGAATGTCCCATAATGATCCAAATCGGAATGCCCCATGTGGATCTGACTCGGAATGTCCCATAGGATCTGAATCGGAATGCCCCATGAGGATCCAAATCGGAATGTCCCATGAGGATCTGACTCGGAATTTCCCATAGGATCTGAATCGGAATGCCCCATGAGGATCCAAATCGGAATGTCCCATGAGGATCTGACTCGGAATTTCCCATAGGATCTGACTCAGAATGTCCCATAGGATTTGACTCAGAATGTCCCATAGGGATCCAAATCGGAATGTCCCATGAGGATCTGAATCGGAATGCCCCATAGAATCTGACTCGGAATGTCCCATAGGATCTGAATCGGAATGTCCCATAGGATCTGACTTGGAATGTCCCATGAGGATCTGAATCGGAATGCCCCATGAGGATCTGAATCGGAATGTCCCATAGGATCTGAATCGGAATGCCCCACAGGATCTGAATCGGAATGTCCCATAGGATCTGACTCGGAATGTCCCATAGGATCTGAATCGGAATGCCCCATAGGATCTGAATCGGAATGTCCCATAGGATCTGAATCGGAATGTCCCATAGGATCTGAATCGGAATGTCCCATAGGATCTGTATCGGAATGCCCCAAAGGATCTGAATCGGAATGTCCCATAGGATCTGAATCGGAATGTCCCATAGGATCTGAATCGGAATGCCCCATAGGATCTGAATCGGAATGCCCCATAGGGATCGAAATCGGAATGCCACATAGGATCTGAATCGGAATGCCCCATAGGATCTGAATCGGAATGCCCCATAGAATCTGAATTGGAATGTCCCATAGGAATCCAAATCGGAATGTCCCATAGGGATCCAAATCAGAATGCCCCATAGGATCTGAATCGGAATGCCCCATAGAATCTGAATTGGAATGTCCCATAGGAATCCAAATCGGAATGTCCCATAGGGATCCAAATCAGAATGCCCCATAGGATCTGAATCGGAATGCCCCATAGGATCTGAATTGGAATGTCCCATAGGAATCCAAATCGGAATGTCCCATAGGGATCCAAATCAGAATGTCCCATAGGATCTGAATCGGAATGCCCCATGAGGATCTGACTCGTAATGTCCCATAGGATCTGAATCGGAATGTCCCATAGGATCTGAATCGGAATGCCCCATGAGGATCTGACTCGGGATGTCCCATAGGGATCCAAATCGTAATGTCCCATAATGATCCAAATCGGAATGTCCCATGAGGATCTGACTCGGAATGTCCCATAGGGATCCAAATCGGAATGCCCCATGAGGATCTGACTCGGAATGTCCCATAGGATCTGAATCGGAATGTCCCATAGGATCTGACTCGAAATGCCCCATAGGGATCCAAATCGGAATGTCCCATAGGATCTGAATCGGAATGTCCCATAGGATCTGAATCGGAATGCCCCATAGGATCTGAATTGGAATGTCCCATAGGATCTGAATCGGAATGCCCCATAGGATCCAAATTGGAATGCCCCATAGGATCTGAATTGGAATGTCCCATAGGGATCCAAATCGGAATGCCCCATAGGATCTGAATCGGAATGCCCCATAGGGATCCAAATCGGAATGTCCTATAGGATCTGAATCGGAATGCCCCATAGGATCTGAATCCGAATGCCCCATAGGATCCAAATTGGAATGCCCCATAGGATCCAAATTGGAATGTCCCATAGGATCTGAATCGGAATGCCCCATAGGATCTGAATTGGAATGTCCCATAGGATCTGACTCGGAATGTCCCATAGGATCTGAATCGGAATGTCCCATAGGGATCCAAATCGGAATGTCCCATAATGATCCAAATCGGAATGTCCCCTGAGGATCTGACTCGGAATGTCCCATAGGATCTGACTCGGAATGTCCCATAGGGATCCAAATCGGAATGCCCCATAGGATCTGAATCGGAATGTCCCCTAGGATCTGAATCGGAATGTCCCATAGGATCTGACTCGGAATGTCCCATAGGATCTGAATCGGAATGCCCCATAGGATCTGAATCGGAATGTCCCATAGGATCTGAATCGGAATGTCCCATAGGATCTGAATCGGAATGTCCCATAGGATCTGTATCGGAATGCCCCAAAGGATCTGAATCGGAATGTCCCATAGGATCTGAATCGGAATGTCCCATAGGATCTGAATCGGAATGCCCCATAGGATCTGAATCGGAATGCCCCATAGGGATCGAAATCGGAATGCCACATAGGATCTGAATCGGAATGCCCCATAGGATCTGAATCGGAATGCCCCATAGAATCTGAATTGGAATGTCCCATAGGAATCCAAATCGGAATGTCCCATAGGGATCCAAATCAGAATGCCCCATAGGATCTGAATCGGAATGCCCCATAGAATCTGAATTGGAATGTCCCATAGGAATCCAAATCGGAATGTCCCATAGGGATCCAAATCAGAATGCCCCATAGGATCTGAATCGGAATGCCCCATAGGATCTGAATTGGAATGTCCCATAGGAATCCAAATCGGAATGTCCCATAGGGATCCAAATCAGAATGTCCCATAGGATCTGAATCGGAATGCCCCATGAGGATCTGACTCGTAATGTCCCATAGGATCTGAATCGGAATGTCCCATAGGATCTGAATCGGAATGCCCCATGAGGATCTGACTCGGGATGTCCCATAGGGATCCAAATCGTAATGTCCCATAATGATCCAAATCGGAATGTCCCATGAGGATCTGACTCGGAATGTCCCATAGGGATCCAAATCGGAATGCCCCATGAGGATCTGACTCGGAATGTCCCATAGGATCTGAATCGGAATGTCCCATAGGATCTGACTCGAAATGCCCCATAGGGATCCAAATCGGAATGTCCCATAGGATCTGAATCGGAATGTCCCATAGGATCTGAATCGGAATGCCCCATAGGATCTGAATTGGAATGTCCCATAGGATCTGAATCGGAATGCCCCATAGGATCCAAATTGGAATGCCCCATAGGATCTGAATTGGAATGTCCCATAGGGATCCAAATCGGAATGCCCCATAGGATCTGAATCGGAATGCCCCATAGGGATCCAAATCGGAATGTCCTATAGGATCTGAATCGGAATGCCCCATAGGATCTGAATCCGAATGCCCCATAGGATCCAAATTGGAATGCCCCATAGGATCCAAATTGGAATGTCCCATAGGATCTGAATCGGAATGCCCCATAGGATCTGAATTGGAATGTCCCATAGGATCTGACTCGGAATGTCCCATAGGATCTGAATCGGAATGTCCCATAGGGATCCAAATCGGAATGTCCCATAATGATCCAAATCGGAATGTCCCCTGAGGATCTGACTCGGAATGTCCCATAGGATCTGACTCGGAATGTCCCATAGGGATCCAAATCGGAATGCCCCATAGGATCTGAATCGGAATGTCCCCTAGGATCTGAATCGGAATGTCCCATAGGATCTGACTCGGAATGCCCCATAGGGATCCAAATCGGAATGCCCCAGGAGGATCTGACTCGGAATGTCCCATAGGATCTGAATCGGAATGCCCCATAGGATCTGACTCGGAATGTCCCATAGGGATCCAAATCGGAATGGCCCATGAGGATCTGACTCGGAATGTCCCATAGGATCTGACTCGGAATGTCCCATAATGATCCAAATCAGAATGCCCCATGAGGATCTGACTCGGAATGTCCCATAGGATCTGACTCGGAATGCCTCATGAGGATCTGACTCAGAATGTCCCATAGGGATCCAAATCGGAATGCCCCATAGGATCTGAATCGGAATGTCCCATAGGATCTGACTCGGAATGTCCCATAGGATCTGAATCGGAATGCCCCATGAGGATCTGACTCGTAATGTCCCATAGGATCCGACTCGGAATGTCCCATAGGGATCCAAATCGGAATGCCCCATAGGATCTGAATCGGAATGTCCCCTAGGATCTGAATCGGAATGTCCCATAGGGATCCAAATCGTAATGTCCCATAATGATCCAAATCGGAATGTCCCCTGAGGATCTGACTCGGAATGTCCCATAGGGATCCAAATCATAATGTCCCATAATGATCCAAATTGGAATGTCCCATGAGGATCTGACTCGGAATGTCCCATAGGATCTGAATCGGAATGTCCCATAGGGATCCAAATCGGAATGTCCCATGAGGATCTGACTCAGAATGTCCCATAGGATCTGAATCGGAATGCCCCATAGGATCTGAATTGGAATGTCCCATAGGAATCCAAATCGGAATGTCCCATAGGGATCCAAATCAGAATGTCCCATAGGATCTGAATCGGAATGCCCCATGAGGATCTGACTCGTAATGTCCCATAGGATCTGAATCGGAATGTCCCATAGGATCTGAATCGGAATGCCCCATGAGGATCTGACTCGGAATGTCCCATAGGATCTGAATCGGAATGCCCCATGAGGATCTGACTCGGAATGTCCCATAGGGATCCAAATCGTAATGTCCCATAATGATCCAAATCGGAATGTCCCCTGAGGATCTGACTCGGAATGTCCCATAGGGATCCAAATCATAATGTCCCATAATGATCCAAATTGGAATGTCCCATGAGGATCTGACTCGGAATGTCCCATAGGATCTGAATCGGAATGTCCCATAGGGATCCAAATCGGAATGTCCCATGAGGATCTGACTCGGAATGTCCCATAGGATCTGAATCGGAATGTCCCATACGGATCTGACTCGGAATGTCCCATAGGGATCCAAATCGGAATGCCCCATAGGATCTGACTTGGAATGCCCCATGAGGATCTGACTCAGAATGTCCCATAGCGATCCAAATCGGAATGCCCCATAGGGATCCAAATGGGAATGCCCCATAGGATCTGACTTGGAATGTCCTATAGGATCTGAATCGGAATGCCCCATAGGATCTGACTCAGAATGTCCCATAGGATCTGAATCGGAATGTCCCATAGGGATCCAAACCGGAATGCCCCATGAGGATCTGAATCGGAATGCCCCATAGGATCTGAATCGGAATGTCCCCTAGGATCTGAATCGGAATGTCCCATAGGATCTGAATCGGAATGTCCCATAGGATCTGAATCGGAATGCCCCAAAGGGATCCAAATCGGAATGTCCCATAGGATCTGAATCGGAATGCCCCATGAGGATCTGACTCAGAATGTCCCATAGGGATCCAAATCGGAATGTCCCATAGGATCTGAATCGGAATGCCCCATGAGGATCTGAATCGGAATTTCCCTTAGGGATCCAAATCGGAATGTCCCATAGGATCTGAATCGGAATGCCCCATGAGGATCTGAATCGGAATTTCCCTTAGGGATCCAAATCGGAATGTCCCATAGGATCTGAATCGGAATGCCCCATGAGGATCTGAATCGGAATGTCCCATACGGATCCAAATCGGAATGTCCCATACGGATCCAAATCGGAATGTCCCATAGGATCTGAATCGGAATGTCCCATAGGATCTCAATCGGAATGCCCCATGAGGATCTGACTCAGAAAGCCCCATAGGGATCCAAATCGGAATGTCCCATAGGATCTGAATCGGAATGCCCCATGAGGATCTGACTCGGAATGTCCCATAGGATCTGAATCGGAATGTCCCATAGGATCTGAATCGGAATACCTCATGAGGATCCGAATCGGAATGTCCCATAGGATCTGAATCGGAATGACCCATAGGGATCCAAATCGGAATGTCCCATAGGATCTGAATCGGAATGACCCATTGGGATCCGAATCGGAATGTCCCATGAGGATCTGACTCGGAATGTCCCATAGGATCTGACTCGGAATGTCCCATGAGGATCTGACTCGGAATGTCCCATAGGATCTGACTCGGAATGTCCCATGAGGATCTGACTCGGAATGTCCCATAGGATCTGACTCGGAATGTCCCATGAGGATCTGACTCGGAATGTCCCATGAGGATCTGACTCGGAATGTCCCATAGGGATCCAAATCGGAATGTCCCATAGGATCTGAATCGGAATGCCCCATAGGATCTGACTCGGTATGTCCCATAGGATCTGAATCGGAATGCCCCATGAGGATCTGACTCAGAATGTCCCATAGGGATCCAAATCGGAATGCCCCATAGGGATCCAAATGGGAATGCCCCATAGGATCTGACTTGGAATGTCCTATAGGATCTGAATCGGAATGCCCCATAGGATCTGACTCAGAATGTCGCATAGGATCTGAATCGGAATGCCCCATAGGGATCCAAATCCGAATGCCCCATAGGATCTGACTCGGAATGTCCTATAGGATCTGAATCGGAATGCCCCATAGGATCTGACTCAGAATGTCCCATAGGATCTGAATCGGAATGCCCCATGAGGATCTGACTCCGAATGTCCCATAGGATCTGACTCGGAATGTCCCATAGGATCTGAATCGGAATGCCCCATGAGGATCTGACTCCGAATGTCCCATAGGATCCGAATCGGAATGTCCCAGAGGGATCCAAATCGGAATGCCCCATGAGGATCCAAATCGGAATGCCCCATGAGGATCTGACTCGGAATGTCCCATAGGATCTGAATTGGAATGCCCCATGAGGATCCAAATCGGAATGTCCCATGAGGATCTGACTCGGAATTTCCCATAGGATCTGACTCGGAATGCCGCATGAGGATATGAATCGGAATGCCCCATGAGGATCTGAATCAGAATGCCCCATAGGATCTGTATCGGAATGACCCATGAGGATCCGAATCGGAATGTCCCATAGGATCTGAATCGGAATTTCCCTTAGGGATCCAAATCGGAATGTCCCATAGGATCTGAATCGGAATGCCCCATGAGGATCTGAATCGGAATTTCCCTTAGGGATCCAAATCGGAATGTCCCATAGGATCTGAATCGGAATGCCCCATGAGGATCTGAATCGGAATGTCCCATACGGATCCAAATCGGAATGTCCCATAGGATCTGAATCAGAATGCCCCATGAGGATCTGAATTGGAATGTCCCATAGGGATCCAAATCGGAATGTCCCATAGGATCTGAATCGGAATGTCCCATAGGATCTGAATCGGAATGCCCCATGAGGATCTGACACGGAATGTCCCATAGGATCTGAATCGGAATGTCCCATAGGATCTGAATCGGAATGCCCCATAGGATCTGAATTGGAATGTCCCATAGGATCTGAATCGGAATGCCCCATAGGATCCAAATTGGAATGCCCCATAGGATCTGAATTGGAATGTCCCATAGGGATCCAAATCGGAATGCCCCATAGGATCTGAATCGGAATGCCCCATAGGGATCCAAATCGGAATGTCCTATAGGATCTGAATCGGAATGCCCCATAGGATCTGAATCCGAATGCCCCATAGGATCCAAATTGGAATGCCCCATAGGATCCAAATTGGAATGTCCCATAGGATCTGAATCGGAATGCCCCATAGGATCTGAATTGGAATGTCCCATAGGATCTGACTCGGAATGTCCCATAGGATCTGAATCGGAATGTCCCATAGGGATCCAAATCGGAATGTCCCATAATGATCCAAATCGGAATGTCCCCTGAGGATCTGACTCGGAATGTCCCATAGGATCTGACTCGGAATGTCCCATAGGGATCCAAATCGGAATGCCCCATAGGATCTGAATCGGAATGTCCCCTAGGATCTGAATCGGAATGTCCCATAGGGATCCAAATCGGAATGCCCCATAGGGATCCAAATCGGAATGCCCCAGGAGGATCTGACTCGGAATGTCCCATAGGATCTGAATCGGAATGCCCCATAGGATCTGACTCGGAATGTCCCATAGGGATCCAAATCGGAATGGCCCATGAGGATCTGACTCGGAATGTCCCATAGGATCCGAATCGGAATGTCCCAGAGGGATCCAAATCGGAATGCCCCATGAGGATCCAAATTGGAATGCCCCATGAGGATCTGACTCGGAATGTCCCATAGGATCTGAATCGGAATGCCCCATGAGGATCCAAATCGGAATGTCCCATGAGGATCTGACTCGGAATTTCCCATAGGATCTGACTCGGAATGCCGCATGAGGATATGAATCGGAATGCCCCATAGGATCTGACTCAGAATGTCCCATAGGATCTGAATCGGAATGCCCCATTGGATCTGACTCGGAATGTCCCATAGTATCTGACTCGGAATGCCCCATGAGGATCTCACTCAGAATGTCCCATAGGGATCCAAATCGGAATGTCCCATGAGGATCTGACTCAGAATGCCCCATAGGATCTGACTCGGAATGTCCCATAGGATCTGAATCGGAATGTCCCATAGGATCTGACTTGGAATGTCCCATAGGATCTGACTCGGAATGCCCCATCTGAATCGGAATGTCCCATAGGATCTGAATCGGAATGCCCCACAGGATCTGAATCGGAATGTCCCATAGGATCTGAATCGGAATGCCCCATAGGATCTGAATCGGAATGCCCCATAGGATCTGAATCGGAATGTCCCATAGGATCTGAATCGGAATGCCCCAAAGGATCTGAATCGGAATGTCCCATAGGATCTGAATCGGAATGTCCCATAGGATCTGAATCGGAATGCCCCATAGGGATCCAAATCGGAATGCCCCATAGGATCTGAATCGGAATGCCCCATAGGATCTGAATCGGAATGCCCCATAGGGATCCAAATCGGAATGCCCCATAGGATCTGAATCGGAATGCCCCATAGGATCTGAATTGGAATGTCCCATAGGAATCCAAATCGGAATGTCCCATAGGGATCCAAATCAGAATGCCCCATAGGATCTGAATCGGAATGCCCCATAGGATCTGAATTGGAATGTCCCATAGGAATCCAAATCGGAATGTCCCATAGGGATCCAAATCAGAATGTCCCATAGGATCTGAATCGGAATGCCCCATAGGATCTGAATTGGATGTCCCATAGGAATCCAAATCGGAATGTCCCATAGGGATCCAAATCAGAATGTCCCATAGGATCTGAATCGGATTGCCCCATGAGGATCTGACTCGTAATGTCCCATAGGATCTGAATCGGAATGTCCCATAGGATCTGAATCGGAATGCCCCATGAGGATCTGACTCGGAATGTCCCATAGGATCTGAATCGGAATGCCCCATGAGGATCTGACTCGGGATGTCCCATAGGGATCCAAATCGTAATGTCCCATAATGATCCAAATCGGAATGTCCCATGAGGATCTGACTCGGAATGTCCCATAGGGATCCAAATCGGAATGCCCCATGAGGATCTGACTCGGAATGTCCCATAGGATCTGAATCGGAATGTCCCATAGGATCTGACTCGGAATGCCCCATAGAGATCCAAATCGGAATGCCCCATAGGATCTGAATCGGAATGCCCCATAGGATCTGAATTGGAATGTCCCATAGGAATCCAAATCGGAATGTCCCATAGGGATCCAAATCAGAATGTCCCATAGGATCTGAATCGGAATGCCCCATAGGATCTGAATTGGAATGTCCCATAGGAATCCAAATCGGAATGTCCCATAGGGATCCAAATCAGAATGTCCCATAGGATCTGAATCGGAATGCCCCATGAGGATCTGACTCGTAATGTCCCATAGGATCTGAATCGGAATGTCCCATAGGATCTGAATCGGAATGCCCCATGAGGATCTGACTCGGAATGTCCCATAGGATCTGAATCGGAATGCCCCATGAGGATCTGACTCGGGATGTCCCATAGGGATCCAAATCCTAATGTCCCATAATGATCCAAATCGGAATGTCCCATGAGGATCTGACTCGGAATGTCCCATAGGGATCCAAATCGGAATGCCCCATGAGGATCTGACTCGGAATGTCCCATAGGATCTGAATCGGAATGTCCCATAGGATCTGACTCGGAATGCCCCATAGGGATCCAAAACGGAATGCCCCATAGGATCTGAATCGGAATGCCCCATAGGATCCAAATTGGAATGCCCCATAGGATCTGAATTGGAATGTCCCATAGGGATCCAAATCGGAATGCCCCATAGGATCTGACTCGGAATGTCCCATAGGATCTGAATCGGAATGCCCCATAGGGATCCAAATCGGACTGTCCCATAGGATCTGACTCGGAATGTCCCATAGGATCTGAATCGGAATGTCCCATAGGGATCCAAATCGTAATGTCCCATAATGATCCAAATCGGAATGTCCCCTGAGGATCTGACTCGGAATGTCCCATAGGGATCCAAATCATAATGTCCCATAATGATCCAAATCGGAATGTCCCATGAGGATCTGACTCGGAATGTCCCATAGGATCTGAATCGGAATGTCCCATAGGGATCCAAATCGGAATGTCCCATGAGGATCTGACTCGGAATGTCCCATAGGATCTGAATCGGAATGTCCCATAGGATCTGACTCGGAATGTCCCATAGGGATCCAAATCGGAATGCCCCATAGGATCTGACTTGGAATGCCCCATGAGGATCTGACTCAGAATGTCCCATAGGGATCCAAATCGGAATGCCCCATAGGGATCCAAATGGGAATGCCCCATAGGATCTGACTTGGAATGTCCTATAGGATCTGAATCGGAATGCCCCATAGGATCTGACTCAGAATGTCCCATAGGATCTGAATCGGAATGTCCCATAGGATCTGAATCGGAAAGCCCCATAGGGATCCAAATCAGAATGCCCCATAGGATCTGACTCGGAATGTCCCATAGGATCCAAATCGGAATGCCCCATAGGATCTGACTCGGAATGTCCTATAGGATCTGAATCGGAATGCCCCATAGGATCCAAATCGGAATGCCCCATAGGATCTGACTCGGAATGTCCTATAGGATCTGAATCGGAATGCCCCATAGGATCTGAATCGGAATGCCCCATGAGGATCTGACTCGGAATGTCCCATAGGATCCGAATCGGAATGTCCCATAGGGATCCAAATCGGAATGCCCCATAGGATCTGAATCGGAATGCCCCATAGGATCCAAATTGGAATGCCCCATAGGATCTGAATTGGAATGTCCCATAGGGATCCAAATCGGAATGCCCCATAGGATCTGACGGAATGTCCCATAGGATCTGAATCGGAATGCCCCATAGGGATCCAAATCGGACTGTCCCATAGGATCTGACTCGGAATGTCCCATAGGATCTGAATCGGAATGTCCCATAGGGATCCAAATCGTAATGTCCCATAATGATCCAAATCGGAATGTCCCCTGAGGATCTGACTCGGAATGTCCCATAGGATCTGAATCGGAATGTCCCATAGGGATCCAAATCGGAATGTCCCATGAGGATCTGACTCGGAATGTCCCATAGGATCCAAATTGGAATGCCCCATAGGATCTGAATTGGAATGTCCCATAGGGATCCAAATCGGAATGCCCCATAGGATCTGACTCGGAATGTCCCATAGGATCTGAATCGGAATGCCCCATAGGGATCCAAATCGGACTGTCCCATAGGATCTGACTCGGAATGTCCCATAGGATCTGAATCGGAATGTCCCATAGGGATCCAAATCGTAATGTCCCATAATGATCCAAATCGGAATGTCCCCTGAGGATCTGACTCGGAATGTCCCATAGGGATCCAAATCATAATGTCCCATAATGATCCAAATCGGAATGTCCCATGAGGATCTGACTCGGAATGTCCCATAGGATCTGAATCGGAATGTCCCATAGGGATCCAAATCGGAATGTCCCATGAGGATCTGACTCGGAATGTCCCATAGGATCTGAATCGGAATGTCCCATAGGATCTGACTCGGAATGTCCCATAGGGATCCAAATCGGAATGCCCCATAGGATCTGACTTGGAATGCCCCATGAGGATCTGACTCAGAATGTCCCATAGGGATCCAAATCGGAATGCCCCATAGGGATCCAAATGGGAATGCCCCATAGGATCTGACTTGGAATGTCCTATAGGATCTGAATCGGAATGCCCCATAGGATCTGACTCAGAATGTCCCATAGGATCTGAATCGGAATGTCCCATAGGATCTGAATCGGAAAGCCCCATAGGGATCCAAATCAGAATGCCCCATAGGATCTGACTCGGAATGTCCCATAGGATCCAAATCGGAATGCCCCATAGGATCTGACTCGGAATGTCCTATAGGATCTGAATCGGAATGCCCCATAGGATCCAAATCGGAATGCCCCATAGGATCTGACTCGGAATGTCCTATAGGATCTGAATCGGAATGCCCCATAGGATCTGAATCGGAATGCCCCATGAGGATCTGACTCGGAATGTCCCATAGGATCCGAATCGGAATGTCCCATAGGGATCCAAATCGGAATGCCCCATGAGGATCCAAATCGGAATGCCCCATGAGGATCTGACTCGGAATGTCCCATAGGATCTGAATCGGAATGCCCCATGAGGATCCAAATCGGAATGTCCCATGAGGATCTGAATCGGAATGCCGCATGAGGATCTGACTCGGAATGCCCATAGGACCTGACTCAGAATGTCCCATAGGATCTGAATCGGAATGCCCCATAGGATCTGAATCGGAATGTCCCTTAGGATCTGACTCGGAATGCCCCATGAGGATCTGACTCAGAATGTCCCATAGGGATCCAAATCAGAATGTCCCATAGGATCTGAATCGGAATGCCCCATAGGATCTGACTCGGAATGCCCCATGAGGATCTGACTCAGAATGTCCCATAGGGATCCAAATCGGAATGTCCCATAGGGATCCAAATCGGAATGTCCCATAGGGATCTGACTCGGAATGTCCTATAGGATCTGACTCAGAATGCCCCATAGGATCTGACTCGGAATGTCCCATAGGATCTGAATCGGAATGTCCCATAGGATCTGACTTGGAATGTCCCATGAGGATCTGAATCGGAATGCCCCATAGGATCTGACTCGGAATGTCCCATAGGATCTGAATCGGAATGTCCCATAGGATCTGAATCGGAATGTCCCATAGGATCTGACTCGGAATGTCCCATAGGATCTGAATCGGAATGCCCCATAGGATCTGAATCGGAATGCCCCATGAGGATCTGAATCGGAATGTCCCATAGGATCTGAATCGGAATGTCCATAGGATCTGACTCGGAATGTCCCATAGGATCTGAATCGGAATGTCCCATAGGATCTGACTTGGAATGTCCCATGAGGATCTGAATCGGAATGTCCCATAGGATCTGAATCGGAATGTCCCATAGGGATCCAAATCAGAATGCCCCATGAGGATCTGAATCGGAATGTCCCATAGGATCTGAATCGGAATGTCCCATAGGATCTGACTCGGAATGTCCCATAGGATCTGTCTCGGAAAGTCCCATAGGGATCCAAATCGGAATGCCCCATCCCAACTCCCACTGTTTAGTTTCACCAGCCACAGTGGGTCAGCTAGGTATTAAATTGTGAGTAGATTTCATTTCCTGAAAACCGTTTCTCATTGTAGTTGATCCATAATTATCCTATCCATAATTACATAACCCCAGAGTGAACCATAAGACGATAAGGCACAAGCGGAGAATTAGGCGATTCAGTCTGTTAAACCTGCTCCTACGCGCTATCAACTGCCATCGTGGAGGAGGTACAAGAGCCTGACGGCTCACACTCAGTGTTATAGGAACAGCTTTTTCCCCTCTGCCATCAGGTTTTCGAAGGAGCAATGAACCCATGAACACCACTTGCTTTATTTGCACTATTTAGATATTTTTGTACAAAGTAATTTATAGTAATATAAATGATTTGGACTATAGTATTAATGGATTTGTGGCTAAATTTGCCAGTGATACAAAGATAGATGGAGGAGCAGGTAGTGTTGAGGAAACAGAGAGACTTCGATAGTTTAGGGGAATGGACAAAGAAGTGGCAAATGAAATACAGTGTTGGAAAGTGTACGGTCATGCACTTTGGTGGAAGAAATAAAAGGGCAGACTATTGTTTAGATGGGGACAGAATTCAAAACGCTGAGATGCAAAGGGACTTGGGAGCTCTTGTGCAGGATACCCTAAAGGTTAACTTCCAGGTTGAGTGGGTGCGCAGAAGGTGAATGCAATGTTGGCATTTGATGCACCATCAATAACTCTTGGAGACGTGGGTTAAGGTAGGCTTTTATTGGCTGGAAGAAAGCACAAGCAGCAAGTGACCATCACACAACATCCTGGAGACTGAGAGAGGAGCAGTGCCTCCAATCGCCTTTATACCGGGGTCCATGGGAGGAGCCACAGGAGCAGTCAGCGGTGGGGGGGGGGGGGGGGGCGTGTCCAGACAGGTATATGTAGTTCACCACAGCATTCATTTCTCGAGGTATAGAATATAAGAGCCAGGATGTGATGTTGAGGCTCAATAAGGCACTTGTGAGACCACACTTGGAATATTGTCTGCAGTTTTAGGCACTTTATTTTAGAAAGGATATATTGACATTGGAGAGGATTCAGAGAAGATTCACAAGAATGATTCCAGGAATGAAAGGGTTACTGTATGAGGAATATCTGGCAGCTCTTGGGCTGTATTCCCTGGAGTTCAGGAGAATGGGGGGGGCGATCTCATAGAAATCTTTTGAACATGAAAAGGCCTGAACAGATTAGATATGGCAAAGTTATTTCCCATGGTAGGGGTGTCTAGGACAAGAGGGCACAAGTTCAGGATTGAAGGACGTCCTTTAGAACTGAGATGTGGTGAAATTACTTTAGTTAGAGGGTGGTAAATCTATGGAATTTGTTGCCACCAGCGTCTGTGGAGGCCAAGTCATAGGTGTATTTAAGGCAGAGATAGATAGGTTCTTGATTAACCAGGACATCAAGGGGTATGGGGTGAAAGCAGGGGAATGGGGATGACTGGAAGAATTGGATCAGCCCATGATTGAATGGCAGAGCAGACTCGATGGGCTGAATGGCCTACTTCTACTCCTGTATCTTATGATCTTATGGCCTTATGCTGAGGCTGTGTCCTCTGGTTATAGACTCTCCCAGCATAGGACACATCTTCTCCACATCCACTCTATCTGTGACCTCTGGTCCGAGACTCCCCCACTATAGGACACATCCTCTCCACATCCACTCTGTGTCCTCTGGTCCGAGACTCCCCCACTATAGGACACATCCTCTCCACATCCACTCTGTGTCCTCTGGTCCGAGACTCCCCCACTATAGGAAACATCCTCTCCACATCCACTCTATCTGTGCCCTCTGGTCCTAGACTCCCCCACTATAGGACACATCCTCTCCACATCCACTCTATCTGTGTCCTCTGGTCCTAGACTCCCCCACTATAGGACGCATCCTCTCCACATCCACTCTATCTGTGTCCTCTGATCCTAGACTCCCCCACTATAGAAAACATCCTCTCCACATCCACTCTATCTGTGTCCTCTGGTCCTAGACTCTCCCCTATAGGAAACATCCTCTCCACATCCACTCTATCTGTGTCCTCTGGTCCTAGACTCCCCCACTATAGGACACATCCTCTCCACATCCACTCTATCTGTGTCCTCTGGTCCTAGACTCCCCCACTATAGGAAACATCCTCTCCACATCCACTCTATCTGTGTCCTCTGGTCCTAGACTCCCCCACTATAGGACACATCCTCTCCACATCCACTCTATCGAGGCCTTTCACCATTCGATAGGTTTCAATGAGGTCACCCTCATCCTTCTGAATTCCAGTGAGTACAGGCCCAGAGCCATCAAACTCTCTTCATATGACAAGCTATTCAGTCCTAGATGCATTTTTGTGAACCTCCTTGAACTCTCTCCAGTTTCAGCACATCCTTTCTCAGATGCGAGGTCCAAAACTGCTCACAATACTCCAAGTGAGTAGCAACTAAATGATTATTTTAATTTTTATTTAGAGATACAGCATGGCAACAAGCCCTTCCTACGCAATGAGCCTACACCCATGTAACCTGCTAACCTGCACATCTCCAGAATGCAGGAGGAAACGCACGCAGTCAAAGGAGAACGTGCAAACTCCTTGCAGACAGCGGTGGGAATTGAACCCAGTTTCCTGGCACTGTGAAGTGTTACACTAGCCACTACATTACCTGGCTGCCCCAAACCATGTTCTCTTCTTCTCAGAGCAGGGTCATTGACTTTAAAAACATTGACCCTAAGAAGACATGACTACGCTGAAGATAGCGCACATGGGATTCACCAGGGAGTTAGCTGGGTCTCAATCTTTCCATTCTGAAGGAAAACTGAGTCAGCAAAGATTGTTTTCCTTCCTGTGAAAAAGGCTGAGGGACAAACCTATGGCAACTCACGAGTGACATAAATAGTGAGAGCCCTTTGCAGAGATGCCTATGACCAATTATTCAAGATTCAGCAGAAAACAAGTGTAAAGGAGAATGGAACAATTGTTACTCTGGATCCAATGCAGTATCAAAGTACTGTAGCAGTAAGTGTGAAACTATTACAGTTCGGGGTTTAGGGTTCAGAGTTCAATTCCAGCACCGTCTGTAGGGAATTTGTACATTCCCCCCATGACCGTGTGGGTTTCCTCCCACAGTACACAGGTGTACCCATTAATTGGCCATTGTAAATAGTCTGTAATTAGGTTCGGGTTAAA
The DNA here is from genome assembly GCF_030144855.1 of Hypanus sabinus. Taxonomy (NCBI): domain Eukaryota; kingdom Metazoa; phylum Chordata; class Chondrichthyes; order Myliobatiformes; family Dasyatidae; genus Hypanus; species Hypanus sabinus. The sequence goes on along the minus strand of NC_082719.1, from coordinate 105,981,184 downwards.
TCTGTGGCTTGCTGGGATCATTGGGGCAGAAGTGAAATTTTTCAGTATTATTTGAATTATATTTTAAATATATTATTTGATTAAGCATTCTATGTCTATTGTGCATAATTAAACAATGTAATTAAAGTATTACTCAGCTTACTGAAATATTAAATACACAACAGGAAAGGCCTATTCCATATTGTATCTCTAAATAAAAAATAAAAATAAAGAACACAGAGAAACGCCATATAGAAGCAATCCTATAAAACACAACGTGCTGTTATATACAGTACATGGACTGATGGTACGTCCATAGAGTGACACTACGTGATATGCATGTAGTGGTGGGGTGGGGGTTAATAGGTCAATTAATATAAATACATAAGATAGCTTATACACACAGATTGATAGTTTGTCCATAACATGACACAAGGCACAGGAGTGTCTGTGAATAAGGTGACTGACAGGAAATGATAAAGTAGTGGTGGCTGGAGGTGTGAAGGGAAGGGTCAGTGGGTGGAGGTGTTGATCAGCCTCATTGCTTGGGGAAAGTAACTGTTTTCAAGTCTGGTAGTCCTGGTGTGGATCTATTGTAGCCTGCCCCAGGAGGGAGTGGGACAAACAGTCCATGAGCAGGGTGGGTGGCACTTCGTGATGGCACTGGCTCTTTCCTGGCACCTTTCTGTATCTATGTCCTTGGGGGTGGGTAGGCCGGTGCTGGTGATGCGTTAGGTAATTTTAACCCTTTCTGTCTGCTGCTGTGCTGTTTTAGTCACACACGGTGATGCAGTCTGTTAGGAATACTCTTGATGAAACGTCAGTAGAAAGACAATCCACAGAACAGGTGTAGAGAGGAGCTGAGGAAATTTCACCCAGGGTTCTGCAGAAATGTGAAACTCGCTGTATAAGCAGGTGGGGTACGCAGGTAACCCCTCGGTATTTAGACAAATAATAGGATTTCCTAGGAATTTGGAGAGTTCCAATAGTGGGGTGTCTAGGACTAGAGAGGATGGCTTCAGAGTAGAGAACAGAGATGAGGAGGAATTTCTTTCACCAGAGGGTGGAGAATCTGTGGAATTCATTGCAACAGAAAGCTATGGAGGCCAAGTTATTGAGTATATTTAAAGCAGTTCTTGATTATACAGGGAGTCAAAGGTTATGGAAATAATAAATCAGCCATAGAGCAGGCCGAATGCATTATTTGTTTAGTTTTTCTGTTTGCACAATGTGTTCTTTTTGCCATAAGGTGGGCGCTGAGAGCAGACCCAAATGCAAGACACAGACACTGAAGTACTGGGAACCGGACTGGACTAAAGCTAGGGACAGGATTGGACACAGACTAGGGAGCTGGGACAGGACTGGACACAGACTAGGAGCTGGGACAGGATTGGACACAGACTAGGAGCTGGGACAGGACTGGACACAGACTAGGAGCTGGGACAGGACTGGACACAGACTAGGAGCTGAGACAGGACTGGACGCAGACTAGGAGCTGGGACAGGACTGGACGCAGACTAGGAGCTGGGACAGGACTGGACGCAGACTAGGAGCTGGGACAGGACTGGACGCAGACTAGGAGCTGGGACAGGACTGGACGCAGACTAGGAGCTGGGACAGGACTGGGCGCAGACTAGGAGCTGGGACAGGACTGGACGCAGACTAGGAGCTGGGACAGGACTGGACACAGACTAGGAGCTGGGACAGGATTGGACACAGACTAAGAGCTGGGACAGGACTGGACACAGACTAGGAGCTGGGACAGGACTGGACACAGACTAGGAGCTGGGACAGGATTGGACAGACCAGGAGCTGGGACAGGACTGGAAACAGACTAGGAGCTGGGACAGGATTGGACACAGACTAGGAGCTGGGACAGGACTGGACACAGACTAGGAGCTGGGACAGGACTGGACACAGACTAGGAGCTGGGACAGGATTGGACACAGACTAGGAGCTGGGACAGGACTGGACACAGACTAGGAGCTGCGACAGGACTGGACACAGACTAGGAGCTGGGACAGGACTGGACACAGACTAGGAGCTGCGACAGGACTGGACACAGACTAGGAGCTGGGACAGGACTGGACATAGACTAGGAGCTGGGACAGGATTGGACACAGACTAGGAGCTGGGACAGGACAGGACACAGACTAGGAGCTGGGACAGGACTGGGCACAGACTAGGAGCTGGGACAGGATTGGAAACAGACTAGGAGCTGGGACAGGACTGGACACAGACTAGGAGCTGGGACAGGACTGGACACAGACTAGGAGCTGGGACAGGACTGGACACAGACTAGGAGCTGGGACAGGACTGGACACAGACTAGGAGCTGGGACAGGATTGGACACAGACTAGGAGCTGGGATAGGACTGGACACAGACTAGGAGCTGGGACAGGATTGGACACAGACTAGGAGCTGGGACAGGACTGGGCACAGACTAGGAGCTGGGACAGGATTGGACACAGACTAAGAGCTGGGACAGGACTGGACACAGACTAGGAGCTGGGACAGGACTGGACACAGACTAGGAGCTGGGACAGGATTGGACAGACCAGGAGCTGGGACAGGACTGGACACAGACTAGGAGCTGGGACAGGATTGGACACAGACTAGGAGCTGGGACAGGACTGGACACAGACTAGGAGCTGGGACAGGACTGGACACAGACTAGGAGCTGGGACAGGACTGGACACAGACTAGGAGCTGGGACAGGACTGGACACAGACTAGGAGCTGGGACAGGATTGGACACAGACTAGGAGCTGGGACAGGACTGGACACAGACTAGGAGCTGGGACAGGACTGGACACAGACTAGGAGCTGGGAGCTGCGACAGGATTGGACACAGACTAGGAGCTGGGACAGGACTGGACACAGACTAGGAGCTGGGACAGGACTGGACACAGACTAGGAGCTGGGAGCTGCGACAGGACTGGACACAGACTAGGAGCTGGGACAGGACTGGACACAGACTAGGAGCTGGGACAGGACTGGACACAGACTAGGAGCTGGGACAGGATTGGACACAGACTAGGAGCTGGGACAGGACTGGACACAGACTAGGAGCTGGGACAGGATTGGACACAGACTAGGAGCTGGGACAGGACTGGACACAGACTAGGAGCTGGGACAGGACTGGGCACAGACTAGGAGCTGGGACAGGATTGGACACAGACTAGGAGCTGGGACAGGACTGGACGCAGACTAGGAGCTGGGACAGGACTGGACACAGACTAGGAGCTGGGACAGGACTGGACACAGACTAGGAGCTGGGACAGGACTGGACACAGACTAGGAGCTGGGACAGGACTGGACACAGACTAGGAGCTGGGACAGGATTGGACACAGACTAGGAGCTGGGACAGGACTGGACACAGACTAGGAGCTGGGACAGGACTGGACACAGACTAGGAGCTGGGACAGGACTGGACACAGACTAGGAGCTGCGACAGCACTGGACACAGACTAGGAGCTGGGACAGGACTGGACACAGACTAGGAGCTGGGACAGGACTCTACACAGACTAGGAGCTGGGACAGGATTGGACACAGACTAGGAGCTGGGACAGGACTGGACACAGACTAGGAGCTGGGACAGGATTGGACACAGACTAGGAGCTGGGACAGGACTGGACACAGACTAGGAGCTGGGACAGGACTGGGCACTGACTAGGAGCTGGGACAGGATTGGACACAGACTAGGAGCTGGGACAGGACTGGACACAGACTAGGAGCTGGGACAGGACTGGACACAGACTAGGAGCTGGGACAGGACTGTACACAGACTAGGAGCTGGGACAGGACTGTACACAGACTAGGAGCTGGGACAGGACTGTACACAGACTAGGAGCTGGGACAGGACTGGACGCAGACTAGGAGCTGGGACAGGACTGGACCCAGACTAGGAGCTGGGACAGGACTGGACGCAGACTAGGAGCTGGGACAGGACTGGACGCAGACTAGGAGCTGGGACAGGACTGGGCGCAGACTAGGAGCTGGGACAGGACTGGGCGCAGACTAGGAGCTGGGACAGGACTGGGCGCAGACTAGGAGCTGGGACAGGACTGGACACAGACTAGGAGCTGGGACAGGACTGGACACAGACTAGGAGCTGGGACAGGACTGGACACAGACTAGGAGCTGGGACAGGACTGGACACAGACTAGGAGCTGGGACAGGATTGGACACAGACTAGGAGCTGGGACAGGACTGGACACAGACTAGGAGCTGGGACAGGACTGGACACAGACTAGGAGCTGGGACAGGACTGGACACAGACTAGGAGCTGGGACAGGACTGGACACAGACTAGGAGCTGGGACAGGACTGGACACAGACTAGGAGCTGGGACAGGACTGGACACAGACTCGGAGCTGGGACAGGAAAGCAGACTTGGGCTAGGACTTTGGCTGGGAAAGTGGACCAGGACATGGAACTGGGAACTAGGAGCCTGGGCTTACTGGGACTCCGAGCCAGAGACTGGACAAGGACCCAGAACCTGGGTCTCGACTCAGGCTCAGACCCTGGAAATAGACAAGGACGTGACATGGCTGCAGGAATGGATAAGGCTTGGGTTCTTCAAGGCTTTCCTGGGCAGGACAAGGTACTCCTCCTTAGAGCACAGGGCCGGGAATACTATCGAGGTAAACCACCGAGGAAACTATCAGGGATTCAGATTGGGAGGGGAAGAGAACAGTCTGGCCTCAGGGTAATGGCAAAGACAGCCTGACTTACCCCATGGAGGCAAAGACAGGAAGGGAGCTCAATCCGGGGAGGCTCGGAGTCTCAGGGTGGCCAGTAACCTTGGCTGGTTACAGATAAAGCTGAATCCATATCTAGCTTGGAGTGGCAGACGGCCACTCAGCTGGCCCCGGAAAGGGCCGAATCCATATCTAGCTTGGAGTGGCAGACGGCCACTCAGCTGGCCCCGGAAAGGGCCGAATCCATATCTAGCTTGGAGTGGCAGACGGCCATCAGCTGGCCCTGGAAAGGGCCGAATCTATACCCCAATGACTGCTCCAACTAGAGGCAACAAGGCTCCATGAACCGGTGGTCCTCCAACCAGACCTAGAGATCACAAATGGCTGCTCTGGACTTCCACCAGCAGGTTGCTCCAAGGGGATACTGACGAGACAAACCAGCAGCCACACTTGACCCCAGGGCCACTTATATTCCCAGCCCCAAGACGAGAATCAGATGACTATGATTAAACCCAACTGAAATTAGGGATAGCCAGAAGACCTGGAGTCCAGGGTCCACGGACCGGACTGTGAACCGGAACATGGACCTCACGGACCAGACCATGACACTTCCTTGTTTTGCATGCTAGCTGTTTGACTTTCTTTGTGGTGTGGGGGCTTTGTGAATTCTATCGTGTTGCTTTGTCTTGTGGCTGCCTGCAAGAAGACGAATCTCAAGGTTGTATACAGTATACATTCTTCAATATTAAATGTAATTTGGACTTTGAACTCAGAACTGTTTGTACTTCCTATGGTCTTATGGAGAGAAATCTGTGATAAGTGGGAGTAGCATAGATGGGTGATTAGCAAGCTGAATGGGGTCTTTCTGTGGTGGAGGACTTTATGACTCAATGATTGCAAGTTTCATCTTAAAGAAGAAATAAACATTTTACATCAATTGTGATAATAAAAACTTTGTCCATATAAAGCCAGGCATCATCTGTCAGGAAAGTAGAGAAGGCTTGACCCAAAAGCACAGCACCGGAGACAATTTAACAATGAGCAATAACTTTAATATTGGACTGCAAAATAACAAGCCATGAGAGGACACAAAACAAGAGAGAACAGAAATGAAACAAACAGGAGACAAGGTAACTGTAGGCTAACATCACCTGGTTTCATTGGCTGGTTGAATGAGTGAACAAGGTCTGGGTTTAAATAGGCTGCAGGTGATGAGTTGGAAAAGAGTGGCAAGTGACTTCGGTTAGCTGGGTGGAGCCTGGGAGGTTCCTTCATGCGCAAGTCTGAAATTATCAGACTTAAAGAATCCATTGGTTATTCCAAACCCTGCTGGTCATTGCAAAATGCAATTCAATACAATTTTTAGTTAGCACTGATAAACTCACCAACTATAGCACTTTTCTCAGTACAAGAACTGAAGTGCATGTTTGTAGAAAGTGCTTGTTTAAAAGTTCAAGTTTAATTACACCATAAGACCATAAGGTATAGGAGCAGAATTAGGCCATTCGGCCCATTGAATCTGCTCTGTCTTTCCATCATGACTGATTTGCTATCCCTCTCAACCTCATTCTCCTGCCTTCTCCTCATAACCTTAAACCGCTTGACTAATCAAGTATCTATCAAACTCCACCTTAAATATACCCAATGACTTGGCCTCCACAATGGCCTGTGGCAATGAAATCCACATATTCACCACCTTCTGGCAAAAAAAGACATTCCTCATCTCTGTTCTGAAGCTGTCCTATCTGGTGCCAGGCTCTCCCACTAGAGGAAACATCCTCTCCACATCCACTCTGTCTAGGCCTTTCAAGTTCCCATATGCTTCACTGAGATCCCCTTCATTCTTCTAAACTCCAGCAAGTACAGGCCCAGAGCCATCATTGCTGTCATTCCTGGAATTATTGTTGTGGATGTTCTCTGGACTCTCTCCAATACCAGCACATCCCTTTTTAGATAAGGGACTGGAAGCTGCTTGCTGTACTCCAGGTGCAGTCTAACCAATAAAGTCTCAACATTATACCCTTGTTCTTACTGTATATTCGAATCCTACTCATCATTCAATCACCAACATGTGTAGGACGAAACATAATAACGTTCCTGCAGAGCCAAGGTACTAAACACAGAACCTACTGTCACACAGAGGGCTCGGCACGTAGTAAATAACATATTGAAATGTACTGCACATAACACATACAGTTATGACACAGAAAAACATACAGTCAAGAAATAGCCCAAGTCCCTGAGTGACTTGGGCTGTGACATGAGCTGTTGTCCTGGAGTCCTGAAACAGATGCCTTTAACCATTTGACAAATAAATAGTTGTTGTAAAGTTTGGAGAGTGCGATAATGTTGATAAGGTTGGCCATACATTCTGACAGGACCTATCTGTGGACATCAGCAGCCTAACACGGGACGAGAAAAACACTTTTGGATAGTTTACTGCTCAAGGAGGTTGCAAATTTAGAACGTTCTTTGAAAGGGGGTGTGTTTAATTGGGCCTTACTCTTCTCAAAAGCTGTCATTTTATTTTTTTTTGTTTTTGGACTGCAAGTAATATTCATCTCCCTGTGAAGATGGCATGTAATTAACATGTCATAATCAAAATGACTGAGTCTGACACATTGTAATCACTGCATGGAGATTATAGCCTAGCCACAGGCAATCTACACGGTCTCACTTAATGTCATTTGCATAATGAAAGCACACCGTCAGTAATAGCTACTTTGTCTTATTATCATAATTTTACCCAGGGCTGCGAAGTTTCTGATGTTGTCAGACATTGCCTTGTAAGTCAAACTGGCTGTGGCAAACACGGGACAATATGACCCTGGGCTGTCTCCAATAGCATCTGTTTTACTGTCGCTCACAATAACCTGCTACAGGCCTCAAGCCAGAATAACAGACAAGCAGCACACAAGGAGGACAGAGGGATATGGAGTTTAATTCCACAAATTAAAGAGAAAAATTAATGAGTAATAAAGTCACAGGTGGGTCGTAAAGGGTTTTCATTGCAGAGGGGACAAAGTGTACACGTGTTTGATAGTTCTGGGCTGGAAAGGCTTTGGTAACACTACACTTGGAGTATTGTGAGCAGTTTTGGGACCGTTTTCTAAGAAAAGACGTGCAGACGTCGGAGAGGCTCCTGTGAGTTTTTACGAGTATGATCCCAGGAATTAAATGGTTAAAGCATGGGGAGCATTTGATGGTTCTGGGCCTGTACTCGCTGGAGTTTAGAAGAACGTTGGAGAAGTCTCATTGAAAACTGTCACATTTTGAGAAGCCTAGACAGAGTGGATGTGGGGTGGGGGTGGGGGGGAATGCTTCTTGTAGTGGAGGAGTCTAGAACCAGAGGGCATTGCCTCAGAGCAGAGGAAGTCCATTTAGAACTGAGATGAGGAGGAATCTCTTTAGACAGAGGGTGGTGAATCTGTGAAGTTCATTGCCACAGGTGGTTGTGGAGGCCAAGTTCTTGAGTACATTTAAAATGGAGGTTGAGGGGTTCTTGATTAGTCAGGGCATCAAAGGTTATGGGCAGAAGGCAGGAGAATGGGGATGAGAGGGACAATAAATCAGCCATGCAGAAATGGTGAAGCAGACTTAATGGGCCAAATGGCCTAATTCTGCGCCTATGTCTTACGGCCTTATCATCTTATCATCTCACTCCATGAGGGGTAACCTGAAAAAATGATTTTTTAACCCTTTTTGAGACTTCTGTTTTCCCCAAGCAGATTCTTCCAGGTTGTAGACTATTTACTGTCTACCTGACTGAAGGATGTTACACAATCAAAGGTCCACTGCTTTCTTACTCACTGCCCATTAGGCCTGCTGCTGCAGGTCTATCACTGTCTGTCCTCTTGGTCTCGGCGGTATTCCTTCATTGTGCCAGCAGCTTCCTCTCTGTTTTCACCACTGTCAGTCGTGCAAATCCCGGGTGGAGACTCAGGAATACCGTCACTCTCAGATGCAGAAGGATTCTTCATTGCTGTTTCCGTAACAGTCAGGGTTTTTCCAAACCTGGAGGAGCGGTAGACCGGCCCTAGTCTGATCTGTTTGGCATGGCGACCCTACTAAGAGCCCAAGCGTAAAGCCCTGACTCCAGCCAGCGTGGCCCTTTGGGGCACTGAGACACGCAAGCCTCTAAATCACCACAAGCCTGTAATCCTCCTGAACTCTCCACCCAGGACTTGTGTGATGTTGAGGCTTGGAGTATTGTGTGCAGTTTTGGGCTTCTTGTTTTAGAAAGGGTATACTGACTTTGGAGAGGGTTCAGAGAAGATTCACAAGAATGATTCCAGGATTGAAAGGGTTGCTGTATGAGAAACATCTGGCAGCTCTTGGGCTGTATTCCCTGGAGTTCAGGAGAATGAGGGGGGATCTCATAGAAATATTCCAAACATTAAAAGACTTGAACAGATTAGATATGGCGAAGTTATTTCCCATGGTGGGGGATTCTAGGACAAGAGGGTATGACTTCAGGATTGAAGGACGTCCATTTAGAACAGAGATGCGGAGAAATTAAGTCAGAGGGTGGTAAATCTGTGAAATTTGTTGCCACAAGCAGCTGTGGAGGCCAAGTCATTGGGTGTATTTAAGGCAGAAATAGATAGGTTCTTGATTAGCCAGGGCATCAAAGGGTATGGGGAGAAGGCAGGGGAGTGGGTATGACTGGAAGAATTGGATCAGCCCATGATTGAATGGCGGAAGCAGACTCAATGGGCCAAATGGTCTACTTCTGCTCCTATATCTTATGGTCGTATCTAGTTATCCAAAGTTATCAACTGAATGTCAAAGAGAACATGTCCTCTTCTCATTGTTACATCAGAGAGGACATGAAGACACACACTCAGTATTTCAGGAACAGCTTCTTTCCCTCCACCATCAGATTTCTGAATGGACAATGAACCCATGAACACTACCTCACTATTTTTCCCATCTTGTTTTAATATTTATTTAATTTTAAAATTTATGCTATATTTTAAGTATTGCACTGCCATAAAACCACAAATTTCATGGAATCAGTATTCTGTTTCTAAATATTAGGCAGTGGAGAGTGATGCATGACATTGGTAAAAGGGTACGGCATTTTTCTCAACCTCGTCAGGTCATCTGACAACAAGCTATCTGGAGGTAGGCTGAAGAAGTGGATCTGCAGCCGCTTCTGCTCGGATCTTGTTGACTGTGACTAGAGGAACTTCAAAAGCATCTAAACCCTGGAAACTTTGGAACCCACTGACAATGCAGCCATGACTGCATCTTCATTTTTAATAGCCTGCTGATTCATAAGTCTGGAGAGGGCATCTCCCTGACTAAGCTCCTGTGTTGATGTGTACTGGATTTCAAAATCATAGGCTCATGACATCATTGCCTTGCTTTGTAGATGGCTAGTTGTATACACCGAGATGCCTTTCTTAGACTGGAAGATGGACAACAGTTGTTTCTGATCAGTAAGGAGAGTGAAGCATCTGCAATAAAGCTTCTTTTGGAACTCTTCACAGCAAAGATGATTCCTAAGGCTTCCTTCCTGATTTGTCCATGGTTCCTTTCTGCTGCAGTCTATGATCTGATAGCGTTCACAATGTCTTTTCCTGAAGCTTCAGGGAAGAAATGGGATAGGATTGCTCCCACCCCATAGTTCGATGCATCCGTCATGAGAACGATTGGCATCCTTGTGTTGAAATGCATCAAATGACGGCAAATTCTTCAGCTGATCAAAAATCTCTTGGAATTGTTTGGTCTATTTCCATGTGGCACCCTGCTGAGCAGGACACTGACAGGCAGAAGCTCCTGTGAACTTCCCAACACTTCTACTTGGAGGTAGACTTCAGCCAAATCCAGCTTTGCAAATCAGCAGCCACCGGTCAGTTTTGCGAAAGATCTGCAGGTACTGGTAAAGGGTATCGGTGTGTCTCCAGAGCTGCACGGAGACCAGTTGTGAAATCTGCACACGCCCTCTTTGTACTGTTAGCTTTCTTGACAGTGTGAGTAGTGCACAGCTTAGTTTGTTGCAGGCGATCTTGCTCCTCCTCCTTGGCTGGTAAAGCTGCATATGCTACCGGTCTTTTGGGATGGAAGAATGCATTTGCATCTGGATGGAGATTAAGTTCTGCTTGCAGCTTGGTGCAGCATCCTGAACCATCTTGAAGCATTGCTGCATAGTGCAGTGGAGCTGTTGTACGGTCTCCCATTGATGGTGGTATGGCTTCAACTGACATGATTTGAACTAACCGTATCCGGACAGATGCTCCAGAGCTGAAGCTTGTTGCTCTAGTCGATGCCAAGGACATTCAGATCTGGCTGGTCTGTTCGGTAACACACACCATTGACTTGGTTATCGATCAGTTGGAGGGTTCCATGTGTTGCTCTGCAGGTAGAGTGATGAGTTGATTTGACTGGTGGGGACCCAAGTGCCTGTCGTGTGTGTTTGGATATAATGGTGATGTCTGATGCTGCCCAAGTTGTAGCTTGACCAACTGATCATTGCTATATATGTCAACATACCTTCTCCTGGGGGCAAATCCAACTTTGAATACAACTGCTTGTAGATTTTGATGGCTTTTACAGTAAGACTTCTTGTCTCCAAAAGTACCTGCTAGGTGTCGGACAGTTTCACAGATGACAGGGCATGTGGGTTCTTGGGCGGAACAAAGTTGAAATTGTGCTGTTGTCCAGCGGTACCCAGTTTCCAGATCAAAGTGCGTGTCTTCCACAAGTCACCTTTACTGGTGACCGTGACTCAGAATATATCTTCGGAATGTTAAACCATGATTGAAACACAACTCCTGAAGTGCCATCAAACTGGAAATCAGCAATTGATGCAACGGCTGACTCACACGAGTTCTGTTCAGTGTTTGACATCATTTAGTGATAACTACAGCTGAGCCGCCTCAGATTGAGCTTGCTGTTGTAGAATTGCATGCAAGCCTTCTGCTGACGTTGCCATGCCGATGCAGGACAGCACCTCAGCACCTATTTGTTCTGTTTGTTTGACTAGAACTATAAATGAGCCCTGAAGCCAGGAGATAAGTTAAGGCCGGAACTGAAACTACTCCTTTATGCAGTAAAACCACACAACTACAAATCTCAGACTCAAAACTCAACTCAAAGTACAACTGTTTAATTGGTTTACCCAAAGAGCATTCAAGACATTGATTGGACCAGTTGGTGAAACTCAGCCTGGGATTGGTTGTCAACGGACCAGTGGGTGTTGGTTGTTTCAGCCCGCTATAACAGACTGCCCACAAGGAAATAAATCTCAGGGTGGTATGTACTGACATACATGTACTTTGATAACAAATTTACATTGAACTTTGGACAATCCCGATGCCACAAATGATAGTGGATGTGACAATTAACATGGCAATCATTCTCTGCTGGTTCACAGCTGATCTGACGTGCCCGGTGCACAGTTCCTCCCGAGGAAACTACTTAATGTGTCTCATTTCACTCACTAAATGTAAACCCTAGGCATTATTTTCTCAGAACAAGCTATCTGATTTACATCGGCTGCCCTGCCCTTCTTGCACCCCAACACCATATCATTTCTCCAATTGTCATCCAAATGAACAGTTGAGATCTGTCCGAAACGCTACAGTCTGCTATTATCCGAAGTGTACACTCACAGCACTGGAGACGTTAAACTGTGAGATAGCTTAACTGTGGATCAGCTAGAATTTCTAGCTGATTTTCTCATCAAGCAGATTTTCCCACACAGCTGGAAAACAAATTCAAGCATTAATTCCTATCCCCATTTCCAACATGTCAGCCATGGCTTCCTGTTCTGCCGGGGTGAGGCCGTCCTCTGAATAGAGGAGCAGCATTTCATATTCCATCCAAGTAGCCTCCAACGTGATGGCATGAACATCGATTTTAATTTCATTTTATTTTATTGATTGAGCGATTGATTGAGATACAGAATGCAATAGGCCCTTCAAGTTGCACCACCCAGCAACTCCCAATTGAGCCCAGCCTAATCACGGGGCAGCATAAAATGACCAATTCACCTACCAAGTGGCACGTCTTTGGAATGTGGGAGAAAACTCGTTCCTGGAGGAAATCTACGAGGTCACAGAGAGAACGTACAAACCCCTTACAGGCAGCATCAGGAATTGAACCTGGGTGTCTGGTGCTGTGCTAATCACTACGCTACCATGGTGCCTCTTCCTGCCCTCTTTATTCCCCCACTCTGGCCACTTACCCCCTTCTCTTCACCTGCCTATCACCTCCCCTGGTTCCTCTCCTCATTCCCTTCCTCCCATGGTCCACTGTCCTCTCTGATCAGATTCCTTTTCCATCCCTTTACCTTTTCCATAAGACCATAAGATATAGGAGCAGAAATGGGCCATTTGGCCCATTGAATCTGCTCTGCCATTTCATCATGGCTGATCCAATTTTCCTCTCAGCCCCAACCTCCTGCCTTCTCCCTGTATCCTTTATGCTCTGACCAGTCAAGAATCTATCAACATCTGCCTTAAATATACATGAAGCCTTGGCCTCCACAGCAGACTGTGTCAAAGAATTGAAAAATAGAGGGCTATGGGTAACCCCAGTAATATCTAAGGTAGGGACATGTTCGGCACAACTTTGTGGGCCAAAGGGCCTGTATTGTCCTGTAGATTTTCTATGTTTCTATGTTTCTAATTCCATAGATTCACCACTCTCTGGCTAAAGAAATTCCTCCCCATCTCCATTCTAAAAGGACACTGTGTCTTCTGGTCTTAGACTGTCCCACCATCCTTTTCACATCCACTCTATCGAGGCCTTTCACAGTTTGCTAGGTTTCAATGAGGTCACCCCTCATTCTTCTGAATTCTAGTGAGTACAGGTCCACAATTGCTTTTCATATGACAAGCCATTCAATCTGAAATCATTTTTTGTGAACCTCCTTTTAACCGTCTCCAGTTTCTGCACATCCTTTCTAAGATAAGGGGCCCAAAACTGCTCACAGTATTCCAAGTGAGGCCTCACCAGTGCTTTATAAAGTCTCAACATTACATCCTTGCTTTTGTATTCCAGTCCTTTGAAATGAATCCCAACATTGCATTTGCCTTCCTCACCAAAGATTCAACCTACAAATTAACCTTTTGAGAATCCTGCACGACTCCCAAGACCCTTTTTGTATTCAGCTTTTTGTATTTTCTCTCCATTTAGAAAAGTCTAACCTTTCATCTCTTCAACCAAAGTGCATGACCATACACTTCCCGACATCATATTCCATCTGCCATTTCTTTGCCCAATCTCCTAATATGTCTAAGTCTTTCTGTAGCCTCTCTATTCCCTCCACCTACCTTCAATTCATCTACAACTTTGCGACAAAGCCATCAATTCCATCATCCAAATCATTGACATGTAATGTAAAAAAATCTGTCCCAACACAGACCCCTGTGGAACACCACTAGTCCCTGGCAGACAACCAGAAAAGGCACCCTTTATTCCCATTCTTTGCCTCCTGCCAATCAGCCACTGCTTTATCCATGCTGGAATCTTTCCGGTAATACCATGGGCTCGTAGCTTGTTAGGCAGCCTCAGGTGTGGCACAAACAAGAGGAAATCTGCAGATGTCGGAGATCCGAGCAACACATAGAAAATGCTGGAGCAACTTGTCAGGCAGCATCTATGGAAAAAAGTACAGTTGTTGTACCCCATCCCACCCAATTATACTGATGTGACCAATCAACCTACTAACCCGTATGTCATGGGAATGTGGGAGGAAACCGGAGCAGCCGCAGGAAACCCACCTGGTCATGGGGAAAACATACAAGCTCCTTACAGACAGCGGCAGGAAACCTGATTGTCTGGGTAGGCCTATTGTCTCTGCCTGCTCCAACTCCACTCAACTCGTGTCCTCATACCTTGACTCAATTCTGTCCTCTTGATTCAGTCCTTTCCCACCTTTATCTTTAACCCCCCCTTCCCCCATTCTCTGCTGTCCGCAGGGATGGCTTCTTCCGTAACTCCTTTGTCCATTCGTCCTACCCCACTAATCCCTCCCGGCACTTATCTCTGCAAACAACAGAAATGCCCCACCTGCCCCTTCACCTACCCTGTTACCTCCATTCAGATCCCCAAAGAGTCCTTCCAGGTGAGGTGACACTTCATCTGCAAAACTACTGGGGTCATCTATTGGGTCTGGTACTCCCCACGTGGCCTCCTCTATATTGGTGAGGCCCGTCGTAAATTGGGAGACCGCTTCGTTGAGCACCTCTGCTCATCTGCCAAAAGCAGAACTTCCTGGAGGCCAAACGTTTTAATTCCCATTCCTATTCTCATTCTGGCATGACAGTCCACGGTTTCCTCTGGTGTCAGGGTGTGGCCACGGGCTGGAAGAATACCGTGCATTCTGTCAAGGTACCCTCCAACCTGATGGCTTGAATATTGATTTCTCTGCCTTATTAAAAAAAATTCCCTTCCTCTCCCTTCTTCTTCTATTCCCCCCTCTGGCCTCTGTTCTTACCCATCACTTCACCCCAGGTTCGCTCCCCTTTCCCTTTCTCCCATGGTCCACTCTCCTCTCCTATCAGATTCCCTCCTCTCCAGCCCTTTGCCTTTCCTATCCACCTGACCTCACCTATCACTTTGGAGTTAACTTCCTTTCCCTCCCCCACCTCTGGCATCTTCTCCCTCCCTTTCCAGTGCTGAAGAAGGGTGTTCAGCCGAAACCTCAACTGAGCTTCTGAGTTCTTCCAGCATTTTGAGTGCCTTGCTTCTTTACTGCGGTGTTTGTCACTACCGTTATGTGCCGTGTCGTAAGACGCGGGTGATCGCGCTCCTTTAACCATGATCGTTTTCGGCAAATTTATCTGTAGAAGTGGTTTGCCACTGCCTTCTTCTGGGCAGAGTCTTTACAAGACGGGTGACCCCAGCCATTGTTAATATTCTTCAGAGATCGTCTGTCTGGCATCAGTGGTCCCATAACCAGGACTTGTAGACAATAGACAATAGGTGCAGGAGTAGGCCATTCGGCCCTTTGAGCCAGCACCGCCATTCACTGTGATCATGGCTGATCACACCTAATCAATACCCCGTTCCTGCCCTCTCCCCATATCCCTTGACTCCGCTATCTTTAAGAGCTCTATCTAACTCTTTCTTGAAAGCATCCAGAGAATTGGCCTCCACTGCCTTCTGAGGCAGAGCATTCCACAGATCCACCACTCTCTGGGTAAAAAAGTTTTTCCTCAACTCTGTTCTAAATGGCCTATCCCCTTATTCTTAAACTGTGGCCTCTGGTTCTGGACTCCCCCAACATCGGGAACATTTTTCCTGCCTCTAGCGTGTCCAATCCCTTAATAATCTTATATGTTTCGATCAGATCCCCTCTCATCCTTCTAAATTCCAGTGTACAACTTGTGTTTTTTTGTGCTGTGAAATATTGTAAGGTTGTTCCAGTGGAGAATGATTGTTCACACCTCAGTATTCAGCATCTTCCTTCCTTCCTTCTCTCAGTTAGTTACTCAGCTTGAAAGATTCCTACTCATTTTCATTGCCTGATCTAATATCGGCTGAAATCTTGCGCACGGTGTATTTTTACCATTCAGACCTTGCACATCAGGCAGAAGGGCCTATTGCCTGATTAATTTTCTGCACAAAAAATTCCAATTGTAAAGTTTTTCTAAGTATCCATTAAGATTGATGGATGATCTTAATGTAATGTTAATAGTTATTGGACCAATTGGCAGAAGAGAAGAAATCATTAGTATTGCTTCATGATACATCACTATGCATCAGCAAGGTTTAAACACTCATTATATTGGAAACTGTGTCATGTATAATAAAAAGAAGATATTAAGTGTATTGCCTTAAGTCTGTCAGTGGTAATGAAGACCAGATCAACTGTGATTTATGACAGCAGGGGTTTAAGGCATTTGAAATATTAGAATATGGTTGACTGACCTAAAATAAAACAAATCTGGAGAGTATTTTTGTTCAACTTATTCCCTCAGCATCCAGGTAAGAAGTATAATTATAAGAAACAGAATCCAATACTGCTTTAAATTAAATGAAATCTTTGAATTCATGGTTTTAATGGAGATCTGGTTTAATTTGCTTTCCTCTAAGATGGGCATTACTGAAAGCTAGAGAAGCCATCTAAATGTGACAAGGCTTCAGTTTAAGGATCAAAGCTTCATGCTAACATGTGAGCCACATAGAAGCCATCTCCATCTCCTCCCCTCCATTACCTCCTCCATTTCCTCCCCTCCATCTCCTCCCCTCCATTACCTCCTCCATCTCCTCCCCTCCATTACCTCCTCCATTTCCTCCCCTCCATCTCCTCCCCTCCATTACCTCCTCCATTTCCTCCCTCCATCTCCTCCCCTCCATTACCTCCTCCATTTCCTCCCCTCCATCTCCTTCCCTCCATTACCTCCTCCATTTCCTCCCCTCTATCTACCAGCATCCAGCCTCCCTGATGGCCACATCTGCACCAAGTGCATCGAGATGAAGCTCCTTAGAGACCGTGTTAAGGAACTGGAGCTGTAGCTCGATGACCTTCAGCTTGTTTGGGAAACTGAAGAGGTGATAGACAGGAGCTACAGGGAGGTGGTCACCCCAAGGCTCCAGGAGACAGATAAATGGGAGACTGTCTGGAGAGGGAAAGGGGAACATCAAATAGTGGAGAGTACCCCTGTGGCCGGCCCCCTCAACAATAAGTACTCCATTTTGAGTACTGTTGGTAGGGACAACCTACCTGGGGTAAGCAACAGTGGCAGTGCCTCTGGTACTGAGACTGGCCCTGTGGCTCAGAATAGGAGGGAACTGAAGAGGATGGCAGCTCTATAGTTAGGGGATCCTGCAGACATGAAAAGGAAACACAGATGGTAGTTTGCCTCCCAGGTGCCAGGGTCTGTGATGTTCCTGAACTGATCCACAATATCCTGAAAAGGAGGGTGAACAGCCAGAAGTTGTGGTACATATTGGTACCAATGACATAGGTAGAAAAAGGGAAGAGGTCCTGAAAAAAGAATACAGGGAGTTAGGAGGGAAGCTAAGAAGCAGGACTTCAAGAGTAGTAATCTGGGGATTACTGCCTGTGCCACGTGACAGTGGATAAAAGTGTTACTGAAGAATTGGAGCGGGGCAGGGATACAGATTTCTGGATAATTGGGACCTCTTCCGGGACAGGTGAGATCTGTACAAAAGGGATGGGTTGCACTCAAATCTGAGGGGGACCAATATTCTTGCAGGCAGGTTTACTAGAGCTGTTGGGAGTGGTTTAAACTAATATGGCAGGGGGATGGGAACCAGCACGATAGAGCTGAGGATGAGCCAGCAGGTTTACAAGTAGATGATGGGTGTAACGTGAATGTAAGAAGGACAAGCCAATATTTGGATACAAATGCAGAGAGTGCAAAGAGTTAAAATGTACCACAGAGGCAAAATTCAAAAGGGTGAAGAATGCAGGACTGAAGTTGCTGTATTTTAAATCCTGTAGTGTCAAAATAAGGTGGTGCAATTAGAGATTGGTTGGTATGATGTTGTGGGCGTCACTGAGTCGTGGCTGAAAGAAGCCAAAGGTGGGAGCTTAATGTCAAAGGATGTACTTTGTAGTGAAAGGACAGGCAGGAAGCCATAGGCAGTGGTGTGGCTCTGTTGGTAGGAGATGGAAATACATCTTTAGAAAGAGGTGACATAGGGTTAATGAATGTTGAATCTTTGTGGGTGGAGTTAAGAAATTGAACAGGTAAAAAAAAACCCAAAATGGGAATCATATAGGCCTCCAAATAGTAGCCAAGACGCGAGGTTGAGACTGCAAGGGGAGCTGGCAATAAGGGTAGTTACACAATTTGAGTGATTATGCAGAAAGTTTGATGTCAATAACTCATCAGGGTGATTGATAAGTTTGTGGCCTGATGTAGAAGGAGAAGAGTTATACAGCTTTCGTTACACGCTCATGCAGTTCAACTCTTTGAATGATAATGCAGAAAGTTTGAAGTTAAGAACTCATCTCCTACTTTAGGCCACAAACTTATCAATCACCCCTGCTGTGGACACTTTCTGGAGGTCCAAGATCCGTATGCTCCACAACCGCTGGACTAAGTGTGTAACTGTAGGAAGGGACTATGTTGAAAAATAAATGTGCTAGGTTTTCTAAAATTGACTCCTTCTACCTTACGTCATGAACATATCAATCACCCCTCGTAAAGGAAGCAATGGTCATAATATGGTGATATTCATACAGGAATTTGAGAGGGAGAAGCATAACTCAGATGTATCAGTATCACAATGGGATAAAGGGAATTACAGAGGCATGAGAGAGGAGCTTGCCCACGTGGATTGGAGGAGGATACTGGTGGGGATGACGGTTGAACAGAGATGGCTGAAGTTTCTGGGAATAGTTCACAAGCACAGGGTAGATATGTCCCACAGAGGAAGTTCTCAAATGGCAGAGGCAACCGTGGCTGACAAAGGAAGTTCAGGACTGCATAAAGCCCAAGGAAAGGGCATATAAGGTAGCAAAAGTGAATGAGAAGTTGGATGATTGGGAAGCTTTAAAAATCCAAAAAAAGATGAAATATGAGGGCAAATTAGCCTATAATATAAGGCAGGATACCAAATTTTTTTTCAGTTATGTAAAGAGTAAAAGGCAGGTGAGAGTTGATTTTGGACCACTGGAAAATGATGTTGGTGAGGAAGTAATGAGGGACAAAGAAATGGCAGGTGGACATAGTAAGAACCATGCATCAGTAAGTTAATAAGTTCTTTGGAACTGTGGAAGACACTAGCAGTGTGGCAGAGACCTGTGAGTGTCAGGGAGCAGGACTGAGTGCCATTGTTATTACAAAGGAAAGAGTGCTGGACAAACTGAAAGGTCTTAAGGTGGATAAGTCACCCAGACCAGATGGACTACATCCCAGAGTCCTGAGAGAGGTTGCTGAAGAGATAATGGATGAATTGATCAAGCAGAGTGGACAAAAGAGAGCAGGGGATGTCATTTACTTAGATTTTCAGAAGGTGCCTCACGTTAGCTGCTTAACAAGATAAAATCCTATACCATTACAGGAAAGATACTGGCATGGATAAAGTAATGGCTGACAGGCAGGAGGCAGTGAGTGGGGAAAAAGGGGCCTTTTCTGGTTAGCTGCCAGTGACTAGTGGTGTTCCTCAGGGTCAGTATTGGGACCACTGTTTTTCACATTGTTTGTCAATGATTTAGACAGTAGAATTGATGATGGCTTTGTGACAAAGTTTGCAGATGATACAAAGATAGGTGGAGGGGTAGGTAGTGCTGAGGAAGCAGTGTGATTGCAGCAGGGCTTAGACAAATTGGAAGAACGGGCAAGAAAGTGGAGATGGAATACAATGTTGGGAAATGCATGATAATGCATTTTGGTAAAAGGAACAATAGCATGGGCTATTATCTAAATGGGGAGAAGGTTCAAACATCAGAGGTGCAGAAGGACATAGGAATCCTCGTGCAAGACTCCCAGAAGGTTAATTTACAGCTTGAGTCTGTGGTAAAGAAGGTAAATGCAATGTTGGCATTTATTTCAAGGGGAATAGAATATAAAAGCAAGGAGGTAATGCTGAGGCTTTATGAGACACTAGTCAGGCTGCACTTGGAGTATTGTCAACAGCTTTGGGCCCCTCATCTCAGAAAGGATGTGTTATCCTTGGAGAAAGAAAGGAAGGGTAAACCTTACATGTGATGTGAATAGATTGAGTGAAGGAGGATGAGAAGTAAATTGATGGAAGTGTATAAGATGATGAGAGGCACACACCAGACTCCTTCCCAGGGAGGCAATGGCCTCCGTAAAAACTGCCTGGAGGTAAGTTTAGGGGAGAAGACATCGGCAGGTGTTTTAGACAGAGTGGGAGGCACCCTAGAATGTACTGCTGGGGTGGTGATAAGGCAGGGACAATCAGAGCATTTAAATCTCTTAGACAGGCATGTGGATTTAACAAAAATGGAGAGTTACTGACTGTGTAGGAGGGGTGGGTTATTGGAGTTGTTTATATGGTTTGGGAAAACATAGATTCACAAATGCATGGATAAACCAGCTGAATACAACGCAGGGATTTTAGCGGACAGAATATAAGGCCAAGGGTGTGATGCTGAGGTTTTATAAATCAGTGGCAGACAGCTCTTGGAGTAATGTGAGCTAAGAAGTGTAAGCATTGGAGTTGTCCAGAGGAGGCTCATGGGAATGATTCAGGGATTGAAAAGTTTTACATATGGAGAGCTTTTGATGGCTTTGCTTTAGTGATCACTGGAGTTTAGAAGAATAAGGGGAGATCTCATTGAAGCCTATCGAATATTGAAAGGCCGAAATAGATTGGATGTGGAGAGGATGGTTTCTGTAGTGGGGGAGTCCAGGACCAGAGGACACAGATAGAGTGGATGTGGAGAGGATGTTTCCTGTAGTGGGGGAGTCTAGGACCAGAGGACACAGATGGAGTGGATGTGGAGAGGATGTTTCCTGTAGTGGGGGAGTCCAGGACCAGAGGACACAGATAGAGTGGATGTGGAGAGGATGTTTCCTGTAGTGGGGGAGTCTAGGACCAGAGGACACAGATGGAGTGGATGTGGAGAGGATGTTTCCTGTAGTGGGGGAGTCTAGGACCAGAGGACACAGATGGAGTGGATGTGGAGAGGATGTTTCCTATAGTGGGGGAGTCTAGGACTAGAGGACACAGATAGAGTGGATGTGGAGAGGATGTTTCCTGTAGTGGGGGAGTCCAGGACCAGAGGACACAGATAGAGTGGATGTGGAGAGGATGTTTCCTGTAGTGGGGGAGTCTAGGACCAGAGGACACAGATGGAGTGGATGTGGAGAGGATGTTTCCTGTAGTGGGGGAGTCCAGGACCAGAGGACACAGATGGAGTGGATGTGGAGAGGATGTTTCCTGTAGTGGGGGAGTCTAGGACCAGAGGACACAGATGGAGTGGATGTGGAGAGGATGTTTCCTATAGTGGGGGAGTCTAGGACTAGAGGACACAGATAGAGTGGATGTGGAGAGGATGTTTCCTGTAGTGGGGGAGTCCAGGACCAGAGGACACAGATAGAGTGGATGTGGAGAGGATGTTTCCTGTAGTGGGGGAGTCTAGGACCAGAGGACACAGATGGAGTGGATGTGGAGAGGATGTTTCCTGTAGTGGGGGAGTCCAGGACCAGAGGACACAGATGGAGTGGATGTGGAGAGGATGTTTCCTGTAGTGGGGGAGTCCAGGACCAGAGGACACAGATAGAGTGGATGTGGAGAGGATGTTTCCTGTAGTGGGGGAGTCTAGGACCACAGATAGAGTGGATGTGGAGAGGATGTTTCCTATAGTGAGGGAGTCTAGGACCAGAGGACACAGATGGAGTGGATGTGGAGAGGATGTTTCCTATAGTGGGGGAGTCTAGGACCAGAGGACACAGATAGAGTGGATGTGGAGAGGATGTTTCCTATAGTGGGGGAGTCTAGGACCAGAGGACACAGATAGAGAGGATGTGGAGAGGATGTTTCCTATAGTGGGGGAGTCTAGGACCAGAGGACACAGATAGAGTGGATGTGGAGAGGATGTTTCCTATAGTGGGGGAGTCTAGGACCAGAGGGCACAGATAGAGTGGATGTGGAGAGGATGTTTCCTATAGTGGGGGAGTCTAGGACCAGAGGACACAGATAGAGTGGATGTGGAGAGGATGTTTCCTGTAGTGGGGGAGTCCAGGACCAGAGGACACAGATGGAGTGGATGTGGAGAGGATGTTTCCTGTAGTGGGGGAGTCCAGGACCAGAGGACACAGATAGAGTGGATGTGGAGAGGATGTTTCCTGTAGTGGGGGAGTCTAGGACCACAGATAGAGTGGATGTGGAGAGGATGTTTCCTATAGTGAGGGGGTCTAGGACCAGAGGACACAGATAGAAAGGATGTGGAGAGGATGTTTCCTATAGTGGGGGAGTCTAGGACCAGAGGACACAGATAGAGTGGATGTGGAGAGGATGTTTCCTATAGTGGGGGAGTCTAGGACCAGAGGACACAGATAGAGAGGATGTGGAGAGGATGTTTCCTATAGTGGGGGAGTCTAGGACCAGAGGACACAGATAGAGTGGATGTGGAGAGGATGTTTCCTATAGTGGGGGAGTCTAGGACCAGAGGACACAGCCTCAGATAGAGGGACATCCATTTAGAACAGAGGTGAGGAGGGATTTCTTTAGTAAGAGGGTGGTGAATCTGTGGAATTCTTTGTCATAGATGGCTGAGGAGGCCACGTCATTATATTTAAAACAGATATATTGATAGGATCTCCATTAGTTTTAGGGGAAGAAGGCAAGAGGTTGGGGTTGAGAGGGATAATCAATCAGCCTTGATGGAATGGTGGAGCAGACCTGATGGGCCAAATGCCTAATTCTGCTCCGGTCTTAATCTATTATGGATTTCATATGGCCAATGCAAAGAGATAACCTTCTTCAAATGGTTCAGCAGTAATTGAGATTGTTGTTTGAAGAATTTTTGATGGTGACAAGACATAATTTCAGCTCCAACATCCTTTCACATCATTGACTGTATTAATATGGAGATGTTGATGCACCCTCAATAAGACGGTCAACCATAAAATACATTAGCCAATTAGTAGCTCTCAACAGAGAACCAATGAACTTGCCTGACAAACAATGATTCCATATTAATTGAGAATGTTCGATTCTGAGAATAAGAAGAGTTTGTTTCTCACAGAATTGCCACAATGGATCTCAGTACTGACCAGGGGTTCCCAACCTTTTTTACGTCATGGACCAATACCATCCGGCAAGGGGTCTTCGGACCCCAGTTTGGGAAGCCCTGGTGCAGAGTGAGGCAACTCCGCCGTGGTACAAACATTTAGCAACCCCTTCTGGGGCTATCGTCATGTGCGCATTGTGTTCACCTGCATTGAAGCCTCCAACCTGACGGCATAAACATTGATTTTTAAATTTTATTTATTTTTGCGTGTTAGTCCCGTAAACTCCCTTCTGGCCCTCCGAGCCACACCATCCGTCAACCTCAATTTAACCCTAACCTCATCACAGGACAATTTACAGTGGCAAGTTGACCTGCTAACCAGTGGGAGGAGTCCGGAGCATGTGGAGGAGACTCACCCAATCCACAGGGAGGATGTACAGAGACTCCTCACAGAGGAAGAGCAGGTAGAAGTTGATTTCTGTAACACCTGGTCATTTCTGCCCCCTTCCTCATTCTCTCTTTTTCTATTCCTTTTTCTGTAGCCCCACTTACAAATTCTCTCCTTACCTATCCATCACCTCCCTCGTGATCCCCTCCTTCTTCCCTTTCTCCCATGGTGCACTTGCCTCCCCAATCAAATTCCTTCTTCTTCAGCCCTTTACCTTTTCCACCTATAACCTTCCAGATTCTTACTTCATACCCCATCCCCCACCCACCCATCTTCACCTGGACCCACCTGCCAGTGCGTACTCCTCTCCCTCCCCCACCTTCTTATTGTGGCTCCTGTCCTCTTAGTTTTCAGTCCTGATGAAGGATTTCAGACCAATTCGTTGACTCCTTATTCATTTCCATAGATGCTACCGGACCTGCTGAGTTCCTCCAGCATTTTGTGTGTGTTACATCTGAGGCCAACCACACTCTGACTTTCCTTCTTCCTAAGGCAGACTAATCTGTTGATACCTGTAGGGAATTGCAGAGCATTATACATGGTTTATACAGAAATGTGAGAAAAATATCATGATATTGAATTTTTATACAAACGTTAACCAATTACCGAAGAATTACTCAGTGAAGTGAAACATTGACATTATCAAATTTTCCATCAGGTGCCTTTTTACAAACCAAATCAATATCAATTTATTAATCTGAACTTTCCCATGAAGATTTCGGACAATACCTGGTGTGCATTCAAAACCACCAGTCTATGACTAGCCACATGTGGTGTGATGGACATCTCTGTCTCTTGGGTACTCTGTGGATTGGGAGGCCTAAATTCAGCTTCAATGAGAGTCTAGTGTCCAACCCAATACTGGAAAATACTCTACATCTCTTCCCTTTTAGGAAAGAAGTTGAAAAGTATGATGAATTGTTGGTTGTCCATTGTATCTGACAATGTCAGGAGACCTGTGCAAGAGAGGTTTTAAAGTGGAAAAGCCTTTGCACTGTGGCAGTTCCACTCTCTCAACCCCAGAAATCCAGGTCCAGTGGAACGAACAAGTTTCACAGGCTGGGGTCCTCCCTGGTTGCAGTGGATGGCCATGATGTCTTCTTTAAACCATCATTCCCTTCGCTGTCCATGAAACGCACCAGAACTGCCTTCCTGGCCATTGGATCTCACTGTAGATCTCATCAGCCCAGTCCACCAGAGTTGGCTTTGCATGCTAGGACAGGCACGTATGAGATCAGCTGGTTACCCTCGCCTGGTTTAGCCCGCCTGTCGAAGCAGCGTGCCGGGGTGTGGCCACTGTCGTGTGCAAACAGGTAGCTGGTTACCCTCGCCTGGTTTAGCCCGCCTGTCGAAGCAGCGTGCCGGGGTGTGGCCACTGTCGTGTGCAAACAGATACCCCGAGCCACAGGTGAGAGCTGAGTGTCCGGTGGGGACCAGAGGTGAGTAAGCTGCTCCTGAATGGACATGAGAGGTACTACAGTGAATTATGGTGGCCTTAACTGATGATTGATCATTCCAATCAAAATGGTGTCAAGCTGAGGTCTCTTTCAGTCTTGCCTCACACGATTGTTTTTTAGATTTTAAGTTGCAAGCTGGCTTTGGGGACAGAGGGAGGAGTGAGGTATCAGGTTCAGGCTTAGGGACAGGGACGTGGAGGATTTAGGGGTCTAGGTCTTCGCTGCACTCTGCACTCAAAGACCAGCAACGTGGAGGACATCCATGGTCAGATGTTGGGCCGGCAGACCGCTGAGGAAGATGGCTGTGACCCCTCACCCCCAGGTCATCGAACCGTCCACAGGTTCTGTGCGGGCGGAAAGCACAAGCGATGGTGACTCAGTGAGACCTTGTGTTTGGGCTCCTGATCATCAGAATGTTCAGTGTTCAAGGCCTTGTGTTTAGTGTTCTCATTCAGATAGAGTGAATGTGGAGAGGATGGTTCCTATCATGGAGGAATCTAGGACCAGAGAGCATTACCATAGAAGAGAAGGACTTCCTTTTACAACAAAGATAAGGAGGAACTTCTTTAGCCAGGGGGTGGTGAATCTGTGGAATTCATTGCCACAGACAGCTGTGAAAGCCAAGTCATTGGATATACTTAAAGCGGAGGTTGATAAGTTCTTGATTAGTCAGAGTGTCTAAGGTACAGGAAGAAGACAGGAGACTGGGGTTGAGAGGGATAATGAATCAGCCATGATAGAATGGAGGAGCAGAGTCAATGGGCCAAATGGCCTAATTCTGTTCCTATGTTTTATGGCCTTATCCCAATAAAGCTGGGCACATAAAGAGGAAAAACTGATACAAGGATGTTGCCTGGATTGGGGAGCATGCCTTATGAGAATAGGTTGAGTGAACTTGGCCTTTTCTCCTTGGAGCGACGGAGGATGAGAGGTGACCTGATAGAGGTGTATAAGATGATGAGAGGCATTGATTGTGTGGATAGTCAGAGGCTTTTTCCCAGGGTTGAAATGGTTGCCACAAGAGGACACAGGTTTAATGTGCTGGGGAGTAGGTACAGAGGAGATATCAGAGGTAAGTTTCTTACTCAGAGAGTGGTGAGTGCGTGGAATGGGCTGCCGGCGACGGTGATAGAGGCGGATATGATAGGGTCTTTTAAGAGACTTTTAGATAGGTACATGGAGCTTAGAAAAATAGAGGGCTATAGGTAACCCTAGTAATTTCTAAGGTAGGGACATGTTTGGCACAACTTTGTGGGCCAAAGGGCCTGTATTGTGCTGTAGGTTTTCTATGATACAGTTGTCGTTCTACTGATGCTTGTATGAAGCTGTGAGGCACAATGATTTGTGGTGAACATACCATCAATAAGTAGAGAAGATTACTCAGTCTGTTTATTAATATTTGATTAGGACTGGGTTTAGATGTCAGACGCCCAGCAGAGTGAATAGATACTGATATTTACCCTGGTGTAAAATATAGATGAAGCCTACACTCTTTGCAGGGGAAAGGGATTATGTGTGTTTATCATGATGTAATCACGACCCAATCACAAAGCTTTGTCCACCATCTCAAATTCCACAGAACTAAAGCCATAGACCACTACAACTTAGAACTAGGCCCTTCAGCCCATCTAGTCTAGGAATGTATACAATACTTGTGGGCTGCCCCAGCATATCCTTGGGTGTGTTGCTTGTTAATGTGAATGATGCATGTCACCGTATGTTTTGAAGTACTCATAATAAATAAATTTGAATCTCACATCTCGAATCTAGTCCATGCCAGACCATTAATCTGTCTATTCCCATCAACCTACACCTGGACCATAGCCCTCCAAACCCCTCCCATCCAAATTTCTCTTACATGTTGATCGAACCCTCATCCACCACTGTCAGCTCATTCCACACTTTCACCACCCTCATGTGAAGAAGTTCTCCCTCATGTTCCTCGTAAGAACCTCAGCGAACTGCAGCTTCTGATATTTAATCAATGATCAGCCGTTCTTTGCATTCTGCGAAGTTCTCATCACTTCTCAGGCGGACACTGGTACAGTGAGGCCCTGAACAAGACTCAATGTCACTTCCAGTACACAGTGTAAAGGAGAACAAAACAATTGCTAGTCTGGATCCGATAAGACAGAAAAAACACACTGTAAGATTAAGAACACAAGATAAATTGGCTTATTATATACATACAATGATGCTAGGCACAAGGAAATGACAATAAATGTATTTTGAAACTTTGAATCAATAACTGAGACTCCTCAGTCTACCAGCGAGAACAACTTCGAAGATTCACCACCCTCAGAGTGAGGTAATGTTTCCTCAGAGTGAGGTGATGTTTCCTCAGAGTGAGGTGATGTTTCCTCAGAGTGAGGTAATGTTTCCTCAGAGTGAGGTGATGTTTCCTCAGAGTGAGGTGATGTTTCCTCGGAGTGAGGTAATGTTTCCTCAGAGTGAGGTAATGTTTCCTCAGAGTGAGGTGATGTTTCCTCAGAGTGAGGTGATGTTTCCTTGGAGTGAGGTGATGTTTCCTCGGAGTGTGGTGTTGTTTCCTCAGAGTGAGGTGATGTTTCCTTGGAGTGAGGTTGTTTCCTTGGAATGAGGTGATGTTTCCCCGGAGTGAGGTAATGTTTCCTCAGAGTGAGGTGATGTTTCCTCGGAGTGTGGTGTTGTTTCCTCAGAGTGAGGTGATGTTTCCTTGGAGTGAGGTGATGTTTCCTCGGAGTGAGGTTGTTTCCTTGGAATGAGGTGATGTTTCCCCGGAGTGTGGTGTTGTTTCCTCAGAGTGAGGTGATGTTTCCTTGGAGTGAGGTGATGTTTCCTCGGAGTGTGGTAATGTTTCCTCAGAGTGAGGTGATGTTTCCTTGGAGTGAGGTGATGTTTCCTCGGAGTGAGGTTGTTTCCTTGGAATGAGGTGATGTTTCCCCGGAGTGAGGTGATGTTTCCTCAGAGTGAGGTGATGTTTCCTTGGAGTGAGGTGATGTTTCCTCGGAGTGTGGTGTTGTTTCCTCAGAGTGAGGTGATGTTTCCTTGGAGTGAGGTGATGTTTCCTCGGAGTGAGGTTGTTTCCTTGGAATGAGGTGATGTTTCCTTGGAGTGAGGTGATGTTTCCTCGGAGTGAGGTTGTTTCCTTGGAATGAGGTGATGTTTCCTCAGAGTGAGGTGATGTTTCCTCGGAGTGAGGTGATGTTTCCTCGGAGTGAGGTTGTTTCCTTGGAATGAGGTGATGTTTCCTCAGAGTGAGGTGATGTTTCCTCGGGTGAGGTGATGTTTCCTTGGAGTGAGGTGATGTTTCCTCAGAGTGAGGTGATGTTTCCTCGGAGTGAGGTTGTTTCCTTGGAATGAGGTGATGTTTCCTCAGAGTGAGGTGATGTTTCCTCGGGTGAGGTGATGTTTCCTTGGAGTGAGGTGATGTTTCCTCAGAGTGAGGTGATGTTTCCTCGGAGTGAGGTTGTTTCCTTGGAATGAGGTGATGTTTCCTCAGAGTGAGGTGATGTTTCCTCGGGTGAGGTGATGTTTCCTTGGAGTGAGGTGATGTTTCCTCAGAGTGAGGTGATGTTTCCTCGAAATGAGATAATGTTTCCCCAGAGTGAGGAGATGTTTCCTCGGAGTGAGGTGATGTTTCCTCAGTCTGAGGTGATGTTTCCTCGGAGTGAGGTTGTTTCCTCGGGTGAGGTGATGTTTCCTCGGAGTGAGGTGATGTTTCCTCGGGTGAGCTAATGTTTCCTCGGAGTGAGGTATTGTTTCCTCAGTCTGAGGTCATGTTTCCTCGGGTGAGCTAATGTTTCCTCGGAGTGAGGTATTGTTTCCTCAGTCTGAGGTCATGTTTCCTCGGGTGAGCTAATGTTTCCTCAGAGTGAGGTATTGTTTCCTCAGTCTGAGGTCATGTTTCCTCGGGTGAGCTAATGTTTCCTCGGAGTGAGGAGATGTTTTCTCTTGATGTGTTGTACTGTATTCTGCCAAGTTTCACGGCGTGGTCTGTGACAGTAAACCTGATTCTGATCCTGCCCCACTGCTGACGACACCTGGATGATGGTTCTATGGGCCTTCGTAACCTGTGCTGGGTGGAAGTAAATAGATATCGAAGTACATGTTGCCTTGAGATTAATCTTCTTCCAGGTATTTGGGAAGAGAAGATCATGTATTCTTGCTCATAACAACTAGCCAGGAACTTACAATTCAGTTGGAAATTGATGAATTACCACAGGTGAGATGTTCAACCAAATGCCACAGGGGCAGAATTAGGCCATTTGGTCCACTGAGTTTGCTCGACAAGTCCATCACGGCTGATTTATTTTCCCTCACCCACTCTCGGAAACATCCTCTCCACATCCACTGCATCTAGGCATCGCAATATTCGATGTTTCAAGCAGAACCCCCCTCATTCTTCTAAATTCCAGCAAGTACACGCCCAGAGCGATCAAGCACTCTTCATACATTAACCCTTTCATTCTCAATAACCTCCTCTGGACCCTCACCAATGTAAGCACATACTTTTTTCCATACAGTGCAGGCCCAAAACTGCTCACAATATTCCAAGTGTGGTCTGACTTGTGCCTTATAAAGCCTCCGCATTACATCCTTGCTTTTATACTCTCATCCTTGTGAAATGAAGTGTAACTCGTGTGAACGCGACTGGAGAGTGAAGAGGTGGGGAAAGGCAGAGAAGGCATGGTGATGTAGAAGCTCGGGGAATGTGCTGGAGTTACACGCTGGCTTTTTATATAGGAGTTGGAGGACTGTCCAAGTGGGAGGGAGGGAGGACAGGGGGCTGTTTTATTCTGTGTTGGTCTGCAAAGCACAGTGGGCTGGTTATGTTGGCACCAGGATGTGGGGCAACACTTGTGGGGTGCCATCAGAATCAGACTGAAATGTGTCATGAGATTTGTTGTTTTGCAGCAAGTACAGAGGAATACATAAAATAATCTATAAATTATAATAGGGACTATGAAAATTACTGTATATTGAAAACTCAAATTAAATAAGTAGTGCAAAAAATAGTGAGTGAGTCTGTGACCAGAGGGTTCAGCCTTAGAATAGGGGGCCATCTACTTAGAGCAGAGATGAGGAGTTTCTTCAGCCAGACAATGGTGATCCTATCGAATTCATTGCCACAGACGGCTGTGGAGGCCAGGTCAGTGGGTATATCTAAAGTGGCTCTTGATTAGTCAGGGTGTCAAATATAATGGAGAGAAGGCAGGAGAACGGGGGTGAGAGGGATAATAAATCAGCCATGATAGAATGGCAGCCCAGACTTGATGGGCCAAATGGCCTAGTTCTGGTCCCATGAGTTATAATCTTAAGGTGGCATTCATGGGTTCACTGTCCATTCAGAAATCTGATGGTGGAGAGGAAGAGGCTGTTCCTGAAATGTTGGGAGTGTGTCTTCAGGCTCCTGTACCTCCTCCCTGATGGTATGGATGAGAAGAGGGCATTGTTTGTTAAATTTCTCATTTCACTCTACATTTCGGTGTACACACAAATCTGAAACGGAATGCCATCTGTAAAAGGCAAGTTAAAATCACAGGATTAAGCACCACAACAGTAACTGAGGAGGGGGATTAATTTCTCCATATTTCAAATACAATCCTCACACACCACACAGAAAAAAACAGGAGACATGTTGGCATTCTCTTGAAAAGTGTTGGAGCCAGCCAGCCAGCCACCCGGACCGGAGGAAGTTGTGAAAGATGGGTGGCTCTCTAATGATGTGAGTTGTGTGGAAATGACCATCAGCTATCTGCAGTGTCCTTTGCAGCAGAGGACCCCGCAACTTCCATCCAGCAGCCAGTGAGTGCATTATTGATGCTCTCGCCTCGGGGAGAGAGCCAGATAATGGATGTGAGATGTGGTCTGTGCTTTGTCATCGGACTGGAGGCCTGAAAGATGTGCGGCAAAAATATTATCAGTCATTTGCTGATCGAGATGTAATGCCAGTGGTGCTCTTTGTACCACAACAAAAGTCCTCAGAGCTGCTGGGCCACACAAGTCAGTGACCTCTCCCTGTAGCACAGCAGCAATAAAAACAAGCTGATTGAATTTCAACCCAAAACCTTCACTTAGACATCAGACAGTAATAGATGCATTTCTTTCCTTACAGAATAAGTTGTACAGTGAGACAAACCTTACCCACAGTTATAACTTATGTGAAAACGTTTACTTTGTCTTTCAGATTTTCACTGGGATTATATTGTCAGTTAACGGAGAACATTCCAGCACAGTACAGGCCATTTGGGGCCACCACAGTAGCAATCCTATTCCACCTCAGGGTATTGGGGTTTGGAGTTCAGTTCCGGTGCCCTCTGTAAACAAGGTTGTACATTCCTTTCCATGAACCAAGTCCGTTTCCGCTCGCAGTCTAAAGTCGGTTAATTTGTCTTTGTAAATTGTTGTGCGGTTCGGCTAGGGTTAAATCGGCTGGTTGCTGCGTCAAAAGAGCCTGTTGCACTCTGTAAAGAAAGAAAGAAAGAAATAGACAGACAAATAAATAAATGTCATGCTGACCTTAGAAATCTACCCAACCCTCCATTTTTCTATCATCCACGTGCCTATCTAAGAGTTTCTTAGATGTCCCTCGCGCATCTGCCTCTACAACCATACCTAGTGGCATGTTCCACACACCCATCACTCTCTGTATAAAACACCTACTTCTGACATCCACCACCATACTCTCCTCCAATCACATTAAAATTATTTTGTCTTGTACTAGCCATTGCTGCCCTGGGGAGAAAACCTCTGGCTGTCCACTCGATCTATGCTTCTTATCATCTTGTCCATCAAGCCACGTTTCGTCCCCTTTCACTCCAAAAGGAAAAGCCCAAGCTCGCTCAACCTCTCCTCATAAGACATACTCTCTAGTCCAGTCAACATCCCGGTAGAACTCCTCTGCACCCTCTCTACAGCTTCCACATCCTTCCTATAATGATGCAACCAGAACTGAACACAATATTCCAAGTGTGGACTAACCAGGCTTTTATAGAGCTGCAACATTACCTCGTGAAAATTTCCAAAATATATTATATCACAACTTAAAATCATAGCCCCACCCATCCTGTCAGGATCAGAGAATGAAGGGGCACCGGTAGAAATTCACAATAATGCATCTTTTCCCCACAGATGTTGGCATTTTCAGCTGTTGGACATTTTGAATTTGATGTCAGAATCAGAACCAGCATATGATGTGAAATTTGTTAACTTAGCAGCAGCAGTTCAATGCAATACATAATCTAGCAGAGAGAAAAAAATAAATCTATCGATTACAGTCTACGTATATTGAATAGATTAAAAATCACACAAAAACAAAAATAATATATATTTCAAAAGTGAGGTAGTGTTCACAGATTCAATGTCTATTTAGGAATCGGATGGCAGAGGGGAAGAAGCTGTTCTTGAATCGCTGAGTGTGTGCCTTCAGGCTTCTGTACCTCCTACCTGATGGTAACAGTGAGAAAAGGACATGCCCTGGGTGTTGGGGGTCCTTAACAATGGCTGCTGTCTTTCTGAGACACCACTCTCTGAAGATGTCCTGGGTACTTTGTAGGCTGGTACCCAAGATAGAACCAGCTAAATTTACAACCCTCTGCAGCTTCTTTCGGTCTTGTGCAGTAGCTCCTCCAAACCAGACAGTGATGCAGCCTGTCAGAATGCTCTCCTCAGTACAACTATAGAAGTTTTTGAGTGTTATTGACATACCAAATCTCTTTAAACTCCTGATGAAGTATAGTCATTTTCTTGCCTTCTTTATAGCTGCATTGATATGTTGGCACCAGGCTAGGCCTCAGAGATCTTGACACCCAGGAACTTGAAACTGCTCACTCTCTCCACCTCTGATCCCTCTATGAGGATTGGTATGTGTTCCTTCGTCTCACACTTCCCAAAGCCGAAAATCAGCTATTTCGTCTTACTGATATTGAGTGTCAGGTTGTTGCTGTGGCACCACTCCACTAGTTGGCATATCTCACTCCTGTACACCCTCTCATCACTACCTGAGATTCTACCAACAATGGTTGTATCGTCAGCAAATTTATAGATGGTATCTGAGCTATGCCTAGCCACACTGTCATGTGTATACAGAGAATAGAGCAGTGGGCTAAGCACACACTCCTGAGGTGCACCAGTGATGATCGTCAGCGAGGAGGATATGTTATCATCAATCCGCACTGACTGTGGTCTTCCGATTAGGAAGTTGAGGATCGAATTGCAGAGAGAGGCACAGAGGCCCGGGTTCTGTAGTTTATTGATCAAGACTGTGGGAATGATGATGTTAAATGCTGAACTATAGTCGATGAACAGAATCCTGATGTAGGTGTTTGTGTTGTCCAGGTGGTCTAAAGCCGTGTGAAGAGCCATTGAGATTGTGTCTGCCGTTGACCTATTGTGACGATAGGCAAAATGCAATGGGTCCAGGTGAGGCAGGAGTTCAGTCTAGTCTTGACCAACCTCTCAAAGCATTTCATCACTGTCGATGTAAGTGCTACCGGGCAATAGTCGTTAAGACAGCCCACATTATTCTTCTTCGGCACTGGTATAACTGTTGCCTTTTTGAAGCAAGTGGCAACTTCTGCCCGTAGCAGTGAGAGGTTGAAAATGTCCATGAATACTCTGCCAGTTGGTTGGCACAGGTTTTCAGAGCCTTACCAGGTACTCCATCGGGACCTTCTGCCTTGCAAAGGTTCACTCTCTTCAAAGACAGTCTAACATTGGCCTCTGAGACAGAGATCACAGAGTCATCAGGTGCAGCAGGGATCTTCACAGCTGTAGGTGTGTTCACAACTTGATAGAGAGTCCGTCAGGGACAGACCAGAGTGTTCAGAGGCAGACACAACTTGATAGAGAGTCTGTCAGGGACAGACCAGAGTGTTCAGAGGCAGACACAACTTGATAGAGATTCTGTAAAGGACAGACCAGTGTGTTCAGAGACAGACACAACTTGATACAGAGTCTGTCAGGGACAGACCAGAGTGTTCAGAGGCAGACACAACTTGATAGAGATTCTGTAAAGGACAGACCAGAGTGTTCAGAGGCAGACACAACTTGATAGAGAGTCTGTCAGGGACAGACCAGAGTGTTCAGAGACAGACACAACTTGATAGAGAGTCTGTCAGGGACAGACCAGAGTGTTCAGAGACAGACACAACTTGATAGAGAGTCTGTCAGGGACAGACCAGAGTGTTCAGAGACAGACACAACTTGATAGAGAGTCTGTCAGGGACAGACCAGAGTGTTCAGAGACAGACACAACTTGATAGAGAGTCTGTCAGGGACAGACCAGAGAGTTCAGAGACAGACACAACTTGATAGAGAGTCTGTCAGGGACAGACCAGTGTGTTCAGAGACAGACACAACTTGATAGAGAGTCTGTCAGGGACAGACCAGAGTGATCAGAGACAGACACAACTTGATACAGAGTCTGTCAGGGACAGACCAGAGTGTTCAGAGGCAGACACAACTTGATAGAGAATCTGTCAGGGACAGACCAGAGTGTTCAGAGGCAGACACAACTTGATAGAGAGTCTGTCAGGGTCAGACCAGAGTGATCAGACGCAGACACAACTTGATAGAGAGTCTGTCAGGGACAGACCAGAGTGATCAGAGGCAGACACAACTTGATAGAGAGTCTGTCAGGGACAGACCAGAGTGTTCAGAGGCAGACACAACTTGATAGAGAGTCTGTCAGGGACAGACCAGAGTGTTCAGAGGCAGACACAACTTGATACAGAGTCTGTCAGGGACAGACCAGAGTGTTCAGAGGCAGACACAACTTGATAGAGAGTCTGTCAGGGTCAGACCAGAGTGATCAGACGCAGACACAACTTGATAGAGAGTCTGTCAGGGACAGACCAGAGTGATCAGAGGCAGACACAACTTGATAGAGAGTCTGTCAGGGACAGACCAGAGTGATCAGAGGCAGACACAACTTGATAGAGAGTCTGTCAGGGACAGACCAGAGTGTTCAGAGGCAGACACAACTTGATAGAGAGTGTGTCAGGGACAGACCAGAGTGATCAGAGGCAGACACAACTTGATAGAGAGTGTGTCAGGGACAGACCAGAGTGTTCAGAGACAGACACAACTTGATAGAGAGTCTGTATGGGACAGACCAGAGAGTTCAGAGGGAGACACAATTTGATAGAGAGTGTGTCAGGGACAGACCAGAGTGTTCAGAGGCAGACACAACTTGATAGAGAGTCTGTCAGGGACAGACCAGAGTGATCAGAGGCAGACACAACTTGATAGAGAATCTGTCAGGGACAGACCAGAGTGTTCAGAGGCAGACACAACTTGATAGAGAGTCTGTCAGGGACAGACCAGAGTGTTCAGAGGCAGACACAACTTGATAGAGATCTCTGCCGGGGACAGACCAGAGTGTTCAGAGACAGACACAACTTGATAGAGAGTCTGTCAGGGACAGACCAGAGTGATCAGAGGCAGACACAACTTGATAGAGAGTCTGTCAGGGACAGACCAGAGTGATCAGAGGCAGACACAACTTGATAGAGAGACTGCCGGGGACAGACCAGAGTGTTCAGAGGCAGACACAACTTGATAGAGATTCTGTCAGGGACAGACCAGAGTGTTCAGAGGGAGACACAACTTGATAGAGAGTGTGTCAGGGACAGACCAGAGTGTTCAGAGGGAGACACAACTTGATAGAGAGTCTGTCAGGGACAGACCAGTGAGTTCAGAGGGAGACACAACTTGATAGAGAGTCTGCTGGGGACAGACCAGAGTGTTCAGAGACAGACACAACTTGATAGAGAGTCTGTAAAGGACAGACCAGAGTGTTCAGAGACAGACACAACTTGATAGAGAGTCTGTATGGGACAGACCAGAGTGTTCAGAGACAGACACAACTTGATAGAGAGTCTGTCAGGGACAGACCAGAGTGATCAGAGACAGACACAACTTGATACAGAGTCTGCTGGGGACAGACCAGAGTGTTCAGAGACAGACACAACTTGATACAGAGTCTGCCGGGGACAGACCAGAGTGTTCAGAGACAGACACAACTTGATACAGAGTCTGTCAGGGACAGACCGGAGTGATCAGAGGCAGACACAACTTGATAGAGAGTGTGTCAGGGACAGACCAGTGTGTTCAGAGGGAGACACAACTTGATAGAGAGTCTGTCAGGGACAGACCAGAGTGTTCAGAGACAGACACAACTTGATAGAGAGTCTGTCAGGGACAGACCAGTGAGTTCAGAGACAGACACAACTTGATAGATAGTCTGTCAGGGACAGACCAGAGTGTTCAGAGACAGACACAACTTGATACAGAGTCTGCCGGGGACAGACCAGAGTGTTCAGAGACAGACACAACTTGATACAGAGTCTGTCAGGGACAGACCGGAGTGATCAGAGGCAGACACAACTTGATACAGAGTCT
Source organism: Hypanus sabinus (assembly GCF_030144855.1). Lineage (NCBI taxonomy): Eukaryota > Metazoa > Chordata > Chondrichthyes > Myliobatiformes > Dasyatidae > Hypanus > Hypanus sabinus. The sequence goes on along the minus strand of NC_082719.1, from coordinate 105,944,578 downwards.
GTCAGGGACAGACCAGAGTGTTCAGAGGCAGACACAACTTGATAGAGAGTCTGTAAAGGACAGACCAGAGTGTTCAGATTCAGACACAACTTGATAGAGAGTCTGTCAGGGACAGACCAGAGTGATCAGAGGCAGACACAACTTGATAGAGAATCTGTCAGGGACAGACCAGAGTGTTCAGAGGCAGACACAACTTGATAGAGATTCTGTCAGGGACAGACCACTGTGTTCAGAGACAGACACAACTTGATAGAGAGTCTGTAAAGGACAGACCAGAGTGTTCAGAGGGAGACACAATTTGATAGAGAGTCTGTCAGGGACAGACCAGAGTGATCAGAGGCAGACACAACTTGATAGAGATTCTGTCAGGGACAGACCACTGTGTTCAGAGACAGACACAACTTGATAGAGAGTCTGTAAAGGACAGACCAGAGTGTTCAGAGGGAGACACAATTTGATAGAGAGTCTGTCAGGGACAGACCAGAGTGATCAGAGGCAGACACAACTTGATAGAGATTCTGTCAGGGACAGACCACTGTGTTCAGAGACAGACACAACTTGATAGAGAGTCTGTAAAGGACAGACCAGAGTGTTCAGACGCAGACACAACTTGATAGAGAATCTGTCAGGGACAGGCCAGAGTGTTCAGAGGCAGACACAACGATACAGAGTCTGCCGGGGACAGACCAGAGTGTTCAGAGACAGACACAACTTGATAGAGAGTCTTTCAGGGACAGACCAGAGTGTTCAGAGGCAGACACAACTTGATACAGAGTCTGTCAGGGACAGACCAGAGTGTTCAGAGGGAGACACAACTTGATACAGAGTCTGCCGGGGACAGACCAGAGTGTTCAGAGGCAGACACAACTTGATAGAGAGTCTGCTGGGGACAGACCAGTGAGTTCAGAGACAGACACAACTTGATACAGAGTCTGTCAGGGACAGACCAGTGTGTTCAGAGACAGACACAACTTGATAGAGAGTCTGTCAGGGACAGACCAGAGTGTTCAGAGGCAGACACAACTTGATACAGAGTCTGCCGGGGACAGACCAGAGTGTTCAGAGGCAGACACAACTTGATAGAGAGTCTGCCGGGGACAGACCAGAGTGTTCAGAGGCAGACACAACTTGATAGAGAGTCTGTCAGGGACAGACCAGTGAGTTCAGAGGGAGACACAACTTGATAGAGAGTCTGTCAGGGACAGACCAGAGTGTTCAGAGGCAGACACAACTTGATAGAGAATCTGTCGGGACAGACCAGAGTGTTCAGAGACAGACACAACTTGATAGAGAGTCTGTCAGGGACAGACCAGAGTGTTCAGAGGGAGACACAACTTGATAGAGAGTCTGTCAGGGACAGACCAGTGAGTTCAGAGGGAGACACAACTTGATAGAGAGTCTGCTGGGGACAGACCAGAGTGTTCAGAGACAGACACAACTTGATAGAGAGTCTGTAAAGGACAGACCAGAGTGTTCAGAGACAGACACAACTTGATAGAGAGTCTGTATGGGACAGACCAGAGTGTTCAGAGACAGACACAACTTGATAGAGAGTCTGTCAGGGACAGACCAGAGTGATCAGAGACAGACACAACTTGATACAGAGTCTGCTGGGGACAGACCAGAGTGTTCAGAGACAGACACAACTTGATACAGAGTCTGCCGGGGACAGACCAGAGTGTTCAGAGACAGACACAACTTGATACAGAGTCTGTCAGGGACAGACCGGAGTGATCAGAGGCAGACACAACTTGATAGAGAGTGTGTCAGGGACAGACCAGTGTGTTCAGAGGGAGACACAACTTGATAGAGAGTCTGTCAGGGACAGACCAGAGTGTTCAGAGACAGACACAACTTGATAGAGAGTCTGTCAGGGACAGACCAGTGAGTTCAGAGACAGACACAACTTGATAGATAGTCTGTCAGGGACAGACCAGAGTGTTCAGAGACAGACACAACTTGATACAGAGTCTGCCGGGGACAGACCAGAGTGTTCAGAGACAGACACAACTTGATACAGAGTCTGTCAGGGACAGACCGGAGTGATCAGAGGCAGACACAACTTGATACAGAGTCTGTCAGGGACAGACCAGAGTGTTCAGAGGCAGACACAACTTGATAGAGAGTCTGTAAAGGACAGACCAGAGTGTTCAGATTCAGACACAACTTGATAGAGAGTCTGTCAGGGACAGACCAGAGTGATCAGAGGCAGACACAACTTGATAGAGAATCTGTCAGGGACAGACCAGAGTGTTCAGAGGCAGACACAACTTGATAGAGATTCTGTCAGGGACAGACCACTGTGTTCAGAGACAGACACAACTTGATAGAGAGTCTGTAAAGGACAGACCAGAGTGTTCAGAGGGAGACACAATTTGATAGAGAGTCTGTCAGGGACAGACCAGAGTGATCAGAGGCAGACACAACTTGATAGAGATTCTGTCAGGGACAGACCACTGTGTTCAGAGACAGACACAACTTGATAGAGAGTCTGTAAAGGACAGACCAGAGTGTTCAGAGGGAGACACAATTTGATAGAGAGTCTGTCAGGGACAGACCAGAGTGATCAGAGGCAGACACAACTTGATAGAGATTCTGTCAGGGACAGACCACTGTGTTCAGAGACAGACACAACTTGATAGAGAGTCTGTAAAGGACAGACCAGAGTGTTCAGACGCAGACACAACTTGATAGAGAATCTGTCAGGGACAGGCCAGAGTGTTCAGAGGCAGACACAACGATACAGAGTCTGCCGGGGACAGACCAGAGTGTTCAGAGACAGACACAACTTGATAGAGAGTCTTTCAGGGACAGACCAGAGTGTTCAGAGGCAGACACAACTTGATACAGAGTCTGTCAGGGACAGACCAGAGTGTTCAGAGGGAGACACAACTTGATACAGAGTCTGCCGGGGACAGACCAGAGTGTTCAGAGGCAGACACAACTTGATAGAGAGTCTGCTGGGGACAGACCAGTGAGTTCAGAGACAGACACAACTTGATACAGAGTCTGTCAGGGACAGACCAGTGTGTTCAGAGACAGACACAACTTGATAGAGAGTCTGTCAGGGACAGACCAGAGTGTTCAGAGGCAGACACAACTTGATACAGAGTCTGCCGGGGACAGACCAGAGTGTTCAGAGGCAGACACAACTTGATAGAGAGTCTGCCGGGGACAGACCAGAGTGTTCAGAGGCAGACACAACTTGATAGAGAGTCTGTCAGGGACAGACCAGAGTGTTCAGAGGCAGACACAACTTGATAGAGAGTCTGTCAGGGACAGACCAGAGTGTTCAGAGGGAGACACAACTTGATACAGAGTCTGCCGGGGACAGACCAGAGTGTTCAGAGGCAGACACAACTTGATAGAGAGTCTGCTGGGGACAGACCAGTGAGTTCAGAGACAGACACAACTTGATACAGAGTCTGTCGGGGACAGACCAGAGTGTTCAGAGGGAGACACAACTTGATAGAGAGTCTGCCGGGGACAGACCAGTGAGTTCAGAGGGAGACACAACTTGATAGAGAGTCTGCCGGGGACAGACCAGAGTGTTCAGAGACAGACACAACTTGATAGAGAGTCTGTAAAGGACAGACCAGAGTGATCAGAGGCAGACACAACTTGATAGAGATTCTGTCAGGGACAGACCACTGTGTTCAGAGACAGACACAACTTGATAGAGAGTCTGTAAAGGACAGACCAGAGTGTTCAGAGGGAGACACAATTTGATAGAGAGTCTGTCAGGGACAGACCAGAGTGATCAGAGGCAGACACAACTTGATAGAGATTCTGTCAGGGACAGACCACTGTGTTCAGAGACAGACACAACTTGATAGAGAGTCTGTAAAGGACAGACCAGAGTGTTCAGAGGGAGACACAATTTGATAGAGAGTCTGTCAGGGACAGACCAGAGTGATCAGAGGCAGACACAACTTGATAGAGATTCTGTCAGGGACAGACCACTGTGTTCAGAGACAGACACAACTTGATAGAGAGTCTGTAAAGGACAGACCAGAGTGTTCAGACGCAGACACAACTTGATAGAGAATCTGTCAGGGACAGACCAGAGTGTTCAGAGGCAGACACAACGATACAGAGTCTGCCGGGGACAGACCAGAGTGTTCAGAGACAGACACAACTTGATAGAGAGTCTTTCAGGGACAGACCAGAGTGTTCAGAGGCAGACACAACTTGATACAGAGTCTGTCAGGGACAGACCAGAGTGTTCAGAGGGAGACACAACTTGATAGAGAGTGTGTCAGGGACAGACCAGAGTGTTCAGAGGCAGACACAACTTGATAGAGAGTCTGTCAGGGACAGACCAGAGTGTTCAGAGGCAGACACAACTTGATAGAGAATCTGTCAGGGACAGACCAGAGTGTTCAGAGACAGACACAACTTGATACAGAGTCTGTCAGGGACAGACCAGTGTGTTCAGAGACAGACACAACTTGATAGAGAGTCTGTCAGGGACAGACCAGAGTGTTCAGAGGCAGACACAACTTGATACAGAGTCTGCCGGGGACAGACCAGAGTGTTCAGAGGCAGACACAACTTGATAGAGAGTCTGCCGGGGACAGACCAGAGTGTTCAGAGGCAGACACAACTTGATAGAGAGTCTGTCAGGGACAGACCAGAGTGTTCAGAGGCAGACACAACTTGATAGAGAGTCTGTCAGGGACTGACCAGAGTGTTCAGAGGGAGACACAACTTGATACAGAGTCTGCCGGGGACAGACCAGAGTGTTCAGAGGCAGACACAACTTGATAGAGAGTCTGTCAGGGACAGACCAGAGTGTTCAGAGGGAGACACAACTTGATAGAGAGTCTGTCAGGGACAGACCAGAGTGTTCAGAGACAGACACAACTTGATAGAGAGTCTGTCAGGGACAGACCAGAGTGATCAGAGACAGACACAACTTGATACAGAGTCTGCTGGGGACAGACCAGAGTGTTCAGAGACAGACACAACTTGATACAGAGTCTGCCGGGGACAGACCAGAGTGTTCAGAGACAGACACAACTTGATACAGAGTCTGTCAGGGACAGACCGGAGTGATCAGAGGCAGACACAACTTGATAGAGAGTGTGTCAGGGACAGACCAGTGTGTTCAGAGGGAGACACAACTTGATAGAGAGTCTGTCAGGGACAGACCAGAGTGTTCAGAGACAGACACAACTTGATAGAGAGTCTGTCAGGGACAGACCAGTGAGTTCAGAGACAGACACAACTTGATAGATAGTCTGTCAGGGACAGACCAGAGTGTTCAGAGACAGACACAACTTGATACAGAGTCTGCCGGGGACAGACCAGAGTGTTCAGAGACAGACACAACTTGATACAGAGTCTGTCAGGGACAGACCGGAGTGATCAGAGGCAGACACAACTTGATACAGAGTCTGTCAGGGACAGACCAGAGTGTTCAGAGGCAGACACAACTTGATAGAGAGTCTGTAAAGGACAGACCAGAGTGTTCAGATTCAGACACAACTTGATAGAGAGTCTGTCAGGGACAGACCAGAGTGATCAGAGGCAGACACAACTTGATAGAGAATCTGTCAGGGACAGACCAGAGTGTTCAGAGACAGACACAACTTGATAGAGAGTCTGTCAGGGACAGACCAGAGTGATCAGAGGCAGACACAATTTGATAGAGAGTCTGTAAAGGACAGACCAGTGTGTTCAGAGACAGACACAACTTGATAGAGAATCTGTCAGGGACAGACCAGTGTGTTCAGAGACAGACACAACTTGATAGAGAGTCTGTCAGGGACAGACCAGAGTGTTCAGAGGCAGACACAACTTGATAGAGAGTCTGTAAAGGACAGACCAGAGTGATCAGAGGCAGACACAACTTGATAGAGATTCTGTCAGGGACAGACCACTGTGTTCAGAGACAGACACAACTTGATAGAGAGTCTGTAAAGGACAGACCAGAGTGTTCAGAGGGAGACACAATTTGATAGAGAGTCTGTCAGGGACAGACCAGAGTGATCAGAGGCAGACACAACTTGATAGAGATTCTGTCAGGGACAGACCACTGTGTTCAGAGACAGACACAACTTGATAGAGAGTCTGTAAAGGACAGACCAGAGTGTTCAGAGGGAGACACAATTTGATAGAGAGTCTGTCAGGGACAGACCAGAGTGATCAGAGGCAGACACAACTTGATAGAGATTCTGTCAGGGACAGACCACTGTGTTCAGAGACAGACACAACTTGATAGAGAGTCTGTAAAGGACAGACCAGAGTGTTCAGACGCAGACACAACTTGATAGAGAATCTGTCAGGGACAGGCCAGAGTGTTCAGAGGCAGACACAACGATACAGAGTCTGCCGGGGACAGACCAGAGTGTTCAGAGACAGACACAACTTGATAGAGAGTCTTTCAGGGACAGACCAGAGTGTTCAGAGGCAGACACAACTTGATACAGAGTCTGTCAGGGACAGACCAGAGTGTTCAGAGGGAGACACAACTTGATACAGAGTCTGCCGGGGACAGACCAGAGTGTTCAGAGGCAGACACAACTTGATAGAGAGTCTGCTGGGGACAGACCAGTGAGTTCAGAGACAGACACAACTTGATACAGAGTCTGTCAGGGACAGACCAGTGTGTTCAGAGACAGACACAACTTGATAGAGAGTCTGTCAGGGACAGACCAGAATGTTCAGAGGCAGACACAACTTGATACAGAGTCTGCCGGGGACAGACCAGAGTGTTCAGAGACAGACACAACTTGATAGAGAGTCTGCCGGGGACAGACCAGAGTGTTCAGAGGCAGACACAACTTGATACAGAGTCTGCCGGGGACAGACCAGAGTGTTCAGAGGCAGACACAACTTGATAGAGAGTCTGCTGGGGACAGACCAGTGAGTTCAGAGACAGACACAACTTGATACAGAGTCTGTCGGGGACAGACCAGAGTGTTCAGAGGGAGACACAACTTGATAGAGAGTCTGCCGGGGACAGACCAGTGAGTTCAGAGGGAGACACAACTTGATAGAGAGTCTGCCGGGGACAGACCAGAGTGTTCAGAGACAGACACAACTTGATAGAGAGTCTGTAAAGGACAGACCAGAGTGATCAGAGGCAGACACAACTTGATAGAGATTCTGTCAGGGACAGACCACTGTGTTCAGAGACAGACACAACTTGATAGAGAGTCTGTAAAGGACAGACCAGAGTGTTCAGAGGGAGACACAATTTGATAGAGAGTCTGTCAGGGACAGACCAGAGTGATCAGAGGCAGACACAACTTGATAGAGATTCTGTCAGGGACAGACCACTGTGTTCAGAGACAGACACAACTTGATAGAGAGTCTGTAAAGGACAGACCAGAGTGTTCAGAGGGAGACACAATTTGATAGAGAGTCTGTCAGGGACAGACCAGAGTGATCAGAGGCAGACACAACTTGATAGAGATTCTGTCAGGGACAGACCACTGTGTTCAGAGACAGACACAACTTGATAGAGAGTCTGTAAAGGACAGACCAGAGTGTTCAGACGCAGACACAACTTGATAGAGAATCTGTCAGGGACAGACCAGAGTGTTCAGAGGCAGACACAACGATACAGAGTCTGCCGGGGACAGACCAGAGTGTTCAGAGACAGACACAACTTGATAGAGAGTCTTTCAGGGACAGACCAGAGTGTTCAGAGGCAGACACAACTTGATACAGAGTCTGTCAGGGACAGACCAGAGTGTTCAGAGGGAGACACAACTTGATAGAGAGTGTGTCAGGGACAGACCAGAGTGTTCAGAGGCAGACACAACTTGATAGAGAGTCTGTCAGGGACAGACCAGAGTGTTCAGAGGCAGACACAACTTGATAGAGAATCTGTCAGGGACAGACCAGAGTGTTCAGAGACAGACACAACTTGATACAGAGTCTGTCAGGGACAGACCAGTGTGTTCAGAGACAGACACAACTTGATAGAGAGTCTGTCAGGGACAGACCAGAGTGTTCAGAGGCAGACACAACTTGATACAGAGTCTGCCGGGGACAGACCAGAGTGTTCAGAGGCAGACACAACTTGATAGAGAGTCTGCCGGGGACAGACCAGAGTGTTCAGAGGCAGACACAACTTGATAGAGAGTCTGTCAGGGACAGACCAGAGTGTTCAGAGGCAGACACAACTTGATAGAGAGTCTGTCAGGGACAGACCAGAGTGTTCAGAGGGAGACACAACTTGATACAGAGTCTGCCGGGGACAGACCAGAGTGTTCAGAGGCAGACACAACTTGATAGAGAGTCTGTCAGGGACAGACCAGAGTGTTCAGAGGGAGACACAACTTGATACAGAGTCTGCCGGGGACAGACCAGAGTGTTCAGAGACAGACCCAACTTGATACAGAGTCTGTCAGGGACAGACCAGTGAGTTCAGAGGGAGACACAACTTGATAGAGAGTGTGTCAGGGACAGACCAGAGTGTTCAGAGGGAGACACAACTTGATAGAGAGTCTGTCAGGGACAGACCAGAGTGTTCAGAGGCAGACACAACTTGATAGAGAGTCTGCCGGGGACAGACCAGAGTGATCAGAGACAGACACAACTTGATAGAGAGTCTGCTGGGGACAGACCAGAGTGTTCAGAGGCAGACACAACTTGATAGAGAGTCTGCCGGGGACAGACCAGAGTGATCAGAGACAGACACAACTTGATAGAGAGTCTGCCGGGGACAGACCAGTGAGTTCAGAGACAGACACAACTTGATAGAGAGTCTGCTGGGGACAGACCAGAGTGTTCAGAGGCAGACACAACTTGATAGAGAGTCTGTCAGGGACAGACCAGAGTGTTCAGAGGCAGACACAACTTGATAGAGAGTCTGTCAGGGACAGACCAGAGTGTTCAGAGACAGACACAACTTGATAGAGAGTCTGTCAGGGACAGACCAGAGTGTTCAGAGGGAGACACAACTTGATAGAGAGTCTGTCAGGGACAGACCAGAGTGTTCAGAGACAGACACAACTTGATAGAGATTCTGTCAGGGACAGACCAGAGTGTTCAGAGACAGACACAACTTGATAGAGAGTCTGTCGGGGACAGACCAGAGTGTTCAGAGGCAGACACAACTTGATAGAGTCTGTAAAGGACAGACCAGAGTGTTCAGAGGCAGACACAACTTGATAGAGAGTCTGTAAAGGACAGACCAGAGTGTTCAGAGGCAGACACAACTTGATAGAGAGTCTGTCAGGGACAGACCAGAGTGTTCAGAGACAGACACAACTTGATAGAGAGTCTGTCAGGGACAGACCAGTGAGTTCAGAGACAGACACAACTTGATAGAGAGTCTGTCAGGGACAGACCAGAGTGTTCAGAGGCAGACACAACTTGATAGAGATTCTGTCAGGGACAGACCAGTGTGTTCAGAGGGAGACACAACTTGATAGAGATTCTGTCAGGGACAGACCAGTGAGTTCAGAGGGAGACACAACTTGATAGAGAGTCTGTCAGGGACAGACCAGAGTGTTCAGAGGCAGACACAACTTGATAGAGAATCTGTCGGGACAGACCAGAGTGTTCAGAGACAGACACAACTTGATAGAGAGTCTGTCAGGGACAGACCAGTGTGTTCAGAGACAGACACAACTTGATAGAGAGTCTGTCAGGGACAGACCAGAGTGTTCAGAGGCAGACACAACTTGATAGAGTCTGTAAAGGACAGACCAGAGTGTTCAGAGGCAGACACAACTTGATAGAGAGTCTGTCAGGGACTGACCAGAGTGTTCAGAGACAGACACAACTTGATAGAGAGTCTGTCAGGGACAGACCAGAGTGATCAGAGGCAGACACAACTTGATAGAGAGTCTGTCAGGGACAGACCAGAGTGATCAGAGGCAGACACAACTTGATAGAGAGTCTGTCGATGTTTCAGGCTGAGACTCTTCGTCAGGACTAACTGAAAGGAGAGATAGTAAGAGATTTGAATGTAGGAGAGGGAGGGGGAAATGCGAAATGATAGGAGAAGACCAGAGGGGGTGGGGTGAAGCTGAGAGCCAGAAAGGTGATTGGCAAAGGGATACAGAGCTGGAGAAGGGAAAGAATCATTGGACGGGGGGCCTCGGGAGAAACAAAGGGGGAGTGGGGGAAGCACCAGAGGGAGATGGAGAACAGGCAGAGTGATGTGCAGAGAGGGAGAGGAAAAAAAGGGGAGGCTAGGAAAAAAAATTAAATATATCTGGGGTGGGATAAGAAGGGGAGGAGGGGCATTAACGGAAGTTAGAGAAGTCAATGTTCATGCCATCAGGTTGGAGGCTACCCAGCCGGTATATAAGGTGTTGTTCCTCCACCCTGAGTGTGGCTTCATCTTGACAGTAGAGGAGGCCATGGATAGAATATTAGAATGGGAATGGGACGTGGAATTAAAATGTGTGGCCACTCGGAGATCCTGCTTTCTCTGGAGTACGCATACTGGGAGACCGTTTCGCTGGACACCTACGCTCCGTACAATATCTTTTAAGCACATGGAAGCTGTTACTCTCATGAGTTCCGTTAGTTCTCGGGTTCCCACCCTGGGGCCCACAGACCCCTTGCTTCATGGTATTGGTCCACGGCAGATACGAGGTTGGGAACCCATAGCCTAGATGATGTTCTGGAAAAAACATGTCCCACTTTACTCAGATTTGCTCCAGTGTCTTTACTCAGATCGGAAATGGGAATACCTGGTTATCCCAGGCAGTCCTATACAGACCTGAGCATGCTTAGCTTTGGACATCAGACAGCACAGAAACAGGACTTTCAGCCCATCTTCTTCATGCTGAACTATTACTCTGCTTCGTCCCATTGACCTACACCCATACCATAGCCCTCCATACCCCTCCTATCCAAATTTCTCCTAAATTCTAAAATCCAAACCACCTCTTCTGCTGGCAGCTCATTCCACACTCTCACCACCCTTTGAGTGAAGAAATTGCCCCTCAGGTTCCCCTTAAACTTTTCACCTTTCACCCTCTAGTTTACTTTCACCCAACCTCAGTGGAAAGCTTGACTCTATTTGCCCTGTCTATATCCCTCAAAATCTTGTGTACCTCAATCAAATCTCCCTTTACTATCCTTCACTCGAGGGAATAAATTCCTGCCCTATTTAACTTTTCCCTGTAACTCAGGTCCTCAAGTCCCATCAATATCTTTGTAAATTTTCTCCACACCATTTCAGTGCTTTGATTTCTTTGAAAATAAAACATTAGTAGAGCTTTATCCTAATTACAATCCACAAATTCCTTATCCTTCCAATAACAATTCAGTGTTCCACTTGGTGTGTAAAAATCGAGCTTGTTGAGCTTGTGCTTTGGGCCCATGCTCCTGCTGAGAATGGACCCTTTGGTGTTGACAGGGACCCCTTACTCTGAGCTATGAGTCCCCTGGTTCGTGGGGAGATGCTTGAGAAGTGTACACAATTGTCGCTTTAGTAATTGCTTCACTCTTCAAGTGAACGACACTACAAGGCACAAAGTGGCTGTCTGCGTTTTAGTTTCACGCTGGAGAAAGGGAAGGAGGAGAGATGATTGTTCTTTATATTTTTGATAAATAACAACAAGCGTCCATTTGCAGTTACAAATTCATGAAAGCAGGATATAAATATAATGAGAGAGTTGCAGGTGAATAGGTCCCTGGTGGACACAGGTGGCTCAGTCCACGTCGAGTGCTAAGAACAATTTCCATTTTTTGTCATGCATTGATGAAAATAACACTTATTTCTACTTGAGTATTGAACTGCTGGTTTTCGTAGAGGAGATGAAAAAGAGTAAAGATATAAAATTTCTTTGATAGAAACACTTGGATTCTGGTGCTTTTAATCCAAGCTTCTTTTCGAAGTCACAAAAGAGGCACAAAACTTATTGCTTTATTAAAGTTGTTTTATTAAGCATTAATAGGACAAAGAAATGGAAACAGACAGTGATATGGTGCCAAGGTGGCTGTAAGGAGTCTGTACGTCTTCCCTGTGGAATGCGTGGGATTTCACTGGGTACTCTGGTTTACTCCCGCAGTCCAGAAGTTATCCTGTGGTTAAATTAAAATGGTGAGAAAGTGTTCATGGATTGGTTCATTGCCTGTTGGTTCATTGTCCATTCCAAATTCTGATGGTGGAGGGGACGAGGTTGTTCCTAAAGCATTGAGTGTGTGTCGTCAGGTTCCTGCACCTCCTCCCTGATGGTAGTGATGAGAAGAGGGCAGGTCCCGGGTGATGGGGTCCTTAATGACAAATGTCCTTGCTACCAGGGAGGCGAGTGCCCATGACGGAGCTGGCTGAGTTTACAACTTTCTGAAGCTTTTTCCCATCCTGCACAGTGGCCCCTCTGTACCAGATTGTGTGCAACCTGTCATAATGCTCTTTGTAGAAATTTGTGAGTCTTTGGTGACACCCCAGATCTCCTCAAACCCCTAATGAAATGAAATATAGCCGTTGTTGTGCCTTCTTTATAATTTCAGCTATACCTCAAACAGATCTCCTCTCATTCTCGCTCTCTCCAGCATTATTGCAAACAATCACACAGTGAAGGATAAATATTAGAATTGGGGATTGTTTACACAGGCATTTGCTAATACAGAGCATAATGATATCAGTCGCACTGAAATGCATCATTACTTTTTCTTAATGATTTTCATAAGTGCCACTCTTCAGGTTTGGATCCCTAAACAAGCGAGTGGTGATGACATTGTTACCATGGAGTCTGATTGTGCTGACGAGTTAAATTAACACCATTTCACTCTGTTTACTGTTTACCTCTGCTGAGCACCACATACAATTTGAATTATTTTTTGTTAACTTATTTAAGATAATATTTTGGTTTGCAGTAGTGTAGAAGTCTAAGGGATATGTGTATATGTATGCATATAATTCTATGCATTACTCTGTGCTGTTCCTGCTGCTGCGTAGAAAACAAACTTCATGACGGATGTGAGTGATGATGAACCTGATTCTGATATGGACTGTTGAGGACTGAGAGTGGGAAGGAGGCAGGGAGAGGGAATCATGGTTGGGAAGAGGTGGGGAAAGAAGGGATGGAATGAGAAGCACCAGAGGGGCATTCTGTAATGATCAGTAAACCATTTGTTTGGAATCAAATGACCTTGTCTGGTGTCCCAGTGTTGGGTGCATCTGTATCCGCAGCATCCTTGACGAATACAGTATCGTGTGAGATATGTGTTTTGTAGGGACACTGTAGTCCAGAGGAATGTTGTTTCATTTGGTTGTATACTTGTACAGTCGGATGACAATAACCTTGAAGGTGAACTCGGAGTTGCTTCACGAGCATTGGCCGATTGGCTCAGTACACCCAGCTCCCCTGTCAATGCAGTTCAGCTCTGCAGAGTGTAACACAGCACTCAGCACTGTGGGACCACGGTAGTGTAGCGGTTAGGATGATGCTATACACTCGGACTGTCAGAGTTCAGAGTTCAATCCCGCCTCCTCTGGAAAGAGTCTGTATGGCCTACTTGTCCTCTGGGTGCTCTGGTTTCCTTCCACAGTCCAAAGATGTAATGGCTGGGTTAACTGGTCATTGGAAATTGGCCGGTGATTAGGCTGGGGCAAAATTGGGAATTTCTAGGCAGTGCGACTCAACGTGCCAAATGGGCCAGTTCTGGGCTTTATCTCTAAATAAGTAAATAAACAAGCGAATAAAACAAGACAGTCAGTGTTAATCTAAAACAAAATTCCACAAATGCTGCAATTTTGACACAGAAATTAATAATTCTGGAAATACTCAGCAGGTGCTCTTTTATGATTCCTTATCTCATTGTGTCTTTTTGTGCTGCGTCAGATCTGGAGTAACAATTACCTTGTTCTCCTTTACACTTGTGCACTGGAAATGACATCAAACAATCTTCAGTCTTGAAAGAATCAGCAAAAAGATATACACGAACTGTCAAAGACTGCCAAACAACTAACAAGCAAAAGAAGACCGATTGTACAAATAATAATCGTGCGAAATGTGGTTGGGCCATCTGAGCGATCTGGGAGGCTTCGAATGAAGTGTGTGGCCTTGAGGCCTAGAAGCCAGAGATGGGGTGTGATAGACTCCATTTCTTGCTGATTAAAGCACTTAGGAAGATTGAAATCATCAAGGAGAATGATGAAGATGACTGGATACACGGTGCCATCTACCAGCCTCCCGCTTGCTGCTCCCAAAGGCAGGTCACGTGGTCCCTCTCCCTCCGTGCTTTTAGAGGATAGAAACAGAGGAAGGGTTAATCGATGCAGTTTGTGCATTGGACTTTGTGCTTCACGTATCATGTGTTTCTAATTTCTGTTGATTCTTTTTTGTTGCTACTTTGGGAAACTTTGAATTTGGGCGGCCTGTAGATAACGAACACTGAGCTGGGCCAAGCAGAGCTGGAATCTTTCCATTTTGTGTTTTATATTCTCTGATTTTGCTCACTTTTTCCTTTGTTGCTGACTGCATTATTTGGTTTTATTTTGCACGTCGGAGGGGTGGAGGTGTGATGTTCAGGGGTTGCTGTTTTCTTTGAACGGGTTCCATGGTTTTCTTTGTTTCGTGGCTGTCTGTGGGGAAGGCGAATCTCAGTCTTGTGTACTGCATAGATACTTTGATAATAAATGTACTTTGAACCTTGAAATAAAAAACAAATAACAGTGAGAAGATGAGTTATAAATTGTGCCTGTGAATGAATCCATAGGTTGTGGGAACGGTTCAGCGTTAGGGTGGGTGAAGTTAACCCCGCTGGTCCAAGAGCCTGATGGGTGAAGGGTAATAACTGCTCCTGAACCTGGTGGTGTGTCCGGAAGCTCCTGTACCTCCTTCTCAATGAGGAGAGAGCATTCTCTGGATGGTAGGGGTCTGTGATGATGGGTGCTGCTTTCCTGTGAGTGTTTCTGTAAATGTGCTCAGTGGAGGGGAGGAATTTGCCTGGGAGGGACTGGTTTGTTCCTGGACTCTGGGGTTTCTATACCACTTAGGATGCTATCTTCTCTGCATCCATAGAAGTTTTTCAAACCCATAGATGCCGTCGGAACTCTGGAATATTTTCAATATTTCCTGTCTTTACTTCTTTGACTTTTCTGAAGTCTCTCAATTCTTCTGCCAATCCTGTACTTAAACTGAAATACGTCACAGCAGCCTCCAACCCGCCAGGCTCAGACCACGTTCATTACAACTTGCCTATCTAAAAAGTTTCTTCCTCCATCTAATCAACCAGCTCCTCACACACGCCCTATCCGTTACCCCTGTAACTACACTGTGGATAAAGGAGGGTTACTGGTGCCTGGGCAGATGGGGCTTGTCAGCCGACCTCGAGGAAGGAAAACTCTACCTCAAACCTCCCCTACCTTTCAGCTATACACACTCATGGGGAAGGCTTCAGGAGTGAACCTGGAGGGAAAAATCTGGAGCTGGAGTCCCTAAGGCAGTCCTACGCCAAGTTCAACACTCCTGCAACAGCAATGGTGCCAAACTCTATCGGTTTCTGCCGTTTGTTTAGATTCATCAGCTGCGTGGGGTAGCTGTTACTTGGATAACAGCTTTCTCTCAGTATCACCCTGCCCTGCCTTGTGTATCACATAGACAGATAGAACACAGTCAACCCTGGCCAGCGTAGGGTCTTGGCACTGCACGGTAAACACCGAAAACCACTTGTATGTTGTTGTTTACAAGGTGAGTACATGCTGGTATTGATGTATTTATGCATATTTTGTTACACGTCATACCTTAACTTCTGACATTATTTTATAAATAATTCTTTACTGTTTATAACTGCAGAATGCGGTTGTTTTTTTTTGCATGTCGGTCCCTGACCAACACACCTCAGCCAGTTCCCAATCCATGTCAATGTAAACACAAAGTACACTGCAGATGCTGTGGTCAAATCAAAATGTACAAACAAGCTGGCGGAACTCAGCAGGTCGGGCAGCATCCGTGGAAACAAACAGTCAACGTTTCAGGCCAAGACATAACACATAAACCAAGGGTCGCGGCCCCACGTAAATGTATGTCCTGTATATGGTGAATAAAGTTGATCCCTGATCCTTGACAGAACATCAGTGTCAATGGCCTTTCCAACAGGGCTGGAGCAGAATCTGCCTCATCTTGTCCTTGCTAAGGCTGAGGGCACGTCTCCATGGTTTCCTGTGCTGACACCATATATAAAAATCGTTACACAGAATATCACCGTCACAAGCACACGCTCCACTGTGCAGTCCGGCGGACAGCTGAAAGGGGTCAGTAAACACGCTCTACTTAATTCCCCTCCTCTGGTTACAATCTTGACTGAAGCACAGCAGAAACAATACTCCCTGACGACCTTTGCCCTTGGTTTGTGAAGGAGGGCCACCGTTTAGATAGACACTGTAAAGAAGCAGTATTCATCTGGTATTTAGTTATTGCGTCCAAGTTGCAGTGATGCCAAGGATTTCAGTTAGTTTCAGAGTTTAGATAGCGGCCCTGTTGGCTGAGTGTTTAATATTTTCCTCTGTTCTGTACAGTTATCATTAAAAATCAGTGAGCTGTTCAGCCTGTGTCTGCGTCTCTCCCTCTGAACTTGAAGAATTGAACCCGGGTTACTGACACTGTAATCCCGTTATACCGACCGGTACACAGTAATGAGGAGAACGTACGCACTCCTCACAGACAGTGACGGGAATTGAACCCGGTTCACTGACACTGTAATCCCGTTATACCGACCGGTACACAGTAATGGGGAGAACGTACACACTCCTCACAGACAGTGTCGGGAATTGAACCGGGGTCACTGACACTGTAATCCCGTTATACTGACCGGTACACAGTAATGGGCAGGACGTACGCACTCCTCACAGACAGTGACGGGAATTGAACCCGGGTCAGTGACACTGTAATCCCGTTATACTGACCGGTACACAGTAATGGGGAGAACGTACAGACTCCTCACAGACAGTGACGGGAATTGAACCCGGTTCACTGACACTGTAATCCCGTTATACCGACCGGTACACAGTAATGGGGAGAACGTACACACTCCTCACAGACAGCGACGGGAATTGAACCCGGGTCACTGACACTGTAATCCCGTTATACTGACCGGTACACAGTAACTGGGAGAACGTACACACTCCTCACAGACAGTGACGGGAATTGAACCCGGTTCACTGACACTGTAATCCCGTTATACCGACCGGTACACAGTAATGGGGAGAACGTACACACTCCTCACAGGCAGTGACGGGAATTGAACCCGGGTCACTGACACTGTAATCCCGTTATACTGACTGGTACACAGTAATGGGGAGAACGTACACACTCCTCACAGACAGTGACGGGAATTGAACCCGGGTTACTGACACTGTAATCCCGTTATACTGACCGGTACACAGTAATGGGGAGAACGTACACACTCCTCACAGGCAGTGACGGGAATTGAACCCGGGTCACTGACACTGTAATCCCGTTATACCGACCGGTACACAGTAATGGGGAGAACGTACACACTCCTCACAGGCAGTGACGGGAATTGAACCCGGGTCACTGACACTGTAATCCCGTTATACCGACCGGTACACACTAATGGTGAGAACGTACACACTCTTCACAGACAGTGACGGGAATTTAACCCGGGTCACTCACACAGTAATTCCGTTATACTGACCGGTACACGGTAACGGGGAGAACGTACACACACCTCACAGACAGTGACGGGAATTGAACCCAGTTCACTGAAACTGTAATCCCGTTATACTGACCGGTACACAGTAATGGGGAGAAAGTACGCACTCCTCACAGACAGTGTCGGGAATTGAACCCAGGTCACTGACACTGTAATCCCGTTATACTGACAGGTACACAGTAATGGGGAGAACGTACGCACTCCTCACAGACAGTGACGGGAATTGAACCCGGGTCACTGACACTGTAATCCCGTTATACCGACCGGTACACAGTAATGGGGAGAACGTACACACTCCTCACAGGCAGTGACAGGAATTTAACCCGGGTCACTCACACAGTAATTCCGTTATACTGACCGGTACACGGTAACGGGGAGAACGTACACACACCTCACAGACAGTTATGGGAATTGAACCCAGTTCACTGAAACTGTAATCCCGTTATACTGACCGGTACACAGTAATGGGGAGAACGTACGCACTCCTCACAGACAGTGACGGGAATTGAACCCGGGTCACTGACACTGTAATCCCGTTATACCGACCGGTACACGGTAATGGGGAGAACGTACGCACTCCTCACAGACATTGTCGGGAATTGAACCCAGGTCACTGACACTGTAATCCCGTTATACCGAACGGTACACAGTAATGGGGAGAACGAACGCACTCCTCACAGACAGTGACGGGAATTGAACCCGGGGCACAGACACTGTAATCCCGTTATACTGACCGGTACACAGTAATGGGGAGAACGTACGCACTCCTCACAGACAGTGACAGGAAGTGAATCCGGGTCACTGACCATGTAATCCCGTCATACAGACCCGTACACAGTAATGGGGAGAACGTACGCACTCCTCACAGACAGTGACGGGAATTGAACCCGGGTCACTGACACTGTAATACCGTTATACTAACCGGTACACAGTAACAGGGAGAACGTACGCACTCCTCACAGACAGGGACAGGAATTAAACCGGGGACACTGACACTGTAATACCGTTATACTAACCGGTACACAGTAACGGGGAGAACGTACACACTCCTCACAGACAGGGACGGGGATTGAACCCAGGTCACTGACACCGTAATCCCGTTATACCGACCGGTACACAGTAACAGGGAGAACGTACGCACTCCTCACAGACAGTGGCGTGAATTGAACCCGGGTCACTGACACTGTAATCCCGTTATACTGACCGGTACACAGCAATGGGGAGAACATACGCACTCCTCACAGACAGTGACGGGAATTGAACCCGGGTCACTGACACTGTAATCCCGTTATACTGACCGGTACACAGTAACGGGGAGAACGTACACACTCCTCGCAGTGACGGGAATTGAACCCGGGTCACTGACACTGTAATCCCGTTATACTAACCAGTACACAGTAACGGGGAGTATGTACACACTCCTCACAGACAGTGTTGGGAATTGAACCCGGGTCACTCACACAGGGACGGGAATTGAACCCGGGTCAAAGACACTGTAATCCCGTTATACCGACCGGTACTCAGCAATGGGGAGAACGTACACACTCCTCACAGACAGTGACGGGAATTGAACCCGGGTCACTGACACAGTAATCCCGTTATACTGACCGGTACACAGTAATGGGGAGAACGTACATACTCCTCACAGACAGTGACGGGAATTGAACCCAGTTCACTGACACTGTAATCCAGTTATACTGGCCAGTACACAGTAATGGTGAGAACGTACACACTCCTCACAGACAGGGACGGGAATTGAACCCGGGTCAAAGACACTGTAATCCCGTTATACCGACCGGTACTCAGCAATGGGGAGAACGTACACACTCCTCACAGACACTGACGGGAATTGAACCCGGGTCACTGACACAGTAATCCCGTTATACTGACCGGTACACAGTAATGGGGAGAACGTACATACTCCTCACAGACAGTGACGGGAATTGAACCCGGTTCACTGACACTGTAATCCCGTTATACCGACCGGTACACAGTAATGGGGAGAACGTACACACTCCTCACAGACAGCGACGGGAATTGAACCCGGGTCACTGACACTGTAATCCCGTTATACTGACCGGTACACAGTAACTGGGAGAACGTACACACTCCTCACAGACAGTGACGGGAATTGAACCCGGTTCACTGACACTGTAATCCCGTTATACCGACCGGTACACAGTAATGGGGAGAACGTACACACTCCTCACAGGCAGTGACGGGAATTGAACCCGGGTCACTGACACTGTAATCCCGTTATACTGACTGGTACACAGTAATGGGGAGAACGTACACACTCCTCACAGACAGTGACGGGAATTGAACCCGGGTTACTGACACTGTAATCCCGTTATACTGACCGGTACACAGTAATGGGGAGAACGTACACACTCCTCACAGGCAGTGACGGGAATTGAACCCGGGTCACTGACACTGTAATCCCGTTATACCGACCGGTACACAGTAATGGGGAGAACGTACACACTCCTCACAGGCAGTGACGGGAATTGAACCCGGGTCACTGACACTGTAATCCCGTTATACCGACCGGTACACACTAATGGTGAGAACGTACACACTCTTCACAGACAGTGACGGGAATTTAACCCGGGTCACTCACACAGTAATTCCGTTATACTGACCGGTACACGGTAACGGGGAGAACGTACACACACCTCACAGACAGTGACGGGAATTGAACCCAGTTCACTGAAACTGTAATCCCGTTATACTGACCGGTACACAGTAATGGGGAGAAAGTACGCACTCCTCACAGACAGTGTCGGGAATTGAACCCAGGTCACTGACACTGTAATCCCGTTATACTGACAGGTACACAGTAATGGGGAGAACGTACGCACTCCTCACAGACAGTGACGGGAATTGAACCCGGGTCACTGACACTGTAATCCCGTTATACCGACCGGTACACAGTAATGGGGAGAACGTACACACTCCTCACAGGCAGTGACAGGAATTT
The DNA here is from genome assembly GCF_030144855.1 of Hypanus sabinus. NCBI lineage: Eukaryota > Metazoa > Chordata > Chondrichthyes > Myliobatiformes > Dasyatidae > Hypanus > Hypanus sabinus. The sequence goes on along the minus strand of NC_082719.1, from coordinate 105,923,997 downwards.
AACCCGGGTCACTCACACAGTAATTCCGTTATACTGACCGGTACACGGTAACGGGGAGAACGTACACACACCTCACAGACAGTTATGGGAATTGAACCCAGTTCACTGAAACTGTAATCCCGTTATACTGACCGGTACACAGTAATGGGGAGAACGTACGCACTCCTCACAGACAGTGACGGGAATTGAACCCGGGTCACTGACACTGTAATCCCGTTATACCGACCGGTACACGGTAATGGGGAGAACGTACGCACTCCTCACAGACATTGTCGGGAATTGAACCCAGGTCACTGACACTGTAATCCCGTTATACCGAACGGTACACAGTAATGGGGAGAACGAACGCACTCCTCACAGACAGTGACGGGAATTGAACCCGGGGCACAGACACTGTAATCCCGTTATACTGACCGGTACACAGTAATGGGGAGAACGTACGCACTCCTCACAGACAGTGACAGGAAGTGAATCCGGGTCACTGACCATGTAATCCCGTCATACAGACCCGTACACAGTAATGGGGAGAACGTACGCACTCCTCACAGACAGTGACGGGAATTGAACCCGGGTCACTGACACTGTAATACCGTTATACTAACCGGTACACAGTAACAGGGAGAACGTACGCACTCCTCACAGACAGGGACAGGAATTAAACCGGGGACACTGACACTGTAATACCGTTATACTAACCGGTACACAGTAACGGGGAGAACGTACACACTCCTCACAGACAGGGACGGGGATTGAACCCAGGTCACTGACACCGTAATCCCGTTATACCGACCGGTACACAGTAACAGGGAGAACGTACGCACTCCTCACAGACAGTGGCGTGAATTGAACCCGGGTCACTGACACTGTAATCCCGTTATACTGACCGGTACACAGCAATGGGGAGAACATACGCACTCCTCACAGACAGTGACGGGAATTGAACCCGGGTCACTGACACTGTAATCCCGTTATACTAACAGTTACACAGTAATGGGGAGAACGTACGAACTCCTCACAGACAGTGACGGGAATTGAACCCAGGTCACTGACACTGTAATCCCGTTATACTAACCGGTACACAGTAACGGGGAGAACGTACACACTCCTCACAGACAGTGACGGGATTTGAACCCGGGTCACTGACCCTGTAATACAAGTATACTGACCGTTACACAGTAATGGGGAGAACGTACGCACTCCTCACAGACAGTGACGGGAATTGAACCCAGGTCACTGACACTGTAATCCCGTTATACTGACCGGTACACAGTAACGGGGAGAACGTACACACTCCTCGCAGTGACGGGAATTGAACCCGGGTCACTGACACTGTAATCCCGTTATACTAACCAGTACACAGTAACGGGGAGTATGTACACACTCCTCACAGACAGTGTTGGGAATTGAACCCGGGTCACTCACACAGGGACGGGAATTGAACCCGGGTCAAAGACACTGTAATCCCGTTATACCGACCGGTACTCAGCAATGGGGAGAACGTACACACTCCTCACAGACAGTGACGGGAATTGAACCCGGGTCACTGACACAGTAATCCCGTTATACTGACCGGTACACAGTAATGGGGAGAACGTACATACTCCTCACAGACAGTGACGGGAATTGAACCCAGTTCACTGACACTGTAATCCAGTTATACTGGCCAGTACACAGTAATGGTGAGAACGTACACACTCCTCACAGACAGGGACGGGAATTGAACCCGGGTCAAAGACACCGTAATCCCGTTATACCGACCGGTACTCAGCAATGGGGAGAACGTACACACTCCTCACAGACACTGACGGGAATTGAACCCGGGTCACTGACACAGTAATCCCGTTATACTGACCGGTACACAGTAATGGGGAGAACGTACATACTCCTCACAGACAGTGACGGGAATTGAACCCAGTTCACTGACACTGTAATCCAGTTATACTGGCCAGTACACAGTAATGGGGAGAACGTACACACTCCTCACAGTGACGGGAATTGAACCTGGGTCACTGACACTGTAATCCCGTTATACCGACCGGTACACAGTAATGAGGAGAACGTACACACTCCTCACAGACAGTGACGGGAATTGAACCCGGTTCACTGACACTGTAATCCCGTTATACCGACCGGTACACAGTAATGGGGAGAACGTACACACTCCTCACAGACAGTGACGGGAATTGAACCCGGTTCACTGACACTGTAATCCCGTTATACCGACCGGTACACAGTAATGGGGAGAACGTACACACTCCTCACAGGCAGTGACGGGAATTGAACCCGGGTCACTGACACTGTAATCCCGTTATACTGACTGGTACACAGTAATGGGGAGAACGTACACACTCCTCAGAGACAGTGACGGGAATTGAACCCGGGTTACTGACACTGTAATCCCGTTATACTGACCGGTACACAGTAATGGGGAGAACGTACACACTCCTCACAGGCAGTGACGGGAATTGAACCCGGGTCACTGACACTGTAATCCCGTTATACCGACCGGTACACAGTAATGGGGAGAACGTACACACTCCTCACAGGCAGTGACGGGAATTGAACCCGGGTCACTGACACTGTAATCCCGTTATACCGACCGGTACACACTAATGGTGAGAACGTACACACTCTTCACAGACAGTGACGGGAATTTAACCCGGGTCACTCACACAGTAATTCCGTTATACTGACCGGTACACGGTAACGGGGAGAACGTACACACACCTCACAGACAGTGACGGGAATTGAACCCAGTTCACTGAAACTGTAATCCCGTTATACTGACCGGTACACAGTAATGGGGAGAAAGTACGCACTCCTCACAGACAGTGTCGGGAATTGAACCCAGGTCACTGACACTGTAATCCCGTTATACTGACAGGTACACAGTAATGGGGAGAACGTACGCACTCCTCACAGACAGTGACGGGAATTGAACCCGGGTCACTGACACTGTAATCCCGTTATACCGACCGGTACACAGTAATGGGGAGAACGTACACACTCCTCACAGGCAGTGACAGGAATTTAACCCGGGTCACTCACACAGTAATTCCGTTATACTGACCGGTACACGGTAACGGGGAGAACGTACACACACCTCACAGACAGTTATGGGAATTGAACCCAGTTCACTGAAACTGTAATCCCGTTATACTGACCGGTACACAGTAATGGGGAGAACGTACGCACTCCTCACAGACAGTGACGGGAATTGAACCCGGGTCACTGACACTGTAATCCCGTTATACCGACCGGCACACGGTAATGGGGAGAACGTACGCACTCCTCACAGACATTGTCGGGAATTGAACCCAGGTCACTGACACTGTAATCCCGTTATACCGAACGGTACACAGTAATGGGGAGAACGAACGCACTCCTCACAGACAGTGACGGGAATTGAACCCGGGGCACAGACACTGTAATCCCGTTATACTGACCGGTACACAGTAATGGGGAGAACGTACGCACTCCTCACAGACAGTGACAGGAAGTGAATCCGGGTCACTGACCATGTAATCCCGTCATACAGACCCGTACACAGTAATGGGGAGAACGTACGCACTCCTCACAGACAGTGACGGGAATTGAACCCGGGTCACTGACACTGTAATACCGTTATACTAACCGGTACACAGTAACAGGGAGAACGTACGCACTCCTCACAGACAGGGACAGGAATTAAACCGGGGACACTGACACTGTAATACCGTTATACTAACCGGTACACAGTAACGGGGAGAACGTACACACTCCTCACAGACAGGGACGGGGATTGAACCCAGGTCACTGACACCGTAATCCCGTTATACCGACCGGTACACAGTAACAGGGAGAACGTACGCACTCCTCACAGACAGTGGCGTGAATTGAACCCGGGTCACTGACACTGTAATCCCGTTATACTGACCGGTACACAGCAATGGGGAGAACATACGCACTCCTCACAGACAGTGACGGGAATTGAACCCGGGTCACTGACACTGTAATCCCGTTATACTAACAGTTACACAGTAATGGGGAGAACGTACGAACTCCTCACAGACAGTGACGGGAATTGAACCCAGGTCACTGACACTGTAATCCCGTTATACTAACCGGTACACAGTAACGGGGAGAACGTACACACTCCTCACAGACAGTGACGGGATTTGAACCCGGGTCACTGACCCTGTAATACAAGTATACTGACCGTTACACAGTAATGGGGAGAACGTACGCACTCCTCACAGACAGTGACGGGAATTGAACCCAGGTCACTGACACTGTAATCCCGTTATACTGACCGGTACACAGTAACGGGGAGAACGTACACACTCCTCGCAGTGACGGGAATTGAACCCGGGTCACTGACACTGTAATCCCGTTATACTAACCAGTACACAGTAACGGGGAGTATGTACACACTCCTCACAGACAGTGTTGGGAATTGAACCCGGGTCACTCACACAGGGACGGGAATTGAACCCGGGTCAAAGACACTGTAATCCCGTTATACCGACCGGTACTCAGCAATGGGGAGAACGTACACACTCCTCACAGACAGTGACGGGAATTGAACCCAGGTCACTGACACTGTAATCCCGTTATACTGACCGGTACACAGTAATGGGGAGAACGTACATACTCCTCACAGACAGTGACGGGAATTGAACCCAGTTCACTGACACTGTAATCCAGTTATACTGGCCAGTACACAGTAATGGTGAGAACGTACACACTCCTCACAGACAGGGACGGGAATTGAACCCGGGTCAAAGACACTGTAATCCCGTTATACCGACCGGTACTCAGCAATGGGGAGAACGTACACACTCCTCACAGACACTGACGGGAATTGAACCCGGGTCACTGACACAGTAATCCCGTTATACTGACCGGTACACAGTAATGGGGAGAACGTACATACTCCTCACAGACAGTGACGGGAATTGAACCCAGTTCACTGACACTGTAATCCAGTTATACTGGCCAGTACACAGTAATGGGGAGAACGTACACACTCCTCACAGTGACGGGAATTGAACCTGGGTCACTGACACTGTCATCCCGTTATACTGACCGGTACACAGTAATGGGGAGAACGTACATACTCCTCACAGACAGTGACGGGAATTGAACCCAGTTCACTGACACTGTAATCCAGTTATACTGGCCAGTACACAGTAATGGGGAGAACGTACACACTCCTCACAGTGACGGGAATTGAACCCGGGTCACTGACACAGTAATCCCGTTATACCGACCGGTACACAGTAATGGGGAGAACGTACACACTCCTCACAGACAGTGACGGGAATTGAACCCAGGTCACTGACACTGTAATCCCGTTATACTGACCGGTACACAGTAACTGGGAGAACGTACGCACTCCTCACAGACAGTGAGGGGAATTGAACACGGGTCACTGACACTGTAATCCCGTTATACCGACCGGTACACAGTAATGGGGAGAACGTACACACTCCTCACAGACAGTGACGGGAATTGAACCCAGGTCACTGACACTGTAATCCCGTTATACTGACCGGTACACAGTAACGGGGAGAACGTACGCACTCCTCACAGACAGTGACGGGACTTGAAACCGGGTCACTGACACTGTAATACCGTTATACTGACCGGTACACAGTAATGGGGAGAACGTACGCACTCCTCACAGACAGTGACAGGAAGTGAATCCGGGTCACTGACCATGTAATCCCGTCATACAGACCCGTACACAGTAATGGGGAGAACGTACGCACTCCTCACAGACAGTGACGGGAATTGAACCCGGGTCACTGACACTGTAATACCGTTATACTAACCGGTACACAGTAACGGGGAGAACGTACCCACTCCTCACAGACAGGGACAGGAATTGAACCGGGGTCACTGACACTGTAATACCGTTACACTAACCGGTACACAGTAACGGGGAGAACGTACACACTCCTCACAGACAGTGGCGTGAATTGAACCCGGGTCACTGACACCGTAATCCCGTTATACCGACCGGTACACAGTAACGAGGAGAACGTACGCACTCCTCACAGACAGTGACGGGAATTGAACCCGGGTCACTGACACTGTAATACCGTTATACTGACCGGTACACAGTAACGGGGAGAACGTACACACTCCTCACAGACAGTGAGGGGAATTGAACCTGGGTCACTGACACCGTAATCCCGTTATACCGACCTGTACACAGTAGCGGGGAGAACGTACACACTCCTCACAGACAGTGACGGGATTTGAACCCGGGTCACTGACCCTGTAATACAAGTATACTGACCGGTACAAAGTAATGGGGAGAACGTACGCACTACTCACAGACAGGGACGGGAATTGAACCCGGGTCACTGACACTGTAATATCGTTATACTGACCGGTACACAGTAACGGGGAGAACGTACACACTCCTCACAGACAGCGACGAGAATTGAACCCAGGTCACTGACACTGTAATCCCGTTATACCGACTGGTACAGAGTAATGGGGAGAACGTACACACTCCTCACAGACAGCGACGGGAATTGAACCCAGGTCACTGACCCTGTAATACAAGTATACTGACCGTTTCGCAGTAATGGGGAGAACGTACGCACTCCTCAAAGACAGTGAGGGGAATTGAACCCGGGTCACTGACACTGTAATCCCGTTATACCAACCGGTACACAGTAACGGGGAGAACGTACACACTCCTCACAGACAGTGACGGGAATTGAACCCGGGTCAATGACACTGTAATCCCGTTATACTGACCGGTACAAAGTAATGGGGAGAACGTACACACTCCTCACAGACAGTGACGGGAATTGAACCCGGGTCACTTGACACTGTAATCCCGTTATACTGACCGGTACACAGTAACGGGGAGAACGTACACACTCCTCACAGACAGTGAAGGGAATTGAACCCGGGTCACTTGACACTGTAATCCCGTTATACCGACCGGTACACAGTATCAGTGAGAACGTACACACTCCTCACAGACAGTGACGGGAATTGAACCCGGGTCACTGACACTGTAATCTCGTTATACCGACCGGTACACAGTAACGGGGAGAACGTACACACTCCTCACAGACAGTGATGGGAATTGAACCCGGGTCACTGACACTGTAATCCCGTTATACTGACCGGTACACAGTACTGGGGAGAACGTACGCACTCCTCACAGACAGTGACGGGAATTGCACCCAGGTCACTGACACTGTAATCCCGTTATACTGACAGGTACACAGTAATGGGGAGAACGTACGCACTCCTCACAGACAGTGACGGGAATTGAACCCGGGTCACTGACACTGTAATCCCGTTATACCGACCGGTACACGGTAATGGGGAGAACGTACGCACTCCTCACAGACATTGTCGGGAATTGAACCCAGGTCACTGACACTGTAATCCCGTTATACCGAACGGTACACAGTAATGGGGAGAACGAACGCACTCCTCACAGACAGTGACGGGAATTGAACCCGGGGCACAGACACTGTAATCCCGTTATACTGACCGGTACACAGTAATGGGGAGAACGTACGCACTCCTCACAGACAGTGACAGGAAGTGAATCCGGGTCACTGACCATGTAATCCCGTCATACAGACCCGTACACAGTAATGGGGAGAACGTACGCACTCCTCACAGACAGTGACGGGAATTGAACCCGGGTCACTGACACTGTAATACCGTTATACTAACCGGTACACAGTAACAGGGAGAACGTACGCACTCCTCACAGACAGGGACAGGAATTAAACCGGGGACACTGACACTGTAATACCGTTATACTAACCGGTACACAGTAACGGGGAGAACGTACACACTCCTCACAGACAGGGACGGGGATTGAACCCAGGTCACTGACACCGTAATCCCGTTATACCGACCGGTACACAGTAACAGGGAGAACGTACGCACTCCTCACAGACAGTGGCGTGAATTGAACCCGGGTCACTGACACTGTAATCCCGTTATACTGACCGGTACACAGCAATGGGGAGAACATACGCACTCCTCACAGACAGTGACGGGAATTGAACCCGGGTCACTGACACTGTAATCCCGTTATACTAACAGTTACACAGTAATGGGGAGAACGTACGAACTCCTCACAGACAGTGACGGGAATTGAACCCAGGTCACTGACACTGTAATCCCGTTATACTAACCGGTACACAGTAACGGGGAGAACGTACACACTCCTCACAGACAGTGACGGGATTTGAACACGGGTCACTGACCCTGTAATACAAGTATACTGACCGTTACACAGTAATGGGGAGAACGTACGCACTCCTCACAGACAGTGACGGGAATTGAACTCAGGTCACTGACACTGTAATCCCGTTATACTGACCGGTACACAGTAACGGGGAGAACGTACACACTCCTCGCAGTGACGGGAATTGAACCCGGGTCACTGACACTGTAATCCCGTTATACTAACCAGTACACAGTAACGGGGAGTATGTACACACTCCTCACAGACAGTGTTGGGAATTGAACCCGGGTCACTCACACAGGGACGGGAATTGAACCCGGGTCAAAGACACTGTAATCCCGTTATACCGACCGGTACTCAGCAATGGGGAGAACGTACACACTCCTCACAGACAGTGACGGGAATTGAACCCGGGTCACTGACACAGTAATCCCGTTATACTGACCGGTACACAGTAATGGGGAGAACGTACATACTCCTCACAGACAGTGACGGGAATTGAACCCAGTTCACTGACACTGTAATCCAGTTATACTGGCCAGTACACAGTAATGGTGAGAACGTACACACTCCTCACAGACAGGGACGGGAATTGAACCCGGGTCAAAGACACTGTAATCCCGTTATACCGACCGGTACTCAGCAATGGGGAGAACGTACACACTCCTCACAGACACTGACGGGAATTGAACCCGGGTCACTGACACAGTAATCCCGTTATACTGACCGGTACACAGTAATGGGGAGAACGTACATACTCCTCACAGACAGTGACGGGAATTGAACCCAGTTCACTGACACTGTAATCCAGTTATACTGGCCAGTACACAGTAATGGGGAGAACGTACACACTCCTCACAGTGACGGGAATTGAACCTGGGTCACTGACACTGTCATCCCGTTATACTGACCGGTACACAGTAATGGGGAGAACGTACATACTCCTCACAGACAGTGACGGGAATTGAACCCAGTTCACTGACACTGTAATCCAGTTATACTGGCCAGTACACAGTAATGGGGAGAACGTACACACTCCTCACAGTGACGGGAATTGAACCCGGGTCACTGACACAGTAATCCCGTTATACCGACCGGTACACAGTAATGGGGAGAACGTACACACTCCTCACAGACAGTGACGGGAATTGAACCCAGGTCACTGACACTGTAATCCCGTTATACTGACCGGTACACAGTAACTGGGAGAACGTACGCACTCCTCACAGACAGTGAGGGGAATTGAACACGGGTCACTGACACTGTAATCCCGTTATACCGACCGGTACACAGTAATGGGGAGAACGTACACACTCCTCACAGACAGTGACGGGAATTGAACCCAGGTCACTGACACTGTAATCCCGTTATACTGACCGGTACACAGTAACGGGGAGAACGTACGCACTCCTCACAGACAGTGACGGGACTTGAAACCGGGTCACTGACACTGTAATACCGTTATACTGACCGGTACACAGTAATGGGGAGAACGTACGCACTCCTCACAGACAGTGACAGGAAGTGAATCCGGGTCACTGACCATGTAATCCCGTCATACAGACCCGTACACAGTAATGGGGAGAACGTACGCACTCCTCACAGACAGTGACGGGAATTGAACCCGGGTCACTGACACTGTAATACCGTTATACTAACCGGTACACAGTAACGGGGAGAACGTACCCACTCCTCACAGACAGGGACAGGAATTGAACCGGGGTCACTGACACTGTAATACCGTTACACTAACCGGTACACAGTAACGGAGAGAACGTACACACTCCTCACAGACAGTGGCGTGAATTGAACCCGGGTCACTGACACCGTAATCCCGTTATACCGACCGGTACACAGTAACGAGGAGAACGTACGCACTCCTCACAGACAGTGACGGGAATTGAACCCGGGTCACTGACACTGTAATACCGTTATACTGACCGGTACACAGTAACGGGGAGAACGTACACACTCCTCACAGACAGCGACGGGAATTGAACCCAGGTCACTGACACTGTAATCCCATTATACTGGCCGGTACACAGTAATGGGGAGAACGTACACACTCCTCACAGACAGTGAGGGGAATTGAACCTGGGTCACTGACACCGTAATCCCGTTATACCGACCTGTACACAGTAGCGGGGAGAACGTACACACTCCTCACAGACAGTGACGGGATTTGAACCCGGGTCACTGACCCTGTAATACAAGTATACTGACCGGTACAAAGTAATGGGGAGAACGTACGCACTACTCACAGACAGGGACGGGAATTGAACCCGGGTCACTGACACTGTAATATCGTTATACTGACCAGTACACAGTAACGGGGAGAACGTACACACTCCTCACAGACAGCGACGAGAATTGAACCCAGGTCACTGACACTGTAATCCCGTTATACCGACTGGTACAGAGTAATGGGGAGAACGTACACACTCCTCACAGACAGCGACGGGAATTGAACCCAGGTCACTGACCCTGTAATACAAGTATACTGACCGTTACGCAGTAATGGGGAGAACGTACGCACTCCTCAAAGACAGTGAGGGGAATTGAACCCGGGTCACTGACACTGTAATCCCGTTATACCAACCGGTACACAGTAACGGGGAGAACGTACACACTCCTCACAGACAGTGACGGGAATTGAACCCGGGTCAATGACACTGTAATCCCGTTATACTGACCGGTACAAAGTAATGGGGAGAACGTACACACTCCTCACAGACAGTGACGGGAATTGAACCCGGGTCACTTGACACTGTAATCCCGTTATACTGACCGGTACACAGTAACGGGGAGAACGTACACACTCCTCACAGACAGTGAAGGGAATTGAACCCGGGTCACTTGACACTGTAATCCCGTTATACCGACCGGTACACAGTATCAGTGAGAACGTACACACTCCTCACAGACAGTGACGGGAATTGAACCCGGGTCACTGACACTGTAATCTCGTTATACCGACCGGTACACAGTAACGGGGAGAACGTACACACTCCTCACAGACAGTGATGGGAATTGAACCCGGGTCACTGACACTGTAATCCCGTTATACTAACCGGTACAAAGTAATGGGGAGAAAGTACACACTCCTCACAGACAGTGTCGGGAATTGAACCCGGGTCACTCACCCAGTAATCCCGTTATACCAACCGGTACACAGTAACGGGGAGAACGTACACACTCCTCACAGACAGGGACGGGAATTGAACCCGGGTCACTGACACTGTAATCCTGTTATACTGACCGGTACACAGTAACGGGGAGAACGTACGCACTCCTCACAGACAGTGAGGGGAATTGAACCCGGGTCACTGACAGTGTAATCCCATTATACCGACCGGTACACAGTAATGGGGAGAACGTACACACTCCTCACAGACAGTGACAGGAATTGAACCCAGGTCACTGACACTGTAATCCCGTTATACCGACCGGTACAGAGTAACGGGGAGAACGTACACACTCCTCACAGACAGCGACGGGAATTGAACCCAGGTCACTGGCACTGTAATCCCGTTATACCGACCGGTACACAGTAGCGGGCAGAACGTACACACTCCTCACAGACAGCGACGGGAATTCAACCCAGGTCACTGACACTGTAATCCCGTTATACCGATTGGTACAGAGTAATGGGGAGAACGTTCACACTCCTCACAGACAGGGACGGGATTTCAACCCGGGTCACTGACCCTGTAATACCGTTATACCGACCGTTACACAGTAATGGGGAGAACGTACGCACTCCTCACAGACAGTGAGGGAAATTGAACCCGGGTCACGGACACTGTAATACCATTATAACGGCCGGTACACAGTAACAGGCAAAACATACGCACTCCTCACAGACAGCGACGGGAATTGAACCCAGGTCACTGACACTGTAATCCCGTTATTCTGACCGGTACACAGTAATGGGGAGAACGTACACACTCCTCACAGTGACGGGAATTGAACCCGGGTCACTGACACTGTAATCCCGTTATACCGACCGGTACACAGTAATGGGGAGAACGTACACACTCCTCACAGACAGTGTCGGAAATTGAACCCGGGTCACTGACACTGTAATCCCGTTATTCTGACCGGTACACAGTAATGGGGAGAACGTACACACTCCTCACAGTGACGGGAATTGAACCCGGGTCACTGAGACTGTAATCCCGTTATACTGACCGGTACACAGTAACAGGGAGAACGTACCCACTCCTCACAGACAGTGACGGGAATTGAACCCGGGTCACTGACACTGTAATCCCGTTATACCGATTGGTACAGAGTAATGGGGAGAACGTTCACACTCCTCACAGACAGCGACGGGAATTGAACCCAGGTCACTGACACTGTAGTACCGTTATACTGACCGGAACACTGTGATGGGGAGAACGTACACACTCCTCACAGACAGTGACGGGAATTGAACCCGGGTCACTGACACTGTAATCCCGTTATACCGACCGGTACACAGTAGCGGGGAGAACGTACACACTCCTCACAGACAGTGACGGGAATTGAACCCGGGTCACTGACACTGTAATCCCGTTATACTGACCGGTACTCAGCAATGGGGAGAACGTACACATTCCTCACAGACAGTGACGGGAATTGAACCCGGGTCACTGACACAGTAATCCCGTTATACCGACCGGTACACAGTAACGGGGAGAACGTACACACTCCTCACAGACAGTGACGGGAATTGAACCCAGGTCACTGACACAGTAATCCCGTTATACTGACCGGTACACAGTAACGGGGAGAACGTACGCACTCCTCACAGACAGCGACAGGAATTGAACCCAGGTCACTGACACTGTAATCCCATTATACTGACCGGTACACAGTAATGGGGAGAACGTACGCACTCCTCACAGACAGTGACGGGAATTGAACGCGGGTCACTGACACAGTAATCCCGTTATACTGACCGGTACACAGTAACGGGGAGAACGTACGCACTCCTCACAGACAGCGACGGGAATTGAACCCAGGTCACTGACACTGTAATCCCGTTATACCAACTGGTACAGAGTAATGGGGAGAACGTACACACTCCTCACAGACAGTGACGGGATTTGAACCCGGGTCACTGACCCTGTAATACAAGTATACTGACCGTTACACAGTAATGGGGAGAACGTACGCACTCCTCACAGACAGTGACGGGAATTGAACCCGGGTCACTGACACTGTAATCCCGTTATACTGACCGGTACTCAGCAATGGGGAGAACGTACACATTCCTCACAGACAGTGACGGGAATTGAACCCGGGTCACTGACACAGTAATCCCGTTATACCGACCGGTACACAGTAACGGGGAGAACGTACACACTCCTCACAGATAGTGACGGGAATTGAACCCAGGTCACTGACACAGTAATCCCGTTATACTGACCGGTACACAGTAACGGGGAGAACGTACGCACTTCTCACAGACAGCGACGGGAATTGAACCCAGGTCACTGACACTGTAATCCCGTTATACCAACTGGTACAGAGTAATGGGGAGAACGTACACACTCCTCACAGACAGTGACGGGATTTGAACCCGGGTCACTGAACCTGTAATACAAGTATACTGACCGTTACACAGTAATGGGGAGAACGTACGCACTCCTCACAGACAGTGACGGGAATTGAACGCGGGTCACTGACACAGTAATCCCGTTATACTGACCGGTACACAGTAACGGGGAGAACGTACGCACTCCTCACAGACAGCGACGGGAATTGAACCCAGGTCACTGACACTGTAATCCCGTTATACCAACTGGTACAGAGTAATTGGGAGAACGTACACACTCCTCACAGACAGTGACGGGATTTGAACCCGGGTCACTGACCCTGTAATACAACTATACTGACCGTTACACAGTAATGGGGAGAACGTACGCACTCCTCACAGACAGTGACGGGAATTGAACCCAGGTCACTGACACTGTAATCCCGTTATACTGACCGGTACACAGTAACGGGGAGAACGTACACACTCCTCGCAGTGACGGGAATTGAACCCGGGTCACTGACACTGTAATCCCGTTATACTAACCAGTACACAGTAACGGGGAGTATGTACACACTCCTCACAGACAGTGTTGGGAATTGAACCCGGGTCACTCACACAGGGACGGGAATTGAACCCGGGTCAAATACACTGTAATCCCGTTATACCGACCGGTACTCAGCAATGGGGAGAACGTACACACTCCTCACAGACAGTGACGGGAATTGAACCCGGGTCACTGACACAGTAATCCCGTTATACTGACCGGTACACAGTAATGGGGAGAACGTACATACTCCTCACAGACAGTGACGGGAATTGAACCCAGTTCACTGACACTGTAATCCAGTTATACTAACCAGTACACAGTAACGGGGAGAACGTACACACTCCTCACAGACAGGGACGGGAATTGAACCCGGGTCAAAGACACTGTAATCCCGTTATACCGACCGGTACTCAGCAATGGGGAGAACGTACACACTCCTCACAGACACTGACGGGAATTGAACCCGGGTCACTGACACAGTAATCCCGTTATACTGACCGGTACACAGTAATGGGGAGAACGTACATACTCCTCACAGACAGTGACGGGAATTGAACCCAGTTCACTGACACTGTAATCCAGTTATACTGGCCAGTACACAGTAATGGGGAGAACGTACACACTCCTCACAGTGACGGGAATTGAACCTGGGTCACTGACACTGTCATCCCGTTATACTGACCGGTACACAGTAATGGGGAGAACGTACATACTCCTCACAGACAGTGACGGGAATTGAACCCGGGTCACTGACACTGTAATCCCGTTATACCGACCGGTACACAGTAATGGGGAGAACGTACACACTCCTCACAGACAGTGACGGGAATTGAACGCGGGTCACTGACACAGTAATCCCGTTATACTGACCGGTACAGAGTAACGGGGGAGAACGTACACACACCTCACAGACAGTGACGGGAATTGAACCCAGGTCACTGACACTGTAATCCCGTTATACCGACCGGTACACAATAACGGGGAGTACGTACATACTCCTCACAGACAGTGACAGGAATTGAACCCGGGTCAAAGACACTGTAATCCCGTTATACCGACTGGTACAGAGTAATGGGGAGAACGTACACACTCACCACAGACAGTGACGGGATTTGAACCCGGGTCACTGACCCTGTAATACAACTATACTGACCGTTACACAGTAATGGGGAGAATGTACGCACTCCTCACAGACAGTGACGGTAATTGAACCCGGGTCACGGACACTGTAATTCCATTATACTGGCCGGTACACAGTAACAGGCAAAACGTAAGCACTCCTCACAGACAGCGACGGGAATTGAACCCGGGTCACTGACACTGTAATCCCGTTATACTGACCGGTACACAGTAATGGGGAGAACGTACACACTCCTCACAGACAGTGACGGGAATTGAACTCGGGTCACTGACACTGTAATCCCGTTATACTGACTGGTACACAGCAATGGGGAGAACATACGCACTCCTCACAGACAGTGACGGGAATTGAACCCGGTTCACTGACACTGTAATCCCGTTATACTAACAGTTACACAGTAATGGGGAGAACGTACGCACTCCTCACAGACAGCGACGGGAATTGAACCCGTGTCACTGACACTGTAATCCCGTTATACCGACCGGTACACAGTAGCGGGGAGAACGTACACACTCCTCACAGACAGTGACGGGAATTGAACCCGGGTCACTGACACTGTAATCCCGTTATACTGACCGGTACACAGTAACAGGGAGAACGTACACACTCCTCACAGACAGCGACGGGAATTGAACCCAGGTCACTGACACTGTAATCCCGTTATACCGACTGGTACAGAGTAATGGGGAGAACGTTCACATTCCTCACAGACAGTGACGGGATTTTAACCCGGGTCACTGACCCTGTAATACAAGTATACTGACCGTTACACAGTAATGGGGAGAACGTACGCACTCCTCACAGACAGTGAGGGGAATTGATCGCGGGTCACGGACACTGTAATCCCATTATACCAACCGGTACACAGTAACGGGGAGAACGTACCCACTCCTCACAGACAGTGACGGGAATTGAACCCGGGTCACTGACACTGTAATCTCGTTATACCGACCGGTACACAGTAACGGGGAGAACGTACACACTCCTCACAGTGACGGGAATTGAACCCGGGTCACTGACACTGTAATCTCGTTATACTAACCGGTACACAGTAACGGGGAGAACGTACACACTCCTCACAGACAGTGATGGGAATTGAACCCGGGTCACTGACACTGTAATCCCGTTATACTGACAGGTACACAGTAATGGGGAGAAAGTACGCACTCCTCACAGACAGTGATGGGAATTGAACCCGGGTCACTGACACTGTAATCCAGTTATACTGAACGGTACACAGTAATGGGGAGAACGTACACACTCCTCACAGACAGGGACGGGAATTGAACCCGGGTCACTGACACTGTAGTACCGTTATACTGACCGGAACACTGTGATGGGGAGAACGTACACACTCCTCACACACAGTGACGGGAATTGAACCCGGGTCACTGACACTGTAATCCCGTTATACCGTCCGGTACACAGTAGCGGGGAGAACGTACATACTCCTCACAGACAGTGACGGGAATTGAACCCAGTTCACTGACACTGTAATCCAGTTATACTAACCAGTACACAGTAACGGGGAGAACGTACACACTCCTCACAGACAGGGACGGGAATTGAACCCGGGTCAAAGACACTGTAATCCCGTTATACCGACCGGTACTCAGCAATGGGGAGAACGTACACACTCCTCACAGACACTGACGGGAATTGAACCCGGGTCACTGACACAGTAATCCCGTTATACTGACCGGTACACAGTAATGGGGAGAACGTACATACTCCTCACAGACAGTGACGGGAATTGAACCCAGTTCACTGACACTGTAATCCAGTTATACTGGCCAGTACACAGTAATGGGGAGAACGTACACACTCCTCACAGTGACGGGAATTGAACCTGGGTCACTGACACTGTCATCCCGTTATACTGACCGGTACACAGTAATGGGGAGAACGTACATACTCCTCACAGACAGTGACGGGAATTGAACCCGGGTCACTGACACTGTAATCCCGTTATACCGACCGGTACACAGTAATGGGGAGAACGTACACACTCCTCACAGACAGTGACGGGAATTGAACGCGGGTCACTGACACAGTAATCCCGTTATACTGACCGGTACAGAGTAACGGGGGAGAACGTACACACACCTCACAGACAGTGACGGGAATTGAACCCAGGTCACTGACACTGTAATCCCGTTATACCGACCGGTACACAATAACGGGGAGTACGTACATACTCCTCACAGACAGTGACAGGAATTGAACCCGGGTCAAAGACACTGTAATCCCGTTATACCGACTGGTACAGAGTAATGGGGAGAACGTACACACTCACCACAGACAGTGACGGGATTTGAACCCGGGTCACTGACCCTGTAATACAACTATACTGACCGTTACACAGTAATGGGGAGAATGTACGCACTCCTCACAGACAGTGACGGTAATTGAACCCGGGTCACGGACACTGTAATTCCATTATACTGGCCGGTACACAGTAACAGGCAAAACGTACGCACTCCTCACAGACAGCGACGGGAATTGAACCCGGGTCACTGACACTGTAATCCCGTTATACTGACCGGTACACAGTAATGGGGAGAACGTACACACTCCTCACAGACAGTGACGGGAATTGAACTCGGGTCACTGACACTGTAATCCCGTTATACTGACTGGTACACAGCAATGGGGAGAACATACGCACTCCTCACAGACAGTGACGGGAATTGAACCCGGTTCACTGACACTGTAATCCCGTTATACTAACAGTTACACAGTAATGGGGAGAACGTACGCACTCCTCACAGACAGCGACGGGAATTGAACCCGTGTCACTGACACTGTAATCCCGTTATACCGACCGGTACACAGTAGCGGGGAGAACGTACACACTCCTCACAGACAGTGACGGGAATTGAACCCGGGTCACTGACACTGTAATCCCGTTATACTGACCGGTACACAGTAACAGGGAGAACGTACACACTCCTCACAGACAGCGACGGGAATTGAACCCAGGTCACTGACACTGTAATCCCGTTATACCGACTGGTACAGAGTAATGGGGAGAACGTTCACATTCCTCACAGACAGTGACGGGATTTGAACCCGGGTCACTGACCCTGTAATACAAGTATACTGACCGTTACACAGTAATGGGGAGAACGTACGCACTCCTCACAGACAGTGAGGGGAATTGATCGCGGGTCACGGACACTGTAATCCCATTATACCAACCGGTACACAGTAACGTGGAGAACGTACCCACTCCTCACAGACAGTGACGGGAATTGAACCCGGGTCACTGACACTGTAATCTCGTTATACCGACCGGTACACAGTAACGGGGAGAACGTACACACTCCTCACAGTGACGGGAATTGAACCCGGGTCACTGACACTGTAATCTCGTTATACTAACCGGTACACAGTAACGGGGAGAACGTACACACTCCTCACAGACAGTGATGGGAATTGAACCCGGGTCACTGACACTGTAATCCCGTTATACTGACAGGTACACAGTAATGGGGAGAAAGTACGCACTCCTCACAGACAGTGATGGGAATTGAACCCGGGTCACTGACACTGTAATCCAGTTATACTGAACGGTACACAGTAATGGGGAGAACGTACACACTCCTCACAGACAGGGACGGGAATTGAACCCGGGTCACTGACACTGTAGTACCGTTATACTGACCGGAACACTGTGATGGGGAGAACGTGCACACTCCTCACACACAGTGACGGGAATTGAACCCGGGTCACTGACACTGTAATCCCGTTATACCGTCCGGTACACAGTAGCGGGGAGAACGTACATACTCCTCACAGACAGTGACGGGAATTGAACCCAGTTCACTGACACTGTAATCCAGTTATACTAACCAGTACACAGTAACGGGGAGTACGTACACACTCCTCACAGACAGGGACGGGAATTGAACCCGGGTCAAAGACACTGTAATCCCGTTATACCGACCGGTACTCAGCAATGGGGAGAACGTACACACTCCTCACAGACACTGACGGGAATTGAACCCGGGTCACTGACACAGTAATCCCGTTATACTGACCGGTACACAGTAATGGGGAGAACGTACATACTCCTCACAGACAGTGACGGGAATTGAACCCAGTTCACTGACACTGTAATCCAGTTATACTGGCCAGTACACAGTAATGGGGAGAACGTACACACTCCTCACAGTGACGGGAATTGAACCTGGGTCACTGACACTGTCATCCCGTTATACTGACCGGTACACAGTAATGGGGAGAACGTACATACTCCTCACAGACAGTGACGGGAATTGAACCCGGGTCACTGACACTGTAATCCCGTTATACCGACCGGTACACAGTAATGGGGAGAACGTACACACTCCTCACAGACAGTGACGGGAATTGAACGCGGGTCACTGACACAGTAATCCCGTTATACTGACCGGTACAGAGTAACGGGGGAGAACGTACACACACCTCACAGACAGTGACGGGAATTGAACCCAGGTCACTGACACTGTAATCCCGTTATACCGACCGGTACACAATAACGGGGAGTACGTACATACTCCTCACAGACAGTGACAGGAATTGAACCCGGGTCAAAGACACTGTAATCCCGTTATACCGACTGGTACAGAGTAATGGGGAGAACGTACACACTCACCACAGACAGTGACGGGATTTGAACCCGGGTCACTGACCCTGTAATACAACTATACTGACCGTTACACAGTAATGGGGAGAATGTACGCACTCCTCACAGACAGTGACGGTAATTGAACCCGGGTCACGGACACTGTAATTCCATTATACTGGCCGGTACACAGTAACAGGCAAAACGTACGCACTCCTCACAGACAGCGACGGGAATTGAACCCGGGTCACTGACACTGTAATCCCGTTATACTGACCGGTACACAGTAATGGGGAGAACGTACACACTCCTCACAGACAGTGACGGGAATTGAACTCGGGTCACTGACACTGTAATCCCGTTATACTGACTGGTACACAGCAATGGGGAGAACATACGCACTCCTCACAGACAGTGACGGGAATTGAACCCGGTTCACTGACACTGTAATCCCGTTATACTAACAGTTACACAGTAATGGGGAGAACGTACGCACTCCTCACAGACAGCGACGGGAATTGAACCCGTGTCACTGACACTGTAATCCCGTTATACCGACCGGTACACAGTAGCGGGGAGAACGTACACACTCCTCACAGACAGTGACGGGAATTGAACCCGGGTCACTGACACTGTAATCCCGTTATACTGACCGGTACACAGTAACAGGGAGAACGTACACACTCCTCACAGACAGCGACGGGAATTGAACCCAGGTCACTGACACTGTAATCCCGTTATACCGACTGGTACAGAGTAATGGGGAGAACGTTCACATTCCTCACAGACAGTGACGGGATTTGAACCCGGGTCACTGACCCTGTAATACAAGTATACTGACCGTTACACAGTAATGGGGAGAACGTACGCACTCCTCACAGACAGTGAGGGGAATTGATCGCGGGTCACGGACACTGTAATCCCATTATACCAACCGGTACACAGTAACGGGGAGAACGTACCCACTCCTCACAGACAGTGACGGGAATTGAACCCGGGTCACTGACACTGTAATCTCGTTATACCGACCGGTACACAGTAACGGGGAGAACGTACACACTCCTCACAGTGACGGGAATTGAACCCGGGTCACTGACACTGTAATCTCGTTATACTAACCGGTACACAGTAACGGGGAGAACGTACACACTCCTCACAGACAGTGATGGGAATTGAACCCGGGTCACTGACACTGTAATCCCGTTATACTGACAGGTACACAGTAATGGGGAGAAAGTACGCACTCCTCACAGACAGTGATGGGAATTGAACCCGGGTCACTGACACTGTAATCCAGTTATACTGAACGGTACACAGTAATGGGGAGAACGTACACACTCCTCACAGACAGGGACGGGAATTGAACCCGGGTCACTGACACTGTAGTACCGTTATACTGACCGGAACACTGTGATGGGGAGAACGTACACACTCCTCACACACAGTGACGGGAATTGAACCCGGGTCACTGACACTGTAATCCCGTTATACCGTCCGGTACACAGTAGCGGGGAGAACGTACATACTCCTCACAGACAGCGACGGGAATTGAACCCAGGTCACTGACACTGTAATACAAGTATACTGACCGTTACACAGTAATGGGGAGAACGTACACACTCCTCACAGACAGTGACGGGAATTGAAACCGGGTCACTGACACTGTAATCCCGTTATACTAACAGTTTCACAGTAATGGGGAGAATGTACGCACTCCTCACAGACAGTGATGGGAATTGAACCCGGGTCACTGACACTGTAATCCCGTTATACCGACCGGTACACAGTAATGGGGAGAACGTACACACTCCTCACAGACAGTGACGGGAATTGAACCCGGGTCACTGACACTGTAATCCCGTTATACAGACTGGTACACAGTAATGGGGAGAAAGTACACACTCCTCACAGACAGTGAGGGGAATTGAACCCGGGTCACTGACACTGTAATCCCGTTATACCGACCGGTACACAGTAACGGGGAGAACGTACACACTCCTCACAGACAGTGACGGGAATTGAACGCGGGTCAGTGACACTGTAATCCCGTTATACTGGCCAGTACACAGCAATAGGGAGTACGTACACACTCCTCACAGACAGTGACGGGAATTGAACCCGGGTCACTGACACTGTAATACCATTATACCGACCGGTACACAGTAACGGGGAGAACGTACACATTCCTCACAGACAGTGACGGGATTTGAATGCGGGTCACTGACACTGTAATCCCGTTATCCGACCGGTATACGGTAAAGGGGAGAACGTACGCACTCCTCACAGACAGTGATGGAAATTGAACCCAGATCACTGACCCTGTAATCCCTTTATACTGACCGGTACACAGTAATGGGGAAAACGTACGCACTCCTCACAGACAGTGACGGGAATTGAATGCGGGTCACTGACACTGTAATACCAGTATACTAGCCAGTACACAGTATCGGGGAGAACGTACACACTCCTCATAAACAGCGACGGGAATTGAACCCAGGACACTGATACTGTAATCCCATTATACTGACAGGTACACATTAATGGGGAGAACGTACACACTCCTCACAGTGACGGGAACTGAACCCGGGTCACTGACTCTGTAATCCTGTTATACTGACCGGTACACAGTAATGGGGAGAACGTACACACTCCTCACAGACAGTAACGGGAATTGAACCCGGGTCACTGACACTGTAATATCGTTATACAGACCAGGACGCTGCCTGGATTAGAGAGGGTACAGAGGACATTTACCAGGATGCTTAATGGATTAGACAGGCTGCAGAGGAGATTGACCTGGATGCTGCCTGGATTAGAGAGGGTGCAGAGGAGATTTACCAGAATGCAGCCTGGATTAGAGAGGGTGCAGAGGAGATTGACCGGGAATCTGCCTGGATTAGAGAGGGTGCAGAGGAGATTGAACAGGATGCTGCCTGAATGAGAGAGGGGGCCTAGGAGATTTACCGGACGCTCTCTGGATTAGAGAGCGTGCAGAGGAGATTTCCAGGATGCTGCCTGGATGAGAGAGGGTGCAAAGCAGATTGACCTGGAATCTGCCTGGATTAGAGAGGGTGCAGAGGAGATTTACCTGGAATCTGCCTGGATTAGAGAGGGTGCAGATGAGATTGACCAGGATGCTGCCTGGATTAGAGAGGGTGCAGAGGAGATTGACCTGGAATCTGCCTGGATTAGAGAGGGTGCAGAGGAGATTTACCTGGAATCTGCCTGGATTAGAGAGGGTGCAGAGGAGATTTACCTGGAATCTGCCTGGATTAGAGAGGGTGCAGATGAGATTGACCAGGATGCTGCCTGGATTAGAGAGGGTGCAGAGGAGATTGACCTGGAATCTGCCTGGATTAGAGAGGGTGCAGAGGAGATTTACCTGGAATCTGCCTGGATTAGAGACGGTGCAGAGGAGATTGACCAGGATGCTGACTGGAATAGAGAGGGTTCAGAGGGATTGACCAGGAGGCTGTCTGGATTAGAGAGCGTGCCTAGGAGATTTACCGGACGCTCTCTGGATTAGAGAGGGTGCAGAGATTTACCAGGATGCTGCCTGGATGGGAGAGGGTGCAAAGGAGATTGACCTGGAACCTGCCTGGATTAGAGGGGGTGCAGATGAAATTGACCAGGATGCTGCCTGGATTAGAGAGGGTGCAGAGGAGATTTACAGGATGCTGCCTGGATGAGAGAGGGTGCAGAGGAGATTTACAGGATGCTACCTTAATTAGAGAGGGTGCAGAGGAGATTGACCGGGAATCTGCCTGGATTAGAGAGGGTGCAGAGGAGATTGACCAGGATGCTGCCTGAATGAGAGAGGGGGCCTAGGAGATTTACCGGACGCTCTCTGGATTAGAGAGCGTGCAGAGGAGATTTCCAGGATGCTGCCTGGATGAGAGAGGGTGCAAAGCAGATTGACCTGGAATCTGCCTGGATTAGAGAGGGTGCAGAGGAGATTTACCTGGAATCTGCCTGGATTAGAGAGGGTGCAGATGAGATTGACCAGGATGCTGCCTGGATTAGAGAGGGTGCAGAGGAGATTGACCTGGAATCTGCCTGGATTAGAGAGGGTGCAGAGGAGATTTACCTGGAATCTGCCTGGATTAGAGAGGGTGCAGAGGAGATTTACCTGGAATCTGCCTGGATTAGAGAGGGTGCAGATGAGATTGACCAGGATGCTGCCTGGATTAGAGAGGGTGCAGAGGAGATTGACCTGGAATCTGCCTGGATTAGAGAGGGTGCAGAGGAGATTTACCTGGAATCTGCCTGGATTAGAGACGGTGCAGAGGAGATTGACCAGGATGCTGACTGGAATAGAGAGGGTTCAGAGGGATTGACCAGTAGGCTCTCTGGATTAGAGAGCGTGCCTAGGAGATTTACCGGACGCTCTCTGGATTAGAGAGGGTGCAGCGATTTACCAGGATGCTGCCTGGATGGGAGAGGGTGCAAAGGAGATTGACCAGGATGCTGTCTGGATGGGAGAGGGTGCAAAGGAGATTGACCTGAAACCTGCCTGGATTAGAGGGGGTGCAGATGAAATTGACCAGGACACTGCCAGGATTAGAGAGGGTGCAGATGAGATTGACCAGGATGCTGCCTGGATTAGAGAGGGTGCAGAGGAGATTTACAGGATGCTACCTTAATTTGAGAGGTTGCAGAGGAGATTGACCAGGATGCTGCCTGGATTAGAGAGGGTGCAGAGGAGATTTACAGGATGCCACCTTAATTTGAGATGTTGCAGAGGGATTGTCCAGGAGGGTGTCTGGATTAGAGAGGGTGCAGTTGAGATTGACCAGGATGCTGCCTGGATTAGTGAGGGTGCATTGGAGATTCACCAGGATACTGTCTAGATTAGGGAAGGTGCAGAGGAGATTTACCATGAAGCTGCCTGGATTAGAGAGGGTGCAGAGGAGATTGACCAGGATGCTGCTTGGATTAAAGAGGGTGCAGAGGAGATTCACCAGGATGCTCCCTGGATTAGAGATGGTGCAGAGGAGATTTCCAGGATGCTGCCTGGATGAGAGAGGGTGCAGAGGAGATTGACCTGGAATCTGCCTGGATTAGAGAGGGTGCAGAGGAGATTTACCTGGAATCTGCCTGGATTGGAGAGGGTGCAGATGAGATTGACCCGGATGCTAACTGGATTAGAGAGGGTGCAGAGGAGATTGACCTGGAATCTGCCTGGATTAGAGAGGGTGCAGAGGAGATTTACCTGGAATCTGCCTGGATTAGAGAGGGTGCAGAGGAGATTTACCTGGAATCTGCCTGGATTAGAGAGGGTGCAGAGGAGATTGACAAGTATGTTGCCTGGAGTAGAGAGGGTGGAGAGGAGATTTCCCAGGATGCTGTCTGGATTAGAGAGGGTGCAGAGGAGATTCACCAGGACGCTGCCTGGATTAGAGAGGGTGCAGAGGAGATTTACCAGGATACTGCCTGGATTAGAGAGGGTGCAGAGGAGATTTACCAGGATGCTGTCTGGATTAGAGAGGGTGCAGATGAGATTGACCAGGATGCTGCCTGGATTAGAGAGGGTGCAGAGGAGATTGACCTGGATGCTGCTTGGATTAGAAAGGGAGCAGAGGAGATTTACCAGGATGCTGCCTGGAATAGAGAGGGTGCAGAGGAGATTCTTGAGAATGTTGCCTGGATTAGAGAGGGTGCACTGGAGATTCACCAGGATACTGTCTGGATTAGGGAAGGTGCAGAGGAGATTTACCATGAAGCTGCCTGGATTAGAGAGGGTGCAGAGGAGATTGACCAGGATGCTGCTTGGATTAGAGAGGGTGCAGAGGAGATTCACCAGGATGCTCCCTGGATTAGAGACGGTGCAGAGGAGATTTCCAGGATGCTGCCTGGATGAGAGAGGGTGCAGAGGAGATTGACCTGGAATCTGCCTGGATTAGAGAGGGTGCAGAGGAGATTTACCTGGAATCTGCCTGGATTAGAGAGGGTGCAGATGAGATTGACCAGGATGCTAACTGGATTAGAGAGGGTGCAGAGGAGATTGACCTGGAATCTGCCTGGATTAGAGAGGGTGCAGAGGAGATTTACCTGGAATCTGCCTGGATTAGAGAGGGTGCAGAGGAGATTTACCTGGAATCTGCCTGGATTAGAGAGGGTGCAGATGAGATTGACCAGGATGCTGCCTGGATTAGAGAGGGTGCAGAGGAGATTGACCTGGAATCTGCCTGGATTAGAGAGGGTGCAGAGGAGATTTACCTGGAATCTGCCTGGATTAGAGACGGTGCAGAGGAGATTGACCAGGATGCTGACTGGAATAGAGAGGGTTCAGAGGGATTGACCAGGAGGCTCTCTGGATTAGAGAGCGTGTCTAGGAGATTTACCGGACGCTCTCTGGATTAGAGAGGGTGCAGAGATTTACCAGGATGCTGCCTGGATGGGAGAGGGTGCAAAGGAGATTGACCAGGATGCTGTCTGGATGGGAGAGGGTGCAAAGGAGATTGACCTGGAACCTGCCTGGATTAGAGGGGGTGCAGATGAAATTGACCAGGACACTGCCAGGATTAGAGAGGGTGCAGATGAGATTGACCAGGATGCTGCCTGGATTAGAGAGGGTGCAGAGTGATTTACAGGATGCTACCTTAATTTGAGAGGTTGCAGAGGAGATTGACCAGGATGCTGCCTGGATTAGAGAGGGTGCAGAGGAGATTTACAGGATGCCATCTTAATTTGAGAGGTTGCAGAGGGATTGTCCAGGAGGGTGTCTGGATTAGAGAGGGTGCAATTGAGATTGACCAGGTTGCTGCCTGGATTAGTGAGGGTGCATTGGAGATTCACCAGGAAACTGTCTAGATTAGGGAAGGTGCAGAGGAGATTTACCATGAAGCTGCCTGGATTAGAGAGGGTGCAGAGGAGATTGACCAGGATGCTGCTTGGATTAAAGAGGGTGCAGAGGAGATTCACCAGGATGCTCCCTGGATTAGAGACGGTGCAGAGGAGATTTCCAGGATGCTGCCTGGATGAGAGAGGGTGCAGAGGAGATTGACCTGGAATCTGCCTGGATTAGAGAGGGTGCAGAGGAGATTTACCTGGAATCTGCCTGGATTAGAGAGGGTGCAGATGAGATTGACCAGGATGCTAACTGGATTAGAGAGGGTGCAGAGGAGATTGACCTGGAATCTGCCTGGATTACAGAGGGTGCAGAGGAGATTTACCTGGAATCTGCCTGGATTAGAGAGGGTGCAGAGGAGATTGACCTGGAATCTGCCTGGATTAGAGAGGGTGCAGAGGAGATTTACCTGGAATCTGCCTGGATTAGAGACGGTGCAGAGGAGATTGACCAGGATGCTGACTGGAATAGAGAGGGTTCAGAGGGATTGACCAGGAGGCTCTCTGGATTAGAGAGCGTGCCTAGGAGATTTACCGGACGCTCTCTGGATTAGAGAGGGTGCAGAGATTTACCAGGATGCTGCCTGGATGGGAGAGGGTGCAAAGGAGATTGACCAGGATGCTGTCTGGATGGGAGAGGGTGCAAAGGAGATTGACCTGGAACCTGCCTGGATTAGAGGGGGTGCAGATGAAATTGACCAGGACACTGCCAGGATTAGAGAGGGTGCAGATGAGATTGACCAGGATGCTGCCTGGATTAGAGAGGGTGCAGAGTGATTTACAGGATGCTACCTTAATTTGAGAGGTTGCAGAGGAGGATGCTGCCTGGATTAGAGAGGGTGCAGAGGAGATTTACAGGATGCCACCTTAATTTGAGATGTTGCAGAGGGATTGTCCAGGAGGGTGTCTGGATTAGAGAGGGTGCAGTTGAGATTGACCAGGATGCTGCCTGGATTAGTGAGGGTGCATTGGAGATTCACCAGGATACTGTCTAGATTAGGGAAGGTGCAGAGGAGATTTACCATGAAGCTGCCTGGATTAGAGAGAGTGCAGAGGAGATTGACCAGGATGCTGCTTGGATTAAAGAGGGTGCAGAGGAGATTCACCAGGATGCTCCCTGGATTAGAGACGGTGCAGAGGAGATTTCCAGGATGCTGCCTGGATGACAGAGGGTGCAGAGGAGATTGACCTGGAATCTGCCTGGATTAGAGAGGGTGCAGAGGAGATTTACCTGGAATCTGCCTGGATTAGAGAGGGTGCAGATGAGATTGACCCGGATGCTAACTGGATTAGAGAGGGTGCAGAGGAGATTGACCTGGAATCTGCCTGGATTAGAGAGGGTGCAGAGGAGATTTACCTGGAATCTGCCTGGATTAGAGAGGGTGCAGAGGAGATTTACCTGGAATCTGCCTGGATTAGAGAGGGTGCAGAGGAGATTGACAAGTATGTTGCCTGGAGTAGAGAGGGTGGAGAGGAGATTTCCCAGGATGCTGTCTGGATTAGAGAGGGTGCAGAGGAGATTCACCAGGACGCTGCCTGGATTAGAGAGGGTGCAGAGGAGATTTACCAGGATACTGCCTGGATTAGAGAGGGTGCAGAGGAGATTTACCAGGATGCTGTCTGGATTAGAGAGGGTGCAGATGAGATTGACCAGGATGCTGCCTGGATTAGAGAGGGTGCAGAGGAGATTGACCTGGATGCTGCTTGGATTAGAAAGGGAGCAGAGGAGATTTACCAGGATGCTGCCTGGAATAGAGAGGGTGCAGAGGAGATTCTTGAGAATGTTGCCTGGATTAGAGAGGGTGCACTGGAGATTCACCAGGATACTGTCTGGATTAGGGAAGGTGCAGAGGAGATTTACCATGAAGCTGCCTGGATTAGAGAGGGTGCAGAGGAGATTGACCAGGATGCTGCTTGGATTAGAGAGGGTGCAGAGGAGATTCACCAGGATGCTCCCTGGATTAGAGACGGTGCAGAGGAGATTTCCAGGATGCTGCCTGGATGAGAGAGGGTGCAGAGGAGATTGACCTGGAATCTGCCTGGATTAGAGAGGGTGCAGAGGAGATTTACCTGGAATCTGCCTGGATTAGAGAGGGTGCAGATGAGATTGACCAGGATGCTTACTGGATTAGAGAGGGTGCAGAGGAGATTGACCTGGAATCTGCCTGGATTAGAGAGGGTGCAGAGGAGATTTACCTGGAATCTGCCTGGATTAGAGAGGGTGCAGAGGAGATTTACCTGGAATCTGCCTGGATTAGAGAGGGTGCAGATGAGATTGACCAGGATGCTGCCTGGATTAGAGAGGGTGCAGAGGAGATTGACCTGGAATCTGCCTGGATTAGAGAGGGTGCAGAGGAGATTTACCTGGAATCTGCCTGGATTAGAGACGGTGCAGAGGAGATTGACCAGGATGCTGACTGGAATAGAGAGGGTTCAGAGGGATTGACCAGGAGGCTCTCTGGATTAGAGAGCGTGTCTAGGAGATTTACCGGACGCTCTCTGGATTAGAGAGGGTGCAGAGATTTACCAGGATGCTGCCTGGATGGGAGAGGGTGCAAAGGAGATTGACCAGGATGCTGTCTGGATGGGAGAGGGTGCAAAGGAGATTGACCTGGAACCTGCCTGGATTAGAGGGGGTGCAGATGAAATTGACCAGGACACTGCCAGGATTAGAGAGGGTGCAGATGAAATTGACCAGGATGCTGCCTGGATTAGAGAGGGTGCAGAGTGATTTACAGGATGCTACCTTAATTTGAGAGGTTGCAGAGGAGATTGACCAGGATGCTGCCTGGATTAGAGAGGGTGCAGAGGAGATTTACAGGATGCCACCTTAATTTGAGAGGTTGCAGAGGGATTGTCCAGGAGGGTGTCTGGATTAGAGAGGGTGCAATTGAGATTGACCAGGTTGCTGCCTGGATTAGTGAGGGTGCATTGGAGATTCACCAGGAAACTGTCTAGATTAGGGAAGGTGCAGAGGAGATTTACCATGAAGCTGCCTGGATTAGAGAGGGTGCAGAGGAGATTGACCAGGATGCTGCTTGGATTAAAGAGGGTGCAGAGGAGATTCACCAGGATGCTCCCTGGATTAGAGACGGTGCAGAGGAGATTTCCAGGATGCTGCCTGGATGAGAGAGGGTGCAGAGGAGATTGACCTGGAATCTGCCTGGATTAGAGAGGGTGCAGAGGAGATTTACCTGGAATCTGCCTGGATTAGAGAGGGTGCAGATGAGATTGACCAGGATGCTAACTGGATTAGAGAGGGTGCAGAGGAGATTGACCTGGAATCTGCCTGGATTACAGAGGGTGCAGAGGAGATTTACCAGGATGCTGCCTGGATTAGAGAGGGTGCAGAGGAGATTGACCTGGAATCTGCCTGGATTAGAGAGGGTGCAGAGGAGATTTACCTGGAATCTGCCTGGATTAGAGACGGTGCAGAGGAGATTGACCAGGATGCTGACTGGAATAGAGAGGGTGCAGAGGAGATTTACCTGGAATCTGCCTGGATTAGAGAGGGTGCAGATGAGATTGACCAGGATGCTGCCTGGATTAGAGAGGTTGCAGAGGAGATTGACCTGGAATCTGCCTGGATTAGAGAGGGTGCAGAGGAGATTTACCTGGAATCTGCCTGGATTAGAGACGGTGCAGAGGAGATTGACCAGGATGCTGACTGGAATAGAGAGGGTTCAGAGGGATTGACCAGGAGGCTCTCTGGATTAGAGAGCGTGCCTAGGAGATTTACCGGACGCTCTCTGGATTAGAGAGGGTGCAGAGATTTACCAGGATGCTGCCTGGATGGGAGAGGGTGCAAAGGAGATTGACCAGGATGCTGTCTGGATGGGAGAGGGTGCAAAGGAGATTGACCTGGAACCTGCCTGGATTAGAGTGGGTGCAGATGAAATTGACCAGGACACTGCCAGTATTAGAGAGGGTGCAGCTGAGATTGACCAGGATGCTGCCTGGATTAGAGAGGGTGCAGAGGAGATTTACAGGATGCTACCTTAATTTGAGGTTGCAGAGGAGATTGACCAGGATGCTGCCTGGATTAGAGAGGGTGCAGAGGAGATTTACAGGATGCCACCTTAATTTGAGAGGTTGCATAGGGATTGACCAGGAGGCTGTCTGGATTAGAGAGGGTGCAGTTGAGATTGACCAGGATGCTGCCTGGATTAGTGAGGGTGCACTGGAGATTCACCAGGATACTGTCTGGATTAGGGAAGGTGCAGAGGAGATTTACCATGAAGCTGCCTGGATTAGAGAGGGTGCAGAGGAGATTGACCAGGATGCTGCTTGGATTAGAGAGGGTGCAGAGGAGATTCACCAGGATGCTCCCTGGATTAGAGACGGTGCAGAGGAGATTTCCAGGATGCTGCCTGGATGAGAGAGGGTGCAGAGGAGATTGACCTGGAATCTGCCTGGATTAGAGAGGGTGCAGAGGAGATTTACCTGGAATCTGCCTGGATTAGAGAGGGTGCAGATGAGATTGACCAGGATGCTAACTGGATTAGAGAGGGTGCAGAGGAGATTGACCTGGAATCTGCCTGGATTAGAGAGGGTGCAGAGGAGATTTACCTGGAATCTGCCTGGATTAGAGAGGGTGCAGAGGAGATTTACCTGGAATCTGCCTGGATTAGAGAAGGTGCAGATGAGATTGAACAGGATGCTGCCTGGATTAGAGAGGGTGCAGAGGAGATTGACCTGGAATCTGCCTGGATTAGAGAGGGTGCAGAGGAGATTTACCTGGAATCTGCCTGGATTAGAGACGGTGCAGAGGAGATTGACCAGGATGCTGACTGGAATAGAGAGGGTTCAGAGGGATTGACCAGGAGGCTCTCTGGATTAGAGAGCGTGTCTAGGAGATTTACCGGACGCTCTCTGGATTAGAGAGGGTGCAGAGATTTACCAGGATGCTGCCTGGATGGGAGAGGGTGCAAAGGAGATTGACCAGGATGCTGTCTGGATGGGAGAGGGTGCAAAGGAGATTGACCTGGAACCTGCCTGGATTAGAGGGGGTGCAGATGAAATTGACCAGGACACTGCCAGGATTAGAGAGGGTGCAGATGAGATTGACCAGGATGCTGCCTGGATTAGAGAGGGTGCAGAGTGATTTACAGGATGCTACCTTAATTTGAGAGGTTGCAGAGGAGATTGACCAGGATGCTGCCTCGATTAGAGAGGGTGCAGAGGAGATTTACAGGATGCCACCTTAATTTGAGAGGTTGCAGAGGGATTGACCAGGAGGCTGCCTGGATTAGAGAGGGTGCAGAGGAGATTGACCAGGATGCTGCTTGGATTAGAGAGGGTGCAGAGGAGATTCACCAGGATGCTCCCTGGATTAGAGACGGTGCAGAGGAGGTTGACCAGTATGTTGCCTGGATTAGAGAGGGTGGAGAGGAGATTTCCCAGGAGGCTGTCTGGATTAGAGAGGGTGCAGAGGAGATTTACCAGGAGGCTGTCTGGATTAGAGAGGGTGTAGAGGTGATTTACCAGGATGCTGCCTGGATTAGAGAGGGTGGAGAGGAGATTTCTCAGGAGGCTGTCTGGATTAGAGAGGGTGCAGAGGAGATTTACCAGGAAGCTACCTGGATTAGAGAGGGTGCAGAGGAGATTTACCAGGAAGCTGTCTGGATTGGAGAGGGTGCAGAGGAGATTTACAGGATGCTGTCTGGATTAGAGAGGGTGCAGAGGAGATTTACCAGGAAGCTGCCTGAATTAGAGAGGGTGCAGAGGTGATTTACCAGGACGCTGCCTGAATTAGAGAGGGTGCAGAGGAGGTTGGCAGTATTTTGCCTGGATTACAGAGGGTGGAGAGGAGATTTCCCAGGAGGCTGTCTGGATTAGAGAGGGTGTAGAGGTGATTCAACAGGAGGCTGTCTGGATTAGGGAAGGTGCAGAGGAGATTTACCAGGAAGCTGCCTGGATTAGAGAGGGTGCAGAGGAGATTGACAAGTATGTTGCCTGGATTAGTGAGGGTGGAGAGGAGATTTCCCAGGATGCTGTCTGGATTAGAGAGGGTGCAGAGGAGATTTACCAGGATACTGCCTGGATTAGAGAGGGTGCAGATGAGATTGACCAGGATGCTGCCTGGATTAGAGAGGGTGCAGAGGAGATTGACCTGGATGCTGCTTGAATTAGAAAGGGAGCAGAGGAGATTGACCAGGATGCTGCCTGGATTAGAGAGGGTGCAGAGGAGATTTACAGGATGCCACCTTAATTTGAGAGGTTGCAGAGGGATTGACCAGGAGGCTGTCTGGATTAGAGAGGGTGCAGTTGAGATTGACCAGGATGCTGCCTGGATTAGTGAGGGTGCATTGGAGATTCACCAGGATACTGACTAGATTAGGGAAGGTGCAGAGGAGATTTACCATGAAGCTGCCTGGATTAGAGAGGGTGCAGAGGAGATTGACCAGGATGCTGCTTGGATTAGAGAGGGTGCAGAGGAGATTTACAGGATGCTACCTTAACTTGAGAGGTTGCAGAGGAGATTGACCAGGATGCTGCCTGGATTAGAGAGGGTGCAGAGGAGATTTACAGGATGCTACCTTAACTTGAGAGGTTGCAGAGGAGATTGACCAGGATGCTGCTTGGATTAGAGAGGGTGCAGAGGAGATTCACCAGGATGCTCCCTGGATTAGAGACGGTGCAGAGGAGATTTCCAGGATGCTGCCTGGATGAGAGAGGGTGCAGAGGAGATTGACCTGGAATCTGCCTGGATTAGAGAGGGTGCAGAGGAGATTTACCTGGAATCTGCCTGGATTAGAGAGGGTGCAGATGAGATTGACCAGGATGCTAACTGGATTAGAGAGGGTGCAGAGGAGATTGACCTGGAATCTGCCTGGATTAGAGAGGGTGCAGAGGAGATTTACCTGGAATCTGCCTGGATTAGAGAGGGTGCAGAGGAGATTTACCTGGAATCTGCCTGGATTAGAGAAGCTGCAGATGAGATTGAACAGGATGCTGCCTGGATTAGAGAGGGTGCAGAGGAGATTGACCTGGAATCTGCCTGGATTAGAGAGGGTGCAGAGGAGATTTACCTGGAATCTGCCTGGATTAGAGACGGTGCAGAGGAGATTGACCAGGATGCTGACTGGAATAGAGAGGGTTCAGAGGGATTGACCAGGAGGCTCTCTGGATTAGAGAGCGTGTCTAGGAGATTTACCGGACGCTCTCTGGATTAGAGAGGGTGCAGAGATTTACCAGGATGCTGCCTGGATGGGAGAGGGTGCAAAGGAGATTGACCAGGATGCTGTCTGGATGGGAGAGGGTGCAAAGGAGATTGACCTGGAACCTGCCTGGATTAGAGGGGGTGCAGATGAAATTGACCAGGACACTGCCAGGATTAGAGAGGGTGCAGATGAGATTGACCAGGATGCTGCCTGGATTAGAGAGGGTGCAGAGTGATTTACAGGATGCTACCTTAATTTGAGAGGTTGCAGAGGAGATTGACCAGGATGCTGCCTCGATTAGAGAGGGTGCAGAGGAGATTTACAGGATGCCACCTTAATTTGAGAGGTTGCAGAGGGATTGACCAGGAGGCTGCCTGGATTAGAGAGGGTGCAGAGGAGATTGACCAGGATGCTGCTTGGATTAGAGAGGGTGCAGAGGAGATTCACCAGGATGCTCCCTGGATTAGAGACGGTGCAGAGGAGGTTGACCAGTATGTTGCCTGGATTAGAGAGGGTGGAGAGGAGATTTCCCAGGAGGCTGTCTGGATTAGAGAGGGTGCAGAGGAGATTTACCAGGAGGCTGTCTGGATTAGAGAGGGTGTAGAGGTGATTTACCAGGATGCTGCCTGGATTAGAGAGGGTGGAGAGGAGATTTCTCAGGAGGCTGTCTGGATTAGAGAGGGTGCAGAGGAGATTTACCAGGAAGCTACCTGGATTAGAGAGGGTGCAGAGGAGATTTACCAGGAAGCTGTCTGGATTGGAGAGGGTGCAGAGGAGATTTACAGGATGCTGTCTGGATTAGAGAGGGTGCAGAGGAGATTTACCAGGAAGCTGCCTGAATTAGAGAGGGTGCAGAGGTGATTTACCAGGACGCTGCCTGAATTAGAGAGGGTGCAGAGGAGGTTGACAGTATTTTGCCTGGATTACAGAGGGTGGAGAGGAGATTTCCCAGGAGGCTGTCTGGATTAGAGAGGGTGTAGAGGTGATTCAACAGGAGGCTGTCTGGATTAGGGAAGGTGCAGAGGAGATTTACCAGGAAGCTGCCTGGATTAGAGAGGGTGCAGAGGAGATTGACAAGTATGTTGCCTGGATTAGTGAGGGTGGAGAGGAGATTTCCCAGGATGCTGTCTGGATTAGAGAGGGTGCAGAGGAGATTTACCAGGATACTGCCTGGATTAGAGAGGGTGCAGATGAGATTGACCAGGATGCTGCCTGGATTAGAGAGGGTGCAGAGGAGATTGACCTGGATGCTGCTTGAATTAGAAAGGGAGCAGAGGAGATTGACCAGGATGCTGCCTGGATTAGAGAGGGTGCAGAGGAGATTTACAGGATGCCACCTTAATTTGAGAGGTTGCAGAGGGATTGACCAGGAGGCTGTCTGGATTAGAGAGGGTGCAGTTGAGATTGACCAGGATGCTGCCTGGATTAGTGAGGGTGCATTGGAGATTCACCAGGATACTGACTAGTTTAGGGAAGGTGCAGAGGAGATTTACCATGAAGCTGCCTGGATTAGAGAGGGTGCAGAGGAGATTGACCAGGATGCTGCTTGGATTAGAGAGGGTGCAGAGGAGATTTACAGGATGCTACCTTAACTTGAGAGGTTGCAGAGGAGATTGACCAGGATGCTGCCTGGATTAGAGAGGGTGCAGAGGAGATTTACAGGATGCCACCTTAATTTGAGAGGTTGCATAGGGATTGACCAGGAGGCTGTCTGGATTAGAGAGGGTGCAGTTGAGATTGACCAGGATGCTGCCTGGATTAGTGAGGGTGCACTGGAGATTCACCAGGATACTGTCTGGATTAGGGAAGGTGCAGAGGAGATTTACCATGAAGCTGCCTGGATTAGAGAGGGTGCAGAGGAGATTGACCAGGATGCTGCTTGGATTAGAGAGGGTGCAGAGGAGATTCACCAGGATGCTCCCTGGATTAGAGACGGTGCAGAGGAGATTTCCAGGATGCTGCCTGGATGAGAGAGGGTGCAGAGGAGATTGACCTGGAATCTGCCTGGATTAGAGAGGGTGCAGAGGAGATTTACCTGGAATCTGCCTGGATTAGAGAGGGTGCAGAGGAGATTTACCTGGAATCTGCCTGGATTAGAGAGGGTGCAGATGAGATTGACCAGGATGCTAACTGGATTAGAGAGGGTGCAGAGGAGATTGACCTGGAATCTGCCTGGATTAGAGAGGGTGCAGAGGAGATTTACCTGGAATCTGCCTGGATTAGAGAGGGTGCAGAGGAGATTTACCTGGAATCTGCCTGGATTAGAGAGGGTGCAGATGAGATTGACCAGGATGCTGCCTGGATTAGAGAGGTTGCAGAGGAGATTGACCAGGATGCTGCCTGGATTAGAGAGGGTGCAGAGGAGATTTACAGGATGCCACCTTAATTTGAGAGGTTGCATAGGGATTGACCAGGAGGCTGTCTGGATTAGAGAGGGTGCAGTTGAGATTGACCAGGATGCTGCCTGGATTAGTGAGGGTGCACTGGAGATTCACCAGGATACTGTCTGGATTAGGGAAGGTGCAGAGGAGATTTACCATGAAGCTGCCTGGATTAGAGAGGGTGCAGAGGAGATTGACCAGGATGCTGCTTGGATTAGAGAGGGTGCAGAGGAGATTCACCAGAATGCTCCCTGGATTAGAGACGGTGCAGAGGAGATTTCCAGGATTCTGCCTGGATGAGAGAGGGTGCAGAGGAGATTGACCTGGAATCTGCCTGGATTAGAGAGGGTGCAGAGGAGATTTACCTGGAATCTGCCTGGATTAGAGAGGGTGCAGATGAGATTGACCAGGATGCTAACTGGATTAGAGAGGGTGCAGAGGAGATTGACCTGGAATCTGCCTGGATTAGAGAGAGTGCAGATGAGATTGACCAGGATGCTAACTGGATTAGAGAGGGTGCAGAGGAGATTGACCTGGAATCTGCCTGGATTAGAGAGGGTGCAGAGGAGATTTACCTGGAATCTGCCTGGATTAGAGAGGGTGCAGAGGAGATTTACCTGGAATCTGCCTGGATTAGAGAGGGTGCAGATGAGATTGACCAGGATGCTGCCTGGATTAGAGAGGGTGCAGAGGAGATTGACCTGGAATCTGCCTGGATTAGAGAGGGTGCAGAGGAGATTTACCTGGAATCTGCCTGGATTAGAGACGGTGCAGAGGATATTGTCCAGGATGCTGACTGGAATAGAGAGGGTTCAGAGGGATTGACCAGGAGGCTCTCTGGATTAGAGAGCGTGTCTAGGAGATTTACCGGACGCTCTCTGGATTAGAGAGGGTGCAGAGATTTACCAGGATGCTGCCTGGATGGGAGAGGGTGCAAAGGAGATTGACCAGGATGCTGTCTGGATGGGAGAGGGTGCAAAGGAGATTGACCTGGAACCTGCCTGGATTAGAGGGGGTGCAGATGAAATTGACCAGGACACTGCCAGGATTAGAGAGGGTGCAGATGAGATTGACCAGGATGCTGCCTGGATTAGAGAGGGTGCAGAGTGATTTACAGGATGATACCTTAATTTGAGAGGTTGCAGAGGAGATTGACCAGGATGCTGCCTCGATTAGAGAGGGTGCAGAGGAGATTTACAGGAAGCCACCTTAATTTGAGAGGTTGCAGAGGGATTGACCAGGAGGCTGTCTGGATTAGAGAGGGTGCAGTTGAGATTGACCAGGATGCTGACTGGATTAGTGAGGGTGCATTGGAGATTCACCAGGATACTGTCTAGATTAAGGAAGGTGCAGAGGAGATTTACCATGAAGCTGCCTGGATTAGAGAGGGTGCAGAGGAGATTGACCAGGATGCTGCTTGGATTAGAGAGGGTGCAGAGGAGATTCACCAGGATGCTCCCTGGATTAGAGACGGTGCAGAGGAGGTTGACCAGTATGTTGCCTGGATTAGAGAGGGTGGAGAGGAGATTTCCCAGGAGGCTGTCTGGATTAGAGAGGGTGCAGAGGAGATTTACCAGGAGGCTGTCTGGATTAGAGAGGGTGTAGAGGTGATTTACCAGGATGCTGCCTGGATTAGAGAGGGTGGAGAGGAGATTTCTCAGGAGGCTGTCTGGATTAGAGAGGGTGCAGAGGAGATTTACCAGGAAGCTACCTGGATTAGAGAGGGTGCAGAGGAGATTTACCAGGAAGCTGTCTGGATTGGAGAGGGTGCAGAGGAGATTTACAGGATGCTGTCTGGATTAGAGAGGGTGCAGAGGAGATTTACCAGGAAGCTGCCTGAATTAGAGAGGGTGCAGAGGTGATTTACCAGGACGCTGCCTGAATTAGAGAGGGTGCAGAGGAGGTTGACCAGTATTTTGCCTGGATTAGAGAGGGTGGAGAGGAGATTTCCCAGGAGGCTGTCTGGATTAGAGAGGGTGTAGAGGTGATTCAACAGGAGGCTGTCTGGATTAGGGAAGGTGCAGAGGAGATTTACCAGGAAGCTGCCTGGATTAGAGAGGGTGCAGAGGAGATTGACAAGTATGTTGCCTGGATTAGAGAGGGTGGAGAGGAGATTTCCCAGGATGCTGTCTGGATTAGAGAGGGTGCAGAGGAGATTTACCAGTATACTGCCTGGATTAGAGAGGGTGCAGATGAGATTGACCAGGATGCTGCCTGGATTAGAGAGGGTGCAGAGGAGATTGACCTGGATGCTGCTTGAATTAGAAAGGGAGCAGAGGAGATTGACCAGGATGCTGCCTGGATTAGAGAGGGTGCAGAGGAGATTTACAGGATGCCACCTTAATTTGAGAGGTTGCAGAGGGATTGACCAGGAGGCTGTCTGGATTAGAGAGGGTGCAGTTGAGATTGACCAGGATGCTGCCTGGATTAGTGAGGGTGCATTGGAGATTCACCAGGATACTGACTAGATTAGTGAAGGTGCAGAGGAGATTTACCATGAAGCTGCCTGGATTAGAGAGGGTGCAGAGGAGATTGACCAGGATGCTGCTTGGATTAGAGAGGGTGCAGAGGAGATTCACCAGGATGCTCCCTGGATTAGAGACGGTGCAGAGGAGGTTGACCAGTATGTTGCCTGGATTAGAGAGGGTGGAGAGGAGATTTCCCAGGAGGCTGTCTGGATTAGAGAGGGTGTAGAGGTGATTTACCAGGATGCTGCCTGGATTAGAGGGGGTGGAGAGGAGATTTCTCAGGAGGCTGTCTGGATTAGAGAGGGTGTCGTGGAGATTTAACAGGAAGCTACCTGGATTAGAGTGGGTGCAGAGGAGATTTACCAGGAAGCTGTCTGGATTGGAGAGGGTGCAGAGGAGATTTACAGGATGCTGTCTGTATTAGAGAGGGTGCAGAGGAGATTTACCAGGAAGCTGCCTGAATTAGAGAGGGTGCAGAGGTGATTTACCAGGACGCTGCCTGAATTAGAGAGGGTGCAGAGGAGGTTGACCAGTATTTTGCCTGGATTAGAGAGGGTGGAGAGGAGATTTCCCAGGAGGCTGTCTGGATTAGAGAGGGTGTAGAGGTGATTCAACAGGAGGCTGTCTGGATTAGGGAAGGTGCAGAGGAGATTTACCAGGAAGCTGCCTGGATTAGAGAGGGTGCAGAGGAGATTGACAAGTATGTTGCCTGGATTAGAGAGGGTGGAGAGGAGATTTCCCAGGATGCTGTCTGGATTAGAGAGGGTGCAGAGGAGATTTACCAGGATACTGCCTGGATTAGAGAGGGTGTAGATGAGATTGACCAGGATGCTGCCTGGATTAGAGAGGGTGCAGAGGAGATTGACCTGGATGCTGCTTGAATTAGAAAGGGAGCAGAGGAGATTGACCAGGATGCTGCCTGGATTAGAGAGGGTGCAGAGGAAATTTACAGGATGCCACCTTAATTTGAGAGGTTGCAGAGGGATTGACCAGGAGGCTGTCTGGATTAGAGAGGGTGCAGTTGAGATTGACCAGGATGCTGCCTGGATTAGTGAGGGTGCATTGGAGATTCACCAGGATACTGACTAGATTAGGGAAGGT
This sequence comes from Hypanus sabinus, assembly GCF_030144855.1. Taxonomy (NCBI): domain Eukaryota; kingdom Metazoa; phylum Chordata; class Chondrichthyes; order Myliobatiformes; family Dasyatidae; genus Hypanus; species Hypanus sabinus. The sequence goes on along the minus strand of NC_082719.1, from coordinate 105,883,993 downwards.
GCAGAGGAGATTTACCATGAAGCTGCCTGGATTAGAGAGGGTGCAGAGGAGATTGACCAGGATGCTGCTTGGATTAGAGAGGGTGCAGAGGAGATTCACCAGGATGCTCCCTGGATTAGAGACGGTGCAGAGGAGGTTGACCAGTATGTTGCCTGGATTAGAGAGGGTGGAGAGGAGATTTCCCAGGAGGCTGTCTGGATTAGAGAGGGTGTAGAGGTGATTTACCAGGATGCTGCCTGGATTAGAGGGGGTGGAGAGGAGATTTCTCAGGAGGCTGTCTGGATTAGAGAGGGTGCAGAGGAGATTTAACAGGAAGCTACCTGGATTAGAGTGGGTGCAGAGGAGATTTACCAGGAAGCTGTCTGGATTGGAGAGGGTGCAGAGGAGATTTACAGGATGCTGTCTGTATTAGAGAGGGTGCAGAGGAGATTTACCAGGAAGCTGCCTGAATTAGAGAGGGTGCAGAGGTGATTTACCAGGACGCTGCCTGAATTAGAGAGGGTGCAGAGGAGGTTGACCAGTATTTTGCCTGGATTAGAGAGGGTGGAGAGGAGATTTCCCAGGAGGCTGTCTGGATTAGAGAGGGTGTAGAGGTGATTCAACAGGAGGCTGTCTGGATTAGGGAAGGTGCAGAGGAGATTTACCAGGAAGCTGCCTGGATTAGAGAGGGTGCAGAGGAGATTGACAAGTATGTTGCCTGGAGTAGAGAGGGTGGAGAGGAGATTTCCCAGGATGCTGTCTGGATTAGAGAGCGTGCAGAGGAGATTCACCAGGACGCTGCCTGGATTAGAGAGGGTGCAGAGGAGATTTACCAGGATACTGCCTGGATTAGAGAGGGTGCAGAGGAGATTTACCAGGATGCTGTCTGGATTAGAGAGGGTGCAGATGAGATTGACCAGGATGCTGCCTGGATTAGAGAGGGTGCAGAGGAGATTGACCTGGATGCTGCTTGGATTAGAAAGGGAGCAGAGGAGATTTACCAGGATGCTGCCTGGAATAGAGAGGGTGCAGAGGAGATTCTCGAGTATGTTTCCTGGATTAGAGAGGGTGCACTGGAGATTCACCAGGATACTGTCTGGATTAGGGAAGGTGCAGAGGAGATTTACCATGAAGCTGCCTGGATTAGAGAGGGTGCAGAGGAGATTGACCAGGATGCTGCTTGGATTAGAGAGGGTGCAGAGGACATTCACCAGGATGCTCCCTGGATTAGAGACGGTGCAGAGGAGATTTCCAGGATGCTGCCTGGATGAGAGAGGGTGCAGAGGAGATTGACCTGGAATCTGCCTGGATTAGAGAGGGTGCAGAGGAGATTGAACTGGAATCTGCCTGGATTAGAGAGGGTGCAGAGGAGATTTACCTGGAATCTGCCTGGATTAGAGAGGGTGCAGAGGAGATTTACCTGGAATCTGCCTGGATTAGAGAGGGTGCAGATGAGATTGACCAGGATGCTGCCTGGATTAGAGAGGGTGCAGAGGAGATTGACCTGGAATCTGCCTAGATTAGAGAGTGTGCAGAGGAGATTTACCTGGAATCTGCCTGGATTAGAGACGGTGCAGAGGAGATTGACCAGGATGGTGACTGGAATAGAGAGGGTTCAGAGGGATTGACCAGGAGGCTCTCTGGATTAGAGAGCGTGTCTAGGAGATTTACCGGACGCTCTCTGGATTAGAGAGGGTGCAGAGATTTACCAGGATGCTGCCTGGATGGGAGAGGGTGCAAAGGAGATTGACCAGGATGCTGTCTGGATGGGAGAGGGTGCAAAGGAGATTGACCTGGAACCTGCCTGGATTAGAGGGGGTGCAGATGAAATTGACCAGGACACTGCCAGGATTAGAGAGGGTGCAGATGAGATTGACCAGGATGCTGCCTGGATTAGAGAGGGTGCAGAGTGATTTACAGGATGCTACCTTAATTTGAGAGGTTGCAGAGGAGATTGACCAGGATGCTGCCTGGATTAGAGAGGGTGCAGAGGAGATTTCCCAGGATGCTGTCTGGATTAGAGAGGGTGCAGAGGAGATTGACAAGTATGTTGCCTGGATTAGAGAGGGTGGAGAGGAGATTTCCCAGGATGCTGTCTGGATTAGAGAGGGTGCAGAGGAGATTTACCAGGATACTGCCTGGATTAGAGAGGGTGCAGATCAGATTGACCAGGATGCTGCCTGGATTAGAGAGGGTGCAGAGGAGATTGACCTGGATGCTGCTTGAATTAGAAAGGGAGCAGAGGAGATTGACCAGAATGCTGCCTGGATTAGAGAGGGTGCAGAGGAAATTTACAGGATACCACCTTAATTTGAGAGGTTGCAGAGGGATTGACCAGGAGGCTGTCTGGATTAGAGAGGGTGCAGTTGAGATTGACCAGGATGCTGCCTGGATTAGTGAGGGTGCATTGGAGATTCACCAGGATACTGACTAGATTAGGGAAGGTGCAGAGGAGATTTACCATGAAGCTGCCTGGATTAGAGAGGGTGCAGAGGAGATTGACCAGGATGCTGCTTGGATTAGAGAGGGTGCAGAGGAGATTCACCAGGATGCTCCCTGGATTAGAGACGGTGCAGAGGAGGTTGACCAGTATGTTGCCTGGATTAGAGAGGGTGGAGAGGAGATTTCCCAGGAGGCTGTCTGGATTAGAGAGGGTGTAGAGGTGATTTACCAGGATGCTGCCTGGATTAGAGGGGGTGGAGAGGAGATTTCTCAGGAGGCTGTCTGGATTAGAGAGGGTGCAGAGGAGATTTAACAGGAAGCTACCTGGATTAGAGTGGGTGCAGAGGAGATTTACCAGGAAGCTGTCTGGATTGGAGAAGGTGCAGAGGAGATTTACAGGATGCTGTCTGTATTAGAGAGGGTGCAGAGGAGATTTACCAGGAAGCTGCCTGAATTAGAGAGGGTGCAGAGGTGATTTACCAGGACGCTGCCTGAATTAGAGAGGGTGCAGAGGAGGTTGACCAGTATTTTGCCTGGATTAGAGAGGGTGGAGAGGAGATTTCCCAGGAGGCTGTCTGGATTAGAGAGGGTGTAGAGGTGATTCAACAGGAGGCTGTCTGGATTAGGGAAGGTGCAGAGGAGATTTACCAGGAAGCTGCCTGGATTAGAGAGGGTGCAGAGGAGATTGACAAGTATGTTGCCTGGAGTAGAGAGGGTGGAGAGGAGATTTCCCAGGATGCTGTCTGGATTAGAGAGCGTGCAGAGGAGATTCACCAGGACGCTGCCTGGATTAGAGAGGGTGCAGAGGAGATTTACCAGGATACTGCCTGGATTAGAGAGGGTGCAGAGGAGATTTACCAGGATGCTGTCTGGATTAGAGAGGGTGCAGATGAGATTGACCAGGATGCTGCCTGGATTAGAGAGGGTGCAGAGGAGATTGACCTGGATGCTGCTTGGATTAGAAAGGGAGCAGAGGAGATTTACCAGGATGCTGCCTGGAATAGAGAGGGTGCAGAGGAGATTCTCGAGTATGTTTCCTGGATTAGAGAGGGTGCACTGGAGATTCACCAGGATACTGTCTGGATTAGGGAAGGTGCAGAGGAGATTTACCATGAAGCTGCCTGGATTAGAGAGGGTGCAGAGGAGATTGACCAGGATGCTGCTTGGATTAGAGAGGGTGCAGAGGTCATTCACCAGGATGCTCCCTGGATTAGAGACGGTGCAGAGGAGATTTCCAGGATGCTGCCTGGATGAGAGAGGGTGCAGAGGAGATTGACCTGGAATCTGCCTGGATTAGAGAGGGTGCAGAGGAGATTGACCTGGAATCTGCCTGGATTAGAGAGGGTGCAGAGGAGATTTACCTGGAATCTGCCTGGATTAGAGAGGGTGCAGAGGAGATTTACCTGGAATCTGCCTGGATTAGAGAGGGTGCAGATGAGATTGACCAGGATGCTGCCTGGATTAGAGAGGGTGCAGAGGAGATTGACCTGGAATCTGCCTGGATTAGAGAGTGTGCAGAGGAGATTTACCTGGAATCTGCCTGGATTAGAGACGGTGCAGAGGAGATTGACCAGGATGGTGACTGGAATAGAGAGGGTTCAGAGGGATTGACCAGGAGGCTCTCTGGATTAGAGAGCGTGTCTAGGAGATTTACCGGACGCTCTCTGGATTAGAGAGGGTGCAGAGATTTACCAGGATGCTGCCTGGATGGGAGAGGGTGCAAAGGAGATTGACCAGGATGCTGTCTGGATGGGAGAGGGTGCAAAGGAGATTGACCTGGAACCTGCCTGGATTAGAGGGGGTGCAGATGAAATTGACCAGGACACTGCCAGGATTAGAGAGGGTGCAGATGAGATTGACCAGGATGCTGCCTGGATTAGAGAGGGTGCAGAGTGATTTACAGGATGCTACCTTAATTTGAGAGGTTGCAGAGGAGATTGACCAGGATGCTGCCTGGATTAGAGAGGGTGCAGAGGAGATTTACCAGGATGCTGTCTGGATTAGAGAGGGTGCAGAGGAGATTTCCCAGGATGCTGTCTGGATTAGAGAGGGTGCAGAGGAGATTCACCAGGACGCTGCCTGGATTAGAGAGGGTGCAGAGGAGATTTACCAGGATACTGCCTGGATTAGAGAGGGTGCAGAGGAGATTTACCAGGATGCTGTCTGGATTAGAGAGGGTGCAGATGAGATTGACCAGGATGCTGCCTGGATTAGAGAGTGTGCAGAGGAGATTGACCTGGATGCTGCTTGGATTAGAAAGGGAGCAGAGGAGATTTACCAGGATGCTGCCTGGAATAGAGAGGGTGCAGAGGAGATTCTCGAGTATGTTGCCTGGATTAGAGAGGGTGCACTGGAGATTCACCAGGATACTGTCTGGATTAGGGAAGGTGCAGAGGAGATTTACCATGAAGCTGCCTGGATTAGAGAGGGTGCAGAGGAGATTGACCAGGATGCTGCTTGGATTAGAGAGGGTGCAGAGGAGATTCACCAGGATGCTCCCTGGATTAGAGAGGGTGGAGAGGAGATTTCCCAGGAGGCTGTCTGGATTAGAGAGGGTGCAGAGGAGATTCACCAGGACGCTGCCTGGATTAGAGAGGGTGCAGAGGAGATTTACCAGGATACTGCCTGGATTAGAGAGGGTGCAGATGAGATTGACCAGGATGCTGCCTCGATTAGAGAGGGTGCAGAGGAGATTGACCTGGATGCTGCTTGAATTAGAAAGGGAGCAGAGGAGATTTACCAGGATGCTGCCTGGAATAGAGAGGGTGCAGAGGAGATTGACCAGGATGCTGCCTGGATTAGAGTGGGTGCAGAGGAGATTTACAGGATGCCACCTTAATTTGAGAGGTTGCAGAGGGATTGACCAGGAGGCTGTCTGGATTAGAGAGGGTGCAGTTGAGATTGACCAGGATGCTGCCTGGATTAGTGAGGGTGCATTGGAGATTCACCAGGATACTGTCTAGATTAGGGAAGGTGCAGAGGAGATTTACCATGAAGCTGCCTGGATTAGAGAGGGTGCAGAGGAGATTGACCTGGATGCTGCTTGAATTAGAAAGGGAGCAGAGGAGATTTACCAGGATGCTGCCTGGAATAGAGAGGGTGCAGAGGAGATTGACCAGGATGCTGCCTGGATTAGAGAGGGTGCAGAGGAGATTTACAGGATGCCACCTTAATTTGAGAGGTTGCAGAGGGATTGACCAGGAGGCTGTCTGGATTAGAGAGGGTGCAGTTGAGATTGACCAGGATGCTGCCTGGATTATTGAGGGTGCATTGGAGATTCACCAGGATACTGTCTAGATTAGGGAAGGTGCAGAGGAGATTTACCATGAAGCTGCCTGGATTAGGGAAGGTGCAGAGGAGATTTACCATGAAGCTGCCTGGATTAGAGAGGGTGCAGAGGAGATTGACCAGGATGCTGCTTGGATTAGAGAGGGTGCAGAGGAGATTCACCAGGATGCTCCCTGGATTAGAGAGGGTGGAGAGGAGATTTCCCAGGAGGCTGTCTGGATTAGAGAGGGTGCAGAGGAGATTCACCAGGACGCTGCCTGGATTAGAGAGGGTGCAGAGGAGATTTACCAGGATACTGCCTGGATTAGAGAGGGTGCAGATGAGATTGACCAGGATGCTGCCTCGATTAGAGAGGGTGCAGAGGAGATTGACCTGGATGCTGCTTGAATTAGAAAGGGAGCAGAGGAGATTTACCAGGATGCTGCCTGGAATAGAGAGGGTGCAGAGGAGATTGACCAGGATGCTGCCTGGATTAGAGTGGGTGCAGAGGAGATTTACAGGATGCCACCTTAATTTGAGAGGTTGCAGAGGGATTGACCAGGAGGCTGTCTGGATTAGAGAGGGTGCAGTTGAGATTGACCAGGATGCTGCCTGGATTAGTGAGGGTGCATTGGAGATTCACCAGGATACTGTCTAGATTAGGGAAGGTGCAGAGGAGATTTACCATGAAGCTGCCTGGATTAGAGAGGGTGCAGAGGAGATTGACCTGGATGCTGCTTGAATTAGAAAGGGAGCAGAGGAGATTTACCAGGATGCTGCCTGGAATAGAGAGGGTGCAGAGGAGATTGACCAGGATGCTGCCTGGATTAGAGAGGGTGCAGAGGAGATTTACAGGATGCCACCTTAATTTGAGAGGTTGCAGAGGGATTGACCAGGAGGCTGTCTGGATTAGAGAGGGTGCAGTTGAGATTGACCAGGATGCTGCCTGGATTATTGAGGGTGCATTGGAGATTCACCAGGATACTGTCTAGATTAGGGAAGGTGCAGAGGAGATTTACCATGAAGCTGCCTGGATTAGAGAGGGTGCAGAGGAGATTGACCAGGCTGCTGCTTGGATTAGAGAGGGTGCAGAGGAGATTCACCAGGATGCTCCCTGGATTAGAGACGGTGCAGAGGAGGTTGACCAGTATGTTGCCTGGATTAGAGAGGGTGGAGAGGAGATTTCCCAGGAGGCTGTCTGGATTAGAGAGGGTGTAGAGGTGATTTACCAGGATGCTGCCTGGATTAGAGGGGGTGGAGAGGAGATTTCTCAGGAGGCTGTCTGGATTAGAGAGGGTGCAGAGGAGATTTGCCAGGAAGCTACCTGGATTAGAGTGGGTGCAGAGGAGATTTACCAGGAAGCTGTCTGGATTGGAGAGGGTGCAGAGGAGATTTACAGGATGCTGTCTGGATTAGAGAGGGTGCATTGGAGATTCACCAGGATACTGTCTAGATTAGGGAAGGTGCAGAGGAGATTTACCATGAAGCTGCCTGGATTAGAGAGGGTGCAGAGGATATTGACCAGGATGCTGCTTGGATTAGAGAGGGTGCAGAGGAGATTCACCAGGATGCTCCCTGGATTAGAGACGGTGCAGAGGAGGTTGACCAGTATGTTGCCTGGATTAGAGAGGGTGGAGAGGAGATTTCCCAGGAGGCTGTCTGGATTAGAGAGGGTGCAGAGGAGATTTACCAGGAGGCTGTCTGGATTAGAGAGGGTGTAGAGGTGATTTACCAGGATGCTGCCTGGATTAGAGAGGGTGGAGAGGAGATTTCTCAGGAGGCTGTCTGGATTAGAGAGGCTGAAGAGGAGATTTACCAGGAAGCTGCCTGAATTAGAGAGGGTGCAGAGGTGATTTACCAGGACGCTGCCAGAATTAGAGAGGGTGCAGAGGAGGTTGACCAGTATTTTGCCTGGATTAGAGAGGGTGGAGAGGAGATTTCCCAGGAGGCTGTCTGGATTAGAGAGGGTGTAGAGGTGATTCAACAGGAGGCTGTCTGGATTAGGGAAGGTGCAGAGGAGATTTACCAGGAAGCTGCCTGGATTAGAGAGGGTGCAGAGGAGATTGACAAGTATGTTGCCTGGATTAGAGAGGGTGGAGAGGAGATTTCCCAGGATGCTGTCTGGATTAGAGAGGGTGCAGAGGAGATTCACCAGGACGCTGCCTGGATTAGAGAGGGTGCAGAGGAGATTTACCAGGATACTGCCTGGATTAGAGAGGGTGCAGATGAGATTGACCAGGATGCTGCCTGGATTAGAGAGGGTGCAGAGGAGATTGACCAGGATGCTGCTTGAATTAGAAAGGGAGCAGAGGAGATTTACCAGGATGCTGCCTGGAATAGAGAGGGTGCAGAGGAGATTGACCAGGATGCTGCCTGGATTAGAGATGGTGCAGAGGAGGTTGACCAGTATGTTGCCTGGATTAGAGAGGGTGGAGAGGAGATTTCCCAGGAGGCTGTCTGGATTAGAGAGGGTGCAGAGGAGATTTACCAGGAGGCTGTCTGGATTAGAGAGGGTGTAGAGGTGATTTACCAGGATGCTGCCTGGATTAGAGAGGGTGGAGAGGAGATTTCTCAGGAGGCTCTCTGGATTAGAGAGGGTGCAGAGGAGATTTACCAGGAAGCTACCTGGATTAGAGAGGGTGCAGAGGAGATTTACCAGGAAGCTGTCTGGATTGGAGAGGGTGCAGAGGAGATTTACAGTATGCTGTCTGGATTAGAGAGGGTGCAGAGGAGATTTACCAGGAAGCTGCCTGAATTAGAGAGGGTGCAGAGGTGATTTACCAGGACGCTGCCTGAATTAGAGAGGGTGCAGAGGAGGTTGACCAGTATTTTGCCTGGATTAGAGAGGGTGGAGAGGAGATTTCCCAGGAGGCTGTCTGGATTAGAGAGGGTGTAGAGGTGATTCAACAGGAGGCTGTCTGGATTAGGGAAGGTGCAGAGGAGATTTACCAGGAAGCTGCCTGGATTAGAGAGGGTGCAGAGGAGATTGACAAGTATGTTGCCTGGATTAGAGAGGGTAGAGAGGAGATTTCCCAGGATGCTGTCTGGATTAGAGAGGGTGCAGAGGAGATTCACCAGGACGCTGCCTGGATTAGAGAGGGTGCAGAGGAGATTTACCAGGATACTGCCTGGATTAGAGAGGGTGCAGATGAGATTGACCAGGATGCTGCCTCGATTAGAGAGGGTGCAGAGGAGATTGACCTGGATGCTGCTTGAATTAGAAAGGGAGCAGAGGAGATTTACCAGGATGCTGCCTGGATTAGAGAGGGTGCAGAGGAGATTTACCAGGATGCTGCCTGGAATAGAGAGGGTGCAGAGGAGATTTACAGGATGCCACCTTAATTTGAGAGGTTGCAGAGGGATTGACCAGGAGGATGTCTGGATTAGAGAGGGTGCAGTTGAGATTGACCAGGATGCTGCCTGGATTAGTGAGGGTGCATTGGAGATTCACCAGGATACTGTCTAGATTAGGGAAGGTGCAGAGGAGATTTACCATGAAGCTGCCTGGATTAGAGAGGGTGCAGAGGAGATTGACCTGGATGCTGCTTGAATTAGAAAGGGAGCAGAGGAGATTTACCAGGATGCTGCCTGGAATAGAGAGGGTGCAGAGGAGATTGACCAGGATGCTGCCTGGATTAGAGAGGGTGCAGAGGAGATTTACAGGATGCCACCTTAATTTGAGAGGTTGCAGAGGGATTGACCAGGAGGCTGTCTGGATTAGAGAGGGTGCAGTTGAGATTGACCAGGATGCTGTCTGGATTATTGAGGGTGCATTGGAGATTCACCAGGATACTGTCTAGATTAGGGAAGGTGCAGAGGAGATTTACCATGAAGCTGCCTGGATTAGAGAGGGTGCAGAGGAGATTGACCAGGCTGCTGCTTGGATTAGAGAGGGTGCAGAGGAGATTCACCAGGATGCTCCCTGGATTAGAGACGGTGCAGAGGAGGTTGACCAGTATGTTGCCTGGATTAGAGAGGGTGGAGAGGAGATTTCCCAGGAGGCTGTCTGGATTAGAGAGGGTGTAGAGGTGATTTACCAGGATGCTGCCTGGATTAGAGGGGGTGGAGAGGAGATTTCTCAGGAGGCTGTCTGGATTAGAGAGGGTGCAGAGGAGATTTGCCAGGAAGCTACCTGGATTAGAGTGGGTGCAGAGGAGATTTACCAGGAAGCTGTCTGGATTGGAGAGGGTGCAGAGGAGATTTACAGGATGCTGTCTGGATTAGAGAGGGTGCATTGGAGATTCACCAGGATACTGTCTAGATTAGGGAAGGTGCAGAGGAGATTTACCATGAAGCTGCCTGGATTAGAGAGGGTGCAGAGGATATTGACCAGGATGCTGCTTGGATTAGAGAGGGTGCAGAGGAGATTTACCAGGAAGCTGTCTGGATTGGAGAGGGTGCAGAGGAGATTTACAGGATGCTGTCTGGATTAGAGAGGGTGCAGAGGAGATTTACCAGGAAGCTGCCTGAATTAGAGAGGGTGCAGAGGTGATTTACCAGGACGCTGCCTGAATTAGAGAGGGTGCAGAGGAGGTTGACCAGTATTTTGCCTGGATTAGAGAGGGTGGAGAGGAGATTTCCCAGGAGGCTGTCTGGATTAGAGAGGGTGCAGAGGAGATTTACCAGGAGGCTGTCTGGATTAGAGAGGGTGTAGAGGTGATTTACCAGGATGCTGCCTGGATTAGAGAGGGTGGAGAGGAGATTTCTCAGGAGGCTGTCTGGATTAGAGAGGCTGAAGAGGAGATTTACCAGGAAGCTGCCTGAATTAGAGAGGGTGCAGAGGTGATTTACCAGGACGCTGCCAGAATTAGAGAGGGTGCAGAGGAGGTTGACCAGTATTTTGCCTGGATTAGAGAGGGTGGAGAGGAGATTTCCCAGGAGGCTGTCTGGATTAGAGAGGGTGTAGAGGTGATTCAACAGGAGGCTGTCTGGATTAGGGAAGGTGCAGAGGAGATTTACCAGGAAGCTGCCTGGATTAGAGAGGGTGCAGAGGAGATTGACAAGTATGTTGCCTGGATTAGAGAGGGTGGAGAGGAGATTTCCCAGGATGCTGTCTGGATTAGAGAGGGTGCAGAGGAGATTCACCAGGACGCTGCCTGGATTAGAGAGGGTGCAGAGGAGATTTACCAGGATACTGCCTGGATTAGAGAGGGTGCAGATGAGATTGACCAGGATGCTGCCTGGATTAGAGAGGGTGCAGAGGAGATTGACCAGGATGCTGCTTGAATTAGAAAGGGAGCAGAGGAGATTTACCAGGATGCTGCCTGGAATAGAGAGGGTGCAGAGGAGATTGACCAGGATGCTGCCTGGATTAGAGATGGTGCAGAGGAGGTTGACCAGTATGTTGCCTGGATTAGAGAGGGTGGAGAGGAGATTTCCCAGGAGGCTGTCTGGATTAGAGAGGGTGCAGAGGAGATTTACCAGGAGGCTGTCTGGATTAGAGAGGGTGTAGAGGTGATTTACCAGGATGCTGCCTGGATTAGAGAGGGTGGAGAGGAGATTTCTCAGGAGGCTGTCTGGATTAGAGAGGGTGCAGAGGAGATTTACCAGGAAGCTACCTGGATTAGAGAGGGTGCAGAGGAGATTTACCAGGAAGCTGTCTGGATTGGAGAGGGTGCAGAGGAGATTTACAGGATGCTGTCTGGATTAGAGAGGGTGCAGAGGAGATTTACCAGGAAGCTGCCTGAATTAGAGAGGGTGCAGAGGAGGTTGACCAGTATTTTGCCTGGATTAGAGAGGGTGGAGAGGAGATTTCCCAGGAGGCTGTCTGGATTAGAGAGGGTGTAGAGGTGATTCAACAGGAGGCTGTCTGGATTAGGGAAGGTGCAGAGGAGATTTACCAGGAAGCTGCCTGGATTAGAGAGGGTGCAGAGGAGATTGACAAGTATGTTGCCTGGATTAGAGAGGGTGGAGAGGAGATTTCCCAGGATGCTGTCTGGATTAGAGAGGGTGCAGAGGAGATTCACCAGGACGCTGCCTGGATTAGAGAGGGTGCAGAGGAGATTTACCAGGATACTGCCTGGATTAGAGAGGGTGCAGATGAGATTGACCAGGATGCTGCCTCGATTAGAGAGGGTGCAGAGGAGATTGACCTGGATGCTGCTTGAATTAGAAAGGGAGCAGAGGAGATTTACCAGGATGCTGCCTGTAATAGAGAGGGTGCAGAGGAGATTGACCAGGATGCTGCCTGGATTAGAGTGGGTGCAGAGGAGATTTACAGGATGCCACCTTAATTTGAGAGGTTGCAGAGGGATTGACCAGGAGGCTGTCTGGATTAGAGAGGGTGCAGTTGAGATTGACCAGGATGCTGCCTGGATTAGTGAGGGTGCATTGGAGATTCACCAGGATACTGTCTAGATTAGGGAAGGTGCAGAGGAGATTTACCATGAAGCTGCCTGGATTAGAGAGGGTGCAGAGGAGATTGACCAGGATGCTGCTTGGATTTGTGAGGGTGCAGAGGAGATTCACCAGGATGCTCTCTGGATTAGAGACGGTGCAGAGGAGGTTGACCAGTATGTTGCCTGGATTAGAGAGGGTGGAGAGGAGATTTACCAGGATGCTGCCTGGATTAGAGGGGGTGGAGAGGAGATTTCTCAGGAGGCTGTCTGGATTAGAGAGGGTGCAGAGGAGATTTACCAGGAAGCTGCCTGAATTAGTGAGGGTGCAGAGGTGATTTACCAGGACGCTGCCTGAATTAGAGAGGGTGCAGAGGAGGTTGACCAGTATTTTGCCTGGATTAGAGAGGGTGGAGAGGAGATTTCCCAGGAGTCTGTCTGGATTAGAGAGGGTGTAGAGGTGATTCAACAGGAGGCTGTCTGGATTAGGGAAGGTGCAGAGGAGATTTACCAGGAAGCTGCCTGGATTAGAGAGGGTGCAGAGGAGATTGACAAGTATGTTGCCTGGAGTAGAGAGGGTGGAGAGGAGATTTCCCAGGATGCTGTCTGGATTACAGAGGGTGCAGAGGAGATTCACCAGGACGCTGCCTGGATTAGAGAGGGTGCAGAGGAGATTTACCAGGATACTGCCTGGATTAGAGAGGGTGCAGATGAGATTGACCAGGATGCTGCCTGGATTAGAGAGGGTGCAGAGGAGATTGACCTGGATGCTGCTTGAATTAGAAAGGGAGCAGAGGAGCTTTACCAGGATGCTGCCTGGAATAGAGAGGGTGCAGAGGAGATTGACCAGGATGCTGCCTGGATTAGAGAGGGTGCAGAGGAGATTTACAGGATGCCACCTTAATTTGAGAGGTTGCAGAGGGATTGACCAGGAGGCTGTCTGGATTAGAGAGGGTGCAGTTGAGATTGACCAGGATGCTGCCTGGATTATTGAGGGTGCATTGGAGATTCACCAGGATACTGTCTAGATTAGGGAAGGTGCAGAGGAGATTTACCATGAAGCTGCCTGGATTAGAGAGGGTGCAGAGGAGATTGACCAGGCTGCTGCTTGGATTAGAGAGGGTGCAGAGGAGATTCACCAGGATGCTCCCTGGATTAGAGGGGGTGGAGAGGAGATTTCTCAGGAGGCTGTCTGGATTAGAGAGGGTGCAGAGGAGATTTACCAGGAAGCTACCTGGATTAGAGTGGGTGCAGAGGAGATTTACCAGGAAGCTGTCTGGATTGGAGAGGGTGCAGAGGAGATTTACAGGATGCTGTCTGGATTAGAGAGGGTGCAGAGGAGATTTACCAGGAAGCTGCCTGAATTAGAGAGGGTGCAGAGGTGATTTACCAGGACGCTGCCTGAATTAGAGAGGGTGCAGAGGAGGTTGACCAGTATTTTGCCTGGATTAGAGAGGGTGGAGAGGAGATTTCCCAGGAGGCTGTCTGGATTAGAGAGGGTGTAGAGGTGATTCAACAGGAGGCTGTCTGGATTAGGGAAGGTGCAGAGGAGATTTACCAGGAAGCTGCCTGGATTAGAGAGGGTGCAGAGGAGATTGACAAGTATGTTGCCTGGAGTAGAGAGGGTGGAGAGGAGATTTCCCAGGATGCTGTCTGGATTAGAGAGCGTGCAGAGGAGATTCACCAGGACGCTGCCTGGATTAGAGAGGGTGCAGAGGAGATTTACCAGGATACTGCCTGGATTAGAGAGGGTGCAGAGGAGATTTACCAGGATGCTGTCTGGATTAGAGAGGGTGCAGATGAGATTGACCAGGATGCTGCCTGGATTAGAGAGGGTGCAGAGGAGATTGACCTGGATGCCGCTTGGATTAGAAAGGGAGCAGAGGAGATTTACCAGGATGCTGCCTGGAATAGAGAGGGTGCAGAGGAGATTCTCGAGTATGTTGCCTGGATTAGAGAGGGTGTACTGGAGATTCACCAGGATACTGTCTGGATTAGGGAAGGTGCAGAGGAGATTTACCATGAAGCTGCCTGGATTAGAGAGGGTGCAGAGGAGATTGACCAGGATGCTGCTTGGATTAGAGAGGGTGCAGAGGAGATTCACCAGGATGCTCCCTGGATTAGAGACGGTGCAGAGGAGATTTCCAGGATGCTGCCTGGATGAGAGAGGGTGCAGAGGAGATTGACCTGGACGCTGCCTGGATTAGAGAGGGTGCAGAGGAGATTTACCTGGAATCTGCCTGGATTAGAGAGGGTGCAGATGAGATTGACCAGGATGCTAACTGGATTAGAGAGGGTGCAGAGGAGATTGACCTGGAATCTGCCTGGATTAGAGAGGGTGCAGAGGAGATTTACCTGGAATCTGCCTGGATTAGAGAGGGTGCAGAGGAGATTTACCTGGAATCTGCCTGGATTAGAGAGGGTGCAGATGAGATTGACCAGGATGCTGCCTGGATTAGAGAGGGTGCAGAGGAGATTGACCTGGAATCTGCCTGGATTAGAGAGGGTGCAGAGGAGATTTACCTGGAATCTGCCTGGATTAGAGACGGTGCAGAGGAGATTGACCAGGATGCTGACTGGAATAGAGAGGGTTCAGAGGGATTGACCAGGAGGCTCTCTGGATTAGAGAGCATGTCTAGGAGATTTACCGGACGCTCTCTGGATTAGAGAGGGTGCAGAGATTTACCAGGATGCTGCCTGGATGGGAGAGGGTGCAAAGGAGATTGACCAGGATGCTGTCTGGATGGGAGAGGGTGCAAAGGAGATTGACCTGGAACCTGCCTGGATTAGAGGGGGTGCAGATGAAATTGACCAGGACACTGCCAGGATTAGAGAGGGTGCAGATGAGATTGACCAGGATGATGCCTGGATTAGAGAGGGTGCAAAGTGATTTACAGGATGCTAACTTAATTAGAGACGGTGCAGAGGAGGTTGACCAGTATGTTGCCTGGATTAGAGAGGGTGGAGAGGAGATTTCCCAGGAGGCTGTCTGGATTAGAGAGGGTGCAGAGAAGATTTACCAGGAGGCTGTCTGGATTAGAGAGGGTGTAGAGGTGATTTACCAGGATGCTGCCTGGATTAGAGAGGGTGGAGAGGAGATTTCTCAGGAGGCTGTCTGGATTAGAGAGGCTGCAGAGGAGATTTACCAGGAAGCTGCCTGAATTAGAGAGGGTGCAGAGGTGATTTACCAGGACGCTGCCTGAATTAGAGAGGGTGCAGAGGAGGTTGACCAGTATTTTGCCTGGATTAGAGAGGGTGGAGAGGAGATTTCCCAGGAGGCTGTCTGGATTAGAGAGGGTGTAGAGGTGATTCAACAGGAGGCTGTCTGGATTAGGGAAGGTGCAGAGGAGATTTACCAGGAAGCTGCCTGGATTAGAGAGGGTGCAGAGGAGATTGACAAGTATGTTGCCTGGATTAGAGAGGGTAGAGAGGAGATTTCCCAGGATGCTGTCTGGATTAGAGAGGGTGCAGAGGAGATTCACCAGGACGCTGCCTGGATTAGAGAGGGTGCAGAGGAGATTTACCAGGATACTGCCTGGATTAGAGAGGGTGCAGATGAGATTGACCAGGATGCTGCCTGGATTAGAGAGGGTGCAGAGGAGATTGACCTGGATGCTGCTTGAATTAGAAAGGGAGCAGAGGAGATTTACCAGGATGCTGCCTGGAATAGAGAGGGTGCAGAGGAGATTGACCAGGATGCTGCCTGGATTAGAGAGGGTGCAGAGGAGATTTACAGGATACTGTCTAGATTAGGGAAGGTGCAGAGGAGATTTACCATGAAGCTGCCTGGATTAGAGAGGGTGCAGAGGATATTGACCAGGATGCTGTTTGGATTAGAGAGGGTGCAGAGGAGATTCACCAGGATGCTCCCTGGATTAGAGACGGTGCAGAGGAGGTTGACCAGTATGTTGCCTGGATTAGAGAGGGTGGAGAGGAGATTTCCCAGGAGGCTGTCTGGATTAGAGAGGGTGTAGAGGTGATTTACCAGGATGCTGCCTGGATTAGAGGGGGTGGAGAGGAGATTTCTCAGGAGGCTGTCTGGATTAGAGAGGGTGCAGAGGAGATTTACCAGGAAGCTACCTGGATTAGAGTGGGTGCAGAGGAGATTTACCAGGAAGCTGTCTGGATTGGAGAGGGTGCAGAGGAGATTTACAGGATGCTGTCTGGATTAGAGAGGGTGTAGAAGAGATTTACCAGGAAGCTGCCTGAATTAGAGAGGGTGCAGAGGTGATTTACCAGGACGCTGCCTGAATTAGAGAGGGTGCAGAGGAGGTTGACCAGTGTTTTGCCTGGATTAGAGAGGGTGGAGAGGAGATTTCCCAGGAGGCTGTCTGGATTAGAGAGGGTGTAGAGGTGATTCAACAGGAGGCTGTCTGGATTAGGGAAGGTGCAGAGGAGATTTACCAGGAAGCTGCCTGGATTAGAGAGGGTGCAGAGGAGATTCACCAGGACGCTGCCTGGATTAGAGAGGGTGCAGAGGAGATTTACCAGGATACTGCCTGGATTAGAGAGGGTGCAGAGGAGATTTACCAGGATGCTGTCTGGATTAGAGAGGGTGCAGATGAGATTGACCAGGATGCTGCCTGGATTAGAGAGGGTGCAGAGGAGATTGACCTGGATGCTGCTTGGATTAGAAAGGGAGCAGAGGAGATTTACCAGGATGCTGCCTGGAATAGAGAGGGTGCAGAGGAGATTCTCGAGTATGTTGCCTGGATTAGAGAGGGTGCAGAGGAGATTTACCAGAATGCTGCCTGTATTAGTGAGGGTGCAGAGAAGGTTGACCAGTATGTTGCCTGAATTAGAGAGGGTGCAGAGGAGATTTAACAGGAGGCTTTCTGAATTCGAGATGGTGCAGAGGGGATTCACCAGGATGTTGCCTGGATTAGAGAGGGTGCAGAGGAGATTTACCAGGAAGCTGCCTGGATTACAATGGGTGCAGAGGGGATTTACCAGGATGCTGTCTGGATTAGAGAGGGTGCAGATGAGATTGACCAGGATACTGCCAGGATTAGAGAGGGTGCAGATGAGATTGACCAGGATGCTGCCTGGAATAGAAAGGGTGCAGAGAAGATTTACCAGGATGCTGTCTGGATTAGAGAGGGTGCAGAGGAGATTTTCCAGGATACTGTCTGGATTAGACAGGGTGCAGAGAAGATTTACCAGGATGCTTCCTGGAACAGAGAGGGTGCAGAGAAGATTGACCAGGATGCTGCCTGGAATAGAGGGGGTGCAGACGAGACTCCCCAGGATGTTGCCTGGATTAGAGAGGGTGCAGAGGAGATTCACCGGGATGCTGCCTGGATTAGTGAGGGTGCAGAGGAGGTTGACCAGTATGTTGCCTGGATTAGAGAGGGTGGAGAGGAGATTTCCCAGGATGCTGTCTGGATTAGAGAGGGTGCAGAGGAGATTCACCAGGACGCTGCCTGGATTAGAGAGGGTGCAGCGGAGATTTACCAGGATACTGCCTGGATTAGAGAGGGTGCAGATGAGATTGACCAGGATGCTGCCTGGATTAGAGAGGGTGCAGAGGAGATTGACCTGGATGCTGCTTGAATTAGAAAGGGAGCAGAGGAGATTTACCAGGATGCTGCCTGGAATAGAGAGGGTGCAGAGGAGATTGACCAGGATGCTGCCTGGATTAGAGAGGGTGCAGAGGAGATTTACAGGATGCCACCTTAATTTGAGAGGTTGCAGAGGGATTGACCAGGAGGCTGTCTGGATTAGAGAGGGTGCAGTTGAGATTGACCAGGATGCTGCCTGGATTAGTGAGGGTGCATTGGAGATTCACCAGGATACTGTCTAGATTAGGGAAGGTGCAGAGGAGATTTACCATGAAGCTGCCTGGATTAGAGAGGGTGCAGAGGAGATTCACCAGGATGCTGCTTGGATTAGAGAGGGTGCAGAGGAGATTCACCAGGATGCTCCCTGGATTAGAGACGGTGCAGAGGAGGTTGACCAGTATGTTGCCTGGATTAGAGAGGGTGGAGAGGAGATTTCCCAGGAGGCTGTCTGGATTAGAGAGGGTGTAGAGGTGATTTACCAGGATGCTGCCTGGATTAGAGGGGGTGGAGAGGAGATTTCTCAGGAGGCTGTCTGGATTAGAGAGGGTGCAGAGGAGATTTACCAGGAAGCTACCTGGATTAGAGTGGGTGCAGAGGAGATTTACCAGGAAGCTGTCTGGATTGGAGAGGGTGCAGAGGAGATTTACAGGATGCTGTCTGGATTAGAGAGGGTGCAGAGGAGATTTACCAGGAAGCTGCCTGAATTAGAGAGGGTGCAGAGGTGATTTACCAGGACGCTGCCTGAATTAGAGAGGGTGCAGAGGAGGTTGACCAGTATTTTGCCTGGATTAGAGAGGGTGGAGAGGAGATTTCCCAGGAGGCTGTCTGGATTAGAGAGGGTGTAGAGGTGATTCAACAGGAGGCTGTCTGGATTAGTGAAGGCGCAGAGGAGATTTACCAGGAAGCTGCCTGGATTAGAGAGGGTGCAGAGGAGATTGACAAGTATGTTGCCTGGATTAGAGAGGGTGGAGAGGAGATTTCCCAGGATGCTGTCTGGATTAGAGAGGGTGCAGAGGAGATTCACCAGGACGCTGCCTGGATTAGAGAGGGTGCAGAGGAGATTTACCAGGATACTGCCTGGATTAGAGAGGGTGCAGAGGAGATTCACCAGGACGCTGCCTGGATTAGAGAGGGTGCAGAGGAGATTTACCAGGATACTGCCTGGATTAGTGAGGGTGCAGATGAGATTGACCAGGATGCTGCCTGGATTAGAGAGGGTGCAGAGGAGATTGACCTGGATGCTGCTTGAATTAGAAAGGGAGCAGAGGAGATTTACCAGGATGCTGTCTGGATGGGAGAGGGTGCAAAGGAGATTGACCTGGAACCTGCCTGGATTAGAGGGGGTGCAGATGAAATTGACCAGGACACTGCCAGGATTAGAGAGGGTGCAGATGAGATTGACCAGGATGATGCCTGGATTAGAGAGGGTGCAAAGTGATTTACAGGATGCTACCTTAATTAGAGACGGTGCAGAGGAGGTTGACCAGTATGTTGCCTGGATTAGAGAGGGTGGAGAGGAGATTTCCCAGGAGGCTGTCTGGATTAGAGAGGGTGCAGAGAAGATTTACCAGGAGGCTGTCTGGATTAGAGAGGGTGTAGAGGTGATTTACCAGGATGCTGCCTGGATTAGAGAGGGTGGAGAGGAGATTTCTCAGGAGGCTGTCTGGATTAGAGAGGGTGCAGAGGAGATTTACCAGGAAGCTGCCTGAATTAGAGAGGGTGCAGAGGTGATTTACCAGGACGCTGCCTGAATTAGAGAGGGTGCAGAGGAGGTTGACCAGTATTTTGCCTGGATTAGAGAGGGTGGAGAGGAGATTTCCCAGGAGGCTGTCTGGATTAGAGAGGGTGTAGAGGTGATTCAACAGGAGGCTGTCTGGATTAGGGAAGGTGCAGAGGAGATTTACCAGGAAGCTGCCTGGATTAGAGAGGGTGCAGAGGAGATTGACAAGTATGTTGCCTGGATTAGATAGGGTAGAGAGGAGATATCCCAGGATGCTGTCTGGATTAGAGAGGGTGCAGAGGAGATTCACCAGGACGCTGCCTGGATTAGAGAGGGTGTAGAGGAGATTTACCAGGATACTGCCTGGATTAGAGAGGGTGCAGATGAGATTGACCAGGATGCTGCCTGGATTAGAGAGGGTGCAGAGGAGATTGACCTGGATGCTGCTTGAATTAGAAAGGGAGCAGAGGCGATTTACCAGGATGCTGCCTGGAATAGAGAGGGTGCAGAGGAGATTGACCAGGATGCTGCCTGGATTAGAGAGGGTGCAGAGGAGATTGACCTGGATGCTGCTTGAATTAGAAAGGGAGCAGAGGAGATTTACCAGGATGCTGTCTGGATGGGAGAGGGTGCAAAGGAGATTGACCTGGAACCTGCCTGGATTAGAGGGGGTGCAGATGAAATTGACCAGGACACTGCCAGGATTAGAGAGGGTGCAGATGAGATTGACCAGGATGATGCCTGGATTAGAGAGGGTGCAAAGTGATTTACAGGATGCTACCTTAATTAGAGACGGTGCAGAGGAGGTTGACCAGTATGTTGCCTGGATTAGAGAGGGTGGAGAGGAGATTTCCCAGGAGGCTGTCTGGATTAGAGAGGGTGCAGAGAAGATTTACCAGGAGGCTGTCTGGATTAGAGAGGGTGTAGAGGTGATTTACCAGGATGCTGCCTGGATTAGAGAGGGTGGAGAGGAGATTTCTCAGGAGGCTGTCTGGATTAGAGAGGGTGCAGAGGAGATTTACCAGGAAGCTGCCTGAATTAGAGAGGGTGCAGAGGTGATTTACCAGGACGCTGCCTGAATTAGAGAGGGTGCAGAGGAGGTTGACCAGTATTTTGCCTGGATTAGAGAGGGTGGAGAGGAGATTTCCCAGGAGGCTGTCTGGATTAGAGAGGGTGTAGAGGTGATTCAACAGGAGGCTGTCTGGATTAGGGAAGGTGCAGAGGAGATTTACCAGGAAGCTGCCTGGATTAGAGAGGGTGCAGAGGAGATTGACAAGTATGTTGCCTGGATTAGATAGGGTAGAGAGGAGATATCCCAGGATGCTGTCTGGATTAGAGAGGGTGCAGAGGAGATTTACAGGATGCCACCTTAATTTGAGAGGTTGCAGAGGGATTGACCAGGAGGCTGTCTGGATTAGAGAGGGTGCAGTTGAGATTGACCAGGATGCTGCCTGGTTTAGTGAGGGTGCATTGGAGATTCACCAGGATACTGTCTAGATTAGGGAAGGTGCAGAGGAGATTTACCATGAAGCTGCCTGGATTAGAGAGGGTGCAGAGGATATTGACCAGGATGCTGCTTGGATTAGAGAGGGTGCAGAGGAGATTCACCAGGATGCTCCCTGGATTAGAGACGGTGCAGAGGAGGTTGACCAGTATGTTGCCTGGATTAGAGAGGGTGGAGAGGAGATTTCCCAGGAGGCTGTCTGGATTAGAGAGGGTGTAGAGGTGATTTACCAGGATGCTGCCTGGATTAGAGGGGGTGGAGAGGAGATTTCTCAGGAGGCTGTCTGGATTAGAGAGGGTGCAGAGGAGATTTACCAGGAAGCTACCTGGATTAGAGTGGGTGCAGAGGAGATTTACCAGGAAGCTGTCTGGATTGGAGAGGGTGCAGAGGAGATTTACAGGATGCTGTCTGGATTAGAGAGGGTGCAGAGGAGATTTAGCAGGAAGCTGCCTGAATTAGAGAGGGTGCAGAGGTGATTTACCAGGACGCTGCCTGAATTAGAGAGGGTGCAGAGGAGGTTGACCAGTGTTTTGCCTGGATTAGAGAGGGTGGAGAGGAGATTTCCCAGGAGGCTGTCTGGATTAGAGAGGGTGTAGAGGTGATTCAACAGGAGGCTGTCTGGATTAGGGAAGGTGCAGAGGAGATTTACCAGGAAGCTGCCTGGATTAGAGAGGGTGCAGAGGAGATTCACCAGGACGCTGCCTGGATTAGAGAGGGTGCAGAGGAGATTTACCAGGATACTGCCTGGATTAGAGAGGGTGCAGAGGAGATTTACCAGGATGCTGTCTGGATTAGAGAGGGTGCAGATGAGATTGACCAGGATGCTGCCTGGATTAGAGAGGGTGCAGAGGAGATTGACCTGGATGCTGCTTGGATTAGAAAGGGAGTAGAGGAGATTTACCAGGATGCTGCCTGGAATAGAGAGGGTGCAGAGGAGATTCTCGAGTATGTTGCCTGGATTAGAGAGGGTGCAGAGGAGATTTACCAGAATGCTGCCTGTATTAGTGAGGGTGCAGAGAAGGTTGACCAGTATGTTGCCTGAATTAGAGAGGGTGCAGAGGAGATTTACCAGGAGGCTTTCTGAATTCGAGATGGTGCAGAGGGGATTCACCAGGATGTTGCCTGGATTAGAGAGGGTGCAGAGGAGATTTACCAGGAAGCTGCCTGGATTACAATGGGTGCAGAGGGGATTTACCAGGATGCTGTCTGGATTAGAGAGGGTGCAGATGAGATTGACCAGGATACTGCCAGGATTAGAGAGGGTGCAGATGAGATTGACCAGGATGCTGCCTGGATTAGAAAGGGTGCAGAGAAGATTTACCAGGATGCTGTCTGGATTAGAGAGGGTGCAGAGGAGATTTTCCAGGATACTGTCTGGATTAGACAGGGTGCAGAGAAGATTTACCAGGATGCTTCCTGGAACAGAGAGGGTGCAGAGAAGATTGACCAGGATGCTGCCTGGAATAGAGGGGGTGCAGACGAGACTCCCCAGGATGTTGCCTGGATTAGAGAGGGTGCAGAGGAGATTCACCGGGATGCTGCCTGGATTAGTGAGGGTGCAGAGGAGGTTGACCAGTATGTTGCCTGGATTAGAGAGGGTGGAGAGGAGATTTCCCAGGATGCTGTCTGGATTAGAGAGGGTGCAGAGGAGATTCACCAGGACGCTGCCTGGATTAGAGAGGGTGCAGCGGAGATTTACCAGGATACTGCCTGGATTAGAGAGGGTGCAGATGAGATTGACCAGGATGCTGCCTGGATTAGAGAGGGTGCAGAGGAGATTGACCTGGATGCTGCTTGAATTAGAAAGGGAGCAGAGGAGATTTACCAGGATGCTGCCTGGAATAGAGAGGGTGCAGAGGAGATTTACAGGATGCCACCTTAATTTGAGAGGTTGCAGAGGGATTGACCAGGAGGCTGTCTGGATTAGAGAGGGTGCAGTTGAGATTGACCAGGATGCTGCCTGGTTTAGTGAGGGTGCATTGGAGATTCACCAGGATACTGTCTAGATTAGGGAAGGTGCAGAGGAGATTTACCATGAAGCTGCCTGGATTAGAGAGGGTGCAGAGGATATTGACCAGGATGCTGCTTGGATTAGAGAGGGTGCAGAGGAGATTCACCAGGATGCTCCCTGGATTAGAGACGGTGCAGAGGAGGTTGACCAGTATGTTGCCTGGATTAGAGAGGGTGGAGAGGAGATTTCCCAGGAGGCTGTCTGGATTAGAGAGGGTGTAGAGGTGATTTACCAGGATGCTGCCTGGATTAGAGGGGGTGGAGAGGAGATTTCTCAGGAGGCTGTCTGGATTAGAGAGGGTGCAGAGGAGATTTACCAGGAAGCTACCTGGATTAGAGTGGGTGCAGAGGAGATTTACCAGGAAGCTGTCTGGATTGGAGAGGGTGCAGAGGAGATTTACAGGATGCTGTCTGGATTAGAGAGGGTGCAGAGGAGATTTAGCAGGAAGCTGCCTGAATTAGAGAGGGTGCAGAGGTGATTTACCAGGACGCTGCCTGAATTAGAGAGGGTGCAGAGGAGGTTGACCAGTGTTTTGCCTGGATTAGAGAGGGTGGAGAGGAGATTTCCCAGGAGGCTGTCTGGATTAGAGAGGGTGTAGAGGTGATTCAACAGGAGGCTGTCTGGATTAGGGAAGGTGCAGAGGAGATTTACCAGGAAGCTGCCTGGATTAGAGAGGGTGCAGAGGAGATTCACCAGGACGCTGCCTGGATTAGAGAGGGTGCAGAGGAGATTTACCAGGATACTGCCTGGATTAGAGAGGGTGCAGAGGAGATTTACCAGGATGCTGTCTGGATTAGAGAGGGTGCAGATGAGATTGACCAGGATGCTGCCTGGATTAGAGAGGGTGCAGAGGAGATTGACCTGGATGCTGCTTGGATTAGAAAGGGAGTAGAGGAGATTTACCAGGATGCTGCCTGGAATAGAGAGGGTGCAGAGGAGATTCTCGAGTATGTTGCCTGGATTAGAGAGGGTGCAGAGGAGATTTACCAGAATGCTGCCTGTATTAGTGAGGGTGCAGAGAAGGTTGACCAGTATGTTGCCTGAATTAGAGAGGGTGCAGAGGAGATTTACCAGGAGGCTTTCTGAATTCGAGATGGTGCAGAGGGGATTCACCAGGATGTTGCCTGGATTAGAGAGGGTGCAGAGGAGATTTACCAGGAAGCTGCCTGGATTACAATGGGTGCAGAGGGGATTTACCAGGATGCTGTCTGGATTAGAGAGGGTGCAGATGAGATTGACCAGGATACTGCCAGGATTAGAGAGGGTGCAGATGAGATTGACCAGGATGCTGCCTGGATTAGAAAGGGTGCAGAGAAGATTTACCAGGATGCTGTCTGGATTAGAGAGGGTGCAGAGGAGATTTTCCAGGATACTGTCTGGATTAGACAGGGTGCAGAGAAGATTTACCAGGATGCTTCCTGGAACAGAGAGGGTGCAGAGAAGATTGACCAGGATGCTGCCTGGAATAGAGGGGGTGCAGACGAGACTCCCCAGGATGTTGCCTGGATTAGAGAGGGTGCAGAGGAGATTCACCGGGATGCTGCCTGGATTAGTGAGGGTGCAGAGGAGGTTGACCAGTATGTTGCCTGGATTAGAGAGGGTGGAGAGGAGATTTCCCAGGATGCTGTCTGGATTAGAGAGGGTGCAGAGGAGATTCACCAGGACGCTGCCTGGATTAGAGAGGGTGCAGCGGAGATTTACCAGGATACTGCCTGGATTAGAGAGGGTGCAGATGAGATTGACCAGGATGCTGCCTGGATTAGAGAGGGTGCAGAGGAGATTGACCTGGATGCTGCTTGAATTAGAAAGGGAGCAGAGGAGATTTACCAGGATGCTGTCTGGATTAGAGAGGGTGCAGATGAGATTGACCAGGATACTGCCAGGATTAGAGAGGGTGCAGATGAGATTTACAGGATG
This sequence comes from Hypanus sabinus, assembly GCF_030144855.1. Taxonomy (NCBI): domain Eukaryota; kingdom Metazoa; phylum Chordata; class Chondrichthyes; order Myliobatiformes; family Dasyatidae; genus Hypanus; species Hypanus sabinus. The sequence goes on along the minus strand of NC_082719.1, from coordinate 105,859,257 downwards.
CCACCTTAATTTGAGAGGTTGCAGAGGGATTGACCAGGAGGCTGTCTGGATTAGAGAGGGTGCAGTTGAGATTGACCAGGATGCTGCCTGGATTAGTGAGGGTGCATTGGAGATTCACCAGGATACTGTATAGATTAGGGAAGGTGCAGAGGAGATTTACCATGAAGCTGCCTGGATTAGAGAGGGTGCAGAGGAGATTCACCAGGATGCTGCTTGGATTAGAGAGGGTGCAGAGGAGATTCACCAGGATGCTCCCTGGATTAGAGACAGTGCAGAGGAGGTTGACCAGTATGTTGCCTGGATTAGAGAGGGTGGAGAGGAGATTTCCCAGGAGGCTGTCTGGATTAGAGAGGGTGTAGAGGTGATTTACCAGGATGCTGCCTGGATTAGAGGGGGTGGAGAGGAGATTTCTCAGGAGGCTGTCTGGATTAGAGAGGGTGCAGAGGAGATTTACCAGGAAGCTACCTGGATTAGAGTGGGTGCAGAGGAGATTTACCAGGAAGCTGTCTGGATTGGAGAGGGTGCAGAGGAGATTTACAGGATGCTGTCTGGATTAGAGATGGTGCAGAGGAGATTTACCAGGAAGCTGCCTGAATTAGAGAGGGTGCAGAGGTGATTTACCAGGACGCTGCCTGTATTAGAGAGGGTGCAGAGGAGGTTGACCAGTATTTTGCCTGGATTAGAGAGGGTGGAGAGGAGATTTCCCAGGAGGCTGTCTGGATTAGAGAGGGTGTAGAGGTGATTCAACAGGAGGCTGTCTGGATTAGTGAAGGTGCAGAGGAGATTTACCAGGAAGCTGCCTGGATTAGAGAGGGTGCAGAGGAGATTGACAAGTATGTTGCCTGGATTAGAGAGGGTGGAGAGGAGATTTCCCAGGATGCTGTCTGGATTAGAGAGGGTGCAGAGGAGATTCACCAGGACGCTGCCTGGATTAGAGAGGGTGCAGTGGAGATTTACCAGGATACTGCCTGGATTAGAGAGGGTGCAGAGGAGATTCACCAGGACGCTGCCTGGATTAGAGAGGGTGCAGAGGAGATTTACCAGGATACTGCCTGGATTAGTGAGGGTGCAGATGAGGTTGACCAGGATGCTGCCTGGATTAGAGAGGGTGCAGAGGAGATTGACCTGGATGCTGCTTGAATTAGAAAGGGAGCAGAGGAGATTTACCAGGATGCTGCCTGGAATAGAGAGGGTGCAGAGGAGATTGACCAGGATGCTGCCTGGATTAGAGAGGGTGCAGAGGAGATTTACAGGATGCCACCTTAATTTGAGAGGTTGCAGAGGGATTGACCAGGAGGCTGTCTGGATTAGAGAGGGTGCAGTTGAGATTGACCAGGATGCTGCCTGGATTAGTGAGGGTGCATTGGAGATTCACCAGGATACTGTCTAGATTAGGGAAGGTGCAGAGGAGATTTACCATGAAGCTGCCTGGATTAGAGAGGGTGCAGAGGAGATTGACCAGGATGCTGCTTGGATTAGAGAGGGTGCAGAGGAGATTCACCAGGATGCTCCCTGGATTAGAGACGGAGCAGAGGAGGTTGACCAGTATCTTGCCTGGATTAGAGAGGGTGGAGAGGAGATTTCCCAGGAGGCTGTCTGGATTAGAGAGGGTGTAGAGGTGATTTACCAGGATGCTGCCTGGATTAGAGGGGGTGGAGAGGAGATTTCTCAGGAGGCTGTCTGGATTAGAGAGGGTGCAGAGGAGATTTACCAGGAAGCTGTCTGGATTAGAGAGGGTGCAGAGGAGATTTACCAGGAAGCTGCCTGAATTAGAGGGTGCAGAGGTGATTTACCAGGACGCTGCCTGAATTAGAGAGGGTGCAGAGGAGGTTGACCAGTATTTTGCCTGGATTAGAGAGGGTGGAGAGGAGATTTCCCAGGAGGCTGTCTGGATTAGAGAGGGTGTAGAGGTGATTCAACAGGAGGCTGTCTGGATTAGGGAAGGTGCAGAGGAGATTTACCAGGAAGCTGCCTGGATTAGAGAGGGTGCAGAGGAGATTGACAAGTATGTTGCCTGGAGTAGAGAGGGTGGAGAGGAGATTTCCCAGGTTGCTGTCTGGATTAGAGAGGGTGCAGAGGAGATTCACCAGGACGCTGCCTGGATTAGAGAGGGTGCAGAGGAGATTTACCAGGATGCTGTCTGGATTAGAGAGGGTGCAGATGAGATTGACCAGGATGCTGCCTGGATTAGAGAGGGTGCAGAGGAGATTGACCTGGATGCTGCTTGGATTGGAAAGGGAGCAGAGGAGATTTACCAGGATGCTGCCTGGAATAGAGAGGGTGCAGAGGAGATTCTCGAGTATGTTGCCTGGATTAGAGAGGGTGCAGAGGAGATTTACCAGAATGCTGCCTGTATTAGTGAGGGTGCAGAGAAGGTTGACCAGTATGTTGCCTGAATTAGAGAGGGTGCAGAGGAGATTTACCAGGAGGTTTTCTGAATTCGAGATGGTGCAGAGGGGATTCACCAGGATGTTGCCTGGATTAGAGAGGGTGCAGAGGAGATTTACCAGGAAGCTGCCTGGATTACAATGGGTGCAGAGGGGATTTACCAGGATGCTGCCTGGATTAGAGAGGGTGCAGATGAGATTGACCAGGATACTGCCAGGATTAGAGAGGGTGCAGATGAGATTGACCAGGATGCTGCCTGGATTAGAAAGGGTGCAGAGAAGATTTACCAGGATGCTGTCTGGATTAGAGAGGGTGTAGAGGAGATTTTCCAGGATACTGTCTGGATTAGACAGGGTGCAGAGAAGATTTACCAGGATGCTTCCTGGAACAGAGAGGGTGCAGAGAAGATTGACAAGGATGCTGCCTGGAATAGAGGGGGTGCAGAGGAGACTCCCCAGGATGTTGCCTGGATTAGAGAGGGTGCAGAGGAGATTCACCGGGATGCTGCCTGGATTAGTGAGGGTGCAGAGGAGGTTGACCAGTATGTTGCCTGGATTAGAGCGGGTGCAGAGGAGATTTACCAGGATGCTGTCTGGATTAGTGAGGGTGCAGAGGAGATTCACCAGGAAGCTGTCTGAATTAGAGAGGGTGTAGAGGTGATTCAACAGGAGGCTGTCTGGATTAGAGAGGGTGAAGAGGAGATTTACCAGGATGCTGCCTGGATTAGAGAGGGTGCAGATGAGATTGACCAGGATGCTGCCTGGATTAGAGAGGGTGCAGAGGAGATTGACCTGGATGCTGCTTGAATTAGAAAGGGAGCAGAGGAGATTTACCAGGATGCTGCCTGGAATAGAGAGGGTGCAGAGGAGATTGACCAGAATGCTGCCTCGATTAGAGAGGGTGCAGAGGAGATTTACAGGATGCCACCTTAATTTGAGAGGTTGCAGAGGGATTGACCAGGAGGCTGTCTGGATTAGAGAGGGTGCAGTTGAGATTGACCAGGATGCTGCCTGGATTAGTGAGGGTGCATTGGAGATTCACCAGGATACTGTCTAGATTAGGGAAGGTGCAGAGGAGATTTACCATGAAGCTGCCTGGATTAGAGAGGGTGCAGAGGAGATTGACCAGGATGCTGCTTGGATTAGAGAGGGTGCAGAGGAGATTCACCAGGATGCTCCCTGGATTAGAGACGGTGCAGAGGAGGTTGACCAGTATGTTGCCTGGATTAGAGAGGGTGGAGAGGAGATTTCCCAGGAGGCTGTCTGGATTAGAGAGGGTGCAGAGGAGATTTACCAGGATGCTGTCTGGATTAGAGAGGGTGCAGATGAGATTGACCAGGATGCTGCCTGGATTAGAGAGGGTGCAGAGGAGATTGACCTGGATGCTGCTTGGATTGGAAAGGGAGCAGAGGAGATTTACCAGGATGCTGCCTGGAATAGAGAGGGTGCAGAGGAGATTCTCGAGTATGTTGCCTGGATTAGAGAGGGTGCAGAGGAGATTTACCAGAATGCTGCCTGTATTAGTGAGGGTGCAGAGAAGGTTGACCAGTATGTTGCCTGAATTAGAGAGGGTGCAGAGGAGATTTACCAGGAGGCTTTCTGAATTCGAGATGGTGCAGAGGGGATTCACCAGGATGTTGCCTGGATTAGAGAGGGTGCAGAGGAGATTTACCAGGAAGCTGCCTGGATTACAATGGGTGCAGAGGGGATTTACCAGGATGCTGTCTGGATTAGAGAGGGTGCAGATGAGATTGACCAGGATACTGCCAGGATTAGAGAGGGTGCAGATGAGATTGACCAGGATGCTGCCTGGATTAGAAAGGGTGCAGAGAAGATTTACCAGGATGCTGTCTGGATTAGAGAGGGTGCAGAGGAGATTTTCCAGGATACTGTCTGGATTAGACAGGGTGCAGAGAAGATTTACCAGGATGCTTCCTGGAACAGAGAGGGTGCAGAGAAGATTGACCAGGATGCTGCCTGGAATAGAGGGGGTGCAGACGAGACTCCCCAGGATGTTGCCTGGATTAGAGAGGGTGCAGAGGAGATTCACCGGGATGCTGCCTGGATTAGTGAGGGTGCAGAGGAGGTTGACCAGTATGTTGCCTGGATTAGAGAGGGTGGAGAGGAGATTTCCCAGGATGCTGTCTGGATTAGAGAGGGTGCAGAGGAGATTCACCAGGACGCTGCCTGGATTAGAGAGGGTGCAGCGGAGATTTACCAGGATACTGCCTGGATTAGAGAGGGTGCAGATGAGATTGACCAGGATGCTGCCTGGATTAGAGAGGGTGCAGAGGAGATTGACCTGGATGCTGCTTGAATTAGAAAGGGAGCAGAGGAGATTTACCAGGATGCTGTCTGGATTAGAGAGGGTGCAGATGAGATTGACCAGGATACTGCCAGGATTAGAGAGGGTGCAGATGAGATTTACAGGATGCCACCTTAATTTGAGAGGTTGCAGAGGGATTGACCAGGAGGCTGTCTGGATTAGAGAGGGTGCAGTTGAGATTGACCAGGATGCTGCCTGGATTAGTGAGGGTGCATTGGAGATTCACCAGGATACTGTATAGATTAGGGAAGGTGCAGAGGAGATTTACCATGAAGCTGCCTGGATTAGAGAGGGTGCAGAGGAGATTCACCAGGATGCTGCTTGGATTAGAGAGGGTGCAGAGGAGATTCACCAGGATGCTCCCTGGATTAGAGAGGGTGCAGAGGAGATTGACAAGTATGTTGCCTGGAGTAGAGAGGGTGGAGAGGAGATTTCCCAGGTTGTTGTCTGGATTAGAGAGGGTGCAGAGGAGATTCACCAGGACGCTGCCTGGATTAGAGAGGGTGCAGAGGAGATTTACCAGGATGCTGTCTGGATTAGAGAGGGTGCAGATGAGATTGACCAGGATGCTGCCTGGATTAGAGAGGGTGCAGAGGAGATTGACCTGGATGCTGCTTGGATTGGAAAGGGAGCAGAGGAGATTTACCAGGATGCTGCCTGGAATAGAGAGGGTGCAGAGGAGATTCTCGAGTATGTTGCCTGGATTAGAGAGGGTGCAGAGGAGATTTACCAGAATGCTGCCTGTATTAGTGAGGGTGCAGAGAAGGTTGACCAGTATGTTGCCTGAATTAGAGAGGGTGCAGAGGAGATTTACCAGGAGGTTTTCTGAATTCGAGATGGTGCAGAGGGGATTCACCAGGATGTTGCCTGGATTAGAGAGGGTGCAGAGGAGATTTACCAGGAAGCTGCCTGGATTACAATGGGTGCAGAGGGGATTTACCAGGATGCTGCCTGGATTAGAGAGGGTGCAGATGAGATTGACCAGGATACTGCCAGGATTAGAGAGGGTGCAGATGAGATTGACCAGGATGCTGCCTGGATTAGAAAGGGTGCAGAGAAGATTTACCAGGATGCTGTCTGGATTAGAGAGGGTGTAGAGGAGATTTTCCAGGATACTGTCTGGATTAGACAGGGTGCAGAGAAGATTTACCAGGATGCTTCCTGGAACAGAGAGGGTGCAGAGAAGATTGACAAGGATGCTGCCTGGAATAGAGGGGGTGCAGAGGAGACTCCCCAGGATGTTGCCTGGATTAGAGAGGGTGCAGAGGAGATTCACCGGGATGCTGCCTGGATTAGTGAGGGTGCAGAGGAGGTTGACCAGTATGTTGCCTGGATTAGAGCGGGTGCAGAGGAGATTTACCAGGATGCTGTCTGGATTAGTGAGGGTGCAGAGGAGATTCACCAGGAAGCTGTCTGAATTAGAGAGGGTGTAGAGGTGATTCAACAGGAGGCTGTCTGGATTAGAGAGGGTGAAGAGGAGATTTACCAGGATGCTGCCTGGATTAGAGAGGGTGCAGATGAGATTGACCAGGATGCTGCCTGGATTAGAGAGGGTGCAGAGGAGATTGACCTGGATGCTGCTTGAATTAGAAAGGGAGCAGAGGAGATTTACCAGGATGCTGCCTGGAATAGAGAGGGTGCAGAGGAGATTGACCAGAATGCTGCCTCGATTAGAGAGGGTGCAGAGGAGATTTACAGGATGCCACCTTAATTTGAGAGGTTGCAGAGGGATTGACCAGGAGGCTGTCTGGATTAGAGAGGGTGCAGTTGAGATTGACCAGGATGCTGCCTGGATTAGTGAGGGTGCATTGGAGATTCACCAGGATACTGTCTAGATTAGGGAAGGTGCAGAGGAGATTTACCATGAAGCTGCCTGGATTAGAGAGGGTGCAGAGGAGATTGACCAGGATGCTGCTTGGATTAGAGAGGGTGCAGAGGAGATTCACCAGGATGCTCCCTGGATTAGAGACGGTGCAGAGGAGGTTGACCAGTATGTTGCCTGGATTAGAGAGGGTGGAGAGGAGATTTCCCAGGAGGCTGTCTGGATTAGAGAGGGTGCAGAGGAGATTTACCAGGATGCTGTCTGGATTAGAGAGGGTGCAGATGAGATTGACCAGGATGCTGCCTGGATTAGAGAGGGTGCAGAGGAGATTGACCTGGATGCTGCTTGGATTGGAAAGGGAGCAGAGGAGATTTACCAGGATGCTGCCTGGAATAGAGAGGGTGCAGAGGAGATTCTCGAGTATGTTGCCTGGATTAGAGAGGGTGCAGAGGAGATTTACCAGAATGCTGCCTGTATTAGTGAGGGTGCAGAGAAGGTTGACCAGTATGTTGCCTGAATTAGAGAGGGTGCAGAGGAGATTTACCAGGAGGCTTTCTGAATTCGAGATGGTGCAGAGGGGATTCACCAGGATGTTGCCTGGATTAGAGAGGGTGCAGAGGAGATTTACCAGGAAGCTGCCTGGATTACAATGGGTGCAGAGGGGATTTACCAGGATGCTGTCTGGATTAGAGAGGGTGCAGATGAGATTGACCAGGATACTGCCAGGATTAGAGAGGGTGCAGATGAGATTGACCAGGATGCTGCCTGGATTAGAAAGGGTGCAGAGAAGATTTACCAGGATGCTGTCTGGATTAGAGAGGGTGCAGAGGAGATTTTCCAGGATACTGTCTGGATTAGACAGGGTGCAGAGAAGATTTACCAGGATGCTTCCTGGAACAGAGAGGGTGCAGAGAAGATTGACCAGGATGCTGCCTGGAATAGAGGGGGTGCAGACGAGACTCCCCAGGATGTTGCCTGGATTAGAGAGGGTGCAGAGGAGATTCACCGGGATGCTGCCTGGATTAGTGAGGGTGCAGAGGAGGTTGACCAGTATGTTGCCTGGATTAGAGAGGGTGGAGAGGAGATTTCCCAGGATGCTGTCTGGATTAGAGAGGGTGCAGAGGAGATTCACCAGGACGCTGCGTGGATTAGAGAGGGTGCAGCGGAGATTTACCAGGATACTGCCTGGATTAGAGAGGGTGCAGATGAGATTGACCAGGATGCTGCCTGGATTAGAGAGGGTGCAGAGGAGATTGACCTGGATGCTGCTTGAATTAGAAAGGGAGCAGAGGAGATTTACCAGGATGCTGTCTGGATTAGAGAGGGTGCAGATGAGATTGACCAGGATACTGCCAGGATTAGAGAGGGTGCAGATGAGATTTACAGGATGCCACCTTAATTTGAGAGGTTGCAGAGGGATTGACCAGGAGGCTGTCTGGATTAGAGAGGGTGCAGTTGAGATTGACCAGGATGCTGCCTGGATTAGTGAGGGTGCATTGGAGATTCACCAGGATACTGTATAGATTAGGGAAGGTGCAGAGGAGATTTACCATGAAGCTGCCTGGATTAGAGAGGGTGCAGAGGAGATTCACCAGGATGCTGCTTGGATTAGAGAGGGTGCAGAGGAGATTCACCAGGATGCTCCCTGGATTAGAGACAGTGCAGAGGAGGTTGACCAGTATGTTGCCTGGATTAGAGAGGGTGGAGAGGAGATTTCCCAGGAGGCTGTCTGGATTAGAGAGGGTGTAGAGGTGATTTACCAGGATGCTGCCTGGATTAGAGGGGGTGGAGAGGAGATTTCTCAGGAGGCTGTCTGGATTAGAGAGGGTGCAGAGGAGATTTACCAGGAAGCTACCTGGATTAGAGTGGGTGCAGAGGAGATTTACCAGGAAGCTGTCTGGATTGGAGAGGGTGCAGAGGAGATTTACAGGATGCTGTCTGGATTAGAGAGGGTGCAGAGGAGATTTACCAGGAAGCTGCCTGAATTAGAGAGGGTGCAGAGGTGATTTACCAGGACGCTGCCTGTATTAGAGAGGGTGCAGAGGAGGTTGACCAGTATTTTGCCTGGATTAGAGAGGGTGGAGAGGAGATTTCCCAGGAGGCTGTCTGGATTAGAGAGGGTGTAGAGGTGATTCAACAGGAGGCTGTCTGGATTAGTGAAGGTGCAGAGGAGATTTACCAGGAAGCTGCCTGGATTAGAGAGGGTGCAGAGGAGATTGACAAGTATGTTGCCTGGATTAGAGAGGGTGGAGAGGAGATTTCCCAGGATGCTGTCTGGATTAGAGAGGGTGCAGAGGAGATTCACCAGGACGCTGCCTGGATTAGAGAGGGTGCAGTGGAGATTTACCAGGATACTGCCTGGATTAGAGAGGGTGCAGAGGAGATTCACCAGGACGCTGCCTGGATTAGAGAGGGTGCAGAGGAGATTTACCAGGATACTGCCTGGATTAGTGAGGGTGCAGATGAGGTTGACCAGGATGCTGCCTGGATTAGAGAGGGTGCAGAGGAGATTGACCTGGATGCTGCTTGAATTAGAAAGGGAGCAGAGGAGATTTACCAGGATGCTGCCTGGAATAGAGAGGGTGCAGAGGAGATTGACCAGGATGCTGCCTGGATTAGAGAGGGTGCAGAGGAGATTTACAGGATGCCACCTTAATTTGAGAGGTTGCAGAGGGATTGACCAGGAGGCTGTCTGGATTAGAGAGGGTGCAGTTGAGATTGACCAGGATGCTGCCTGGATTAGTGAGGGTGCATTGGAGATTCACCAGGATACTGTCTAGATTAGGGAAGGTGCAGAGGAGATTTACCATGAAGCTGCCTGGATTAGAGAGGGTGCAGAGGAGATTGACCAGGATGCTGCTTGGATTAGAGAGGGTGCAGAGGAGATTCACCAGGATGCTCCCTGTATTAGAGACGGAGCAGAGGAGGTTGACCAGTATCTTGCCTGGATTAGAGAGGGTGGAGAGGAGATTTCCCAGGAGGCTGTCTGGATTAGAGAGGGTGTAGAGGTGATTTACCAGGATGCTGCCTGGATTAGAGGGGGTGGAGAGGAGATTTCTCAGGAGGCTGTCTGGATTAGAGAGGGTGCAGAGGAGATTTACCAGGAAGCTGTCTGGATTAGAGAGGGTGCAGAGGAGATTTACCAGGAAGCTGCCTGAATTAGAGGGTGCAGAGGTGATTTACCAGGACGCTGCCTGAATTAGAGAGGGTGCAGAGGAGGTTGACCAGTATTTTGCCTGGATTAGAGAGGGTGGAGAGGAGATTTCCCAGGAGGCTGTCTGGATTAGAGAGGGTGTAGAGGTGATTCAACAGGAGGCTGTCTGGATTAGGGAAGGTGCAGAGGAGATTTACCAGGAAGCTGCCTGGATTAGAGAGGGTGCAGAGGAGATTGACAAGTATGTTGCCTGGAGTAGAGAGGGTGGAGAGGAGATTTCCCAGGTTGCTGTCTGGATTAGAGAGGGTGCAGAGGAGATTCACCAGGACGCTGCCTGGATTAGAGAGGGTGCAGAGGAGATTTACCAGGATGCTGTCTGGATTAGAGAGGGTGCAGATGAGATTGACCAGGATGCTGCCTGGATTAGAGAGGGTGCAGAGGAGATTGACCTGGATGCTGCTTGGATTGGAAAGGGAGCAGAGGAGATTTACCAGGATGCTGCCTGGAATAGAGAGGGTGCAGAGGAGATTCTCGAGTATGTTGCCTGGATTAGAGAGGGTGCAGAGGAGATTTACCAGAATGCTGCCTGTATTAGTGAGGGTGCAGAGAAGGTTGACCAGTATGTTGCCTGAATTAGAGAGGGTGCAGAGGAGATTTACCAGGAGGTTTTCTGAATTCGAGATGGTGCAGAGGGGATTCACCAGGATGTTGCCTGGATTAGAGAGGGTGCAGAGGAGATTTACCAGGAAGCTGCCTGGATTACAATGGGTGCAGAGGGGATTTACCAGGATGCTGCCTGGATTAGAGAGGGTGCAGATGAGATTGACCAGGATACTGCCAGGATTAGAGAGGGTGCAGATGAGATTGACCAGGATGCTGCCTGGATTAGAAAGGGTGCAGAGAAGATTTACCAGGATGCTGTCTGGATTAGAGAGGGTGTAGAGGAGATTTTCCAGGATACTGTCTGGATTAGACAGGGTGCAGAGAAGATTTACCAGGATGCTTCCTGGAACAGAGAGGGTGCAGAGAAGATTGACAAGGATGCTGCCTGGAATAGAGGGGGTGCAGAGGAGACTCCCCAGGATGTTGCCTGGATTAGAGAGGGTGCAGAGGAGATTCACCGGGATGCTGCCTGGATTAGTGAGGGTGCAGAGGAGGTTGACCAGTATGTTGCCTGGATTAGAGCGGGTGCAGAGGAGATTTACCAGGATGCTGTCTGGATTAGTGAGGGTGCAGAGGAGATTCACCAGGAAGCTGTCTGAATTAGAGAGGGTGTAGAGGTGATTCAACAGGAGGCTGTCTGGATTAGAGAGGGTGAAGAGGAGATTTACCAGGATGCTGCCTGGATTAGAGAGGGTGCAGATGAGATTGACCAGGATGCTGCCTGGATTAGAGAGGGTGCAGAGGAGATTGACCTGGATGCTGCTTGAATTAGAAAGGGAGCAGAGGAGATTTACCAGGATGCTGCCTGGAATAGAGAGGGTGCAGAGGAGATTGACCAGAATGCTGCCTCGATTAGAGAGGGTGCAGAGGAGATTTACAGGATGCCACCTTAATTTGAGAGGTTGCAGAGGGATTGACCAGGAGGCTGTCTGGATTAGAGAGGGTGCAGTTGAGATTGACCAGGATGCTGCCTGGATTAGTGAGGGTGCATTGGAGATTCACCAGGATACTGTCTAGATTAGGGAAGGTGCAGAGGAGATTTACCATGAAGCTGCCTGGATTAGAGAGGGTGCAGAGGAGATTGACCAGGATGCTGCTTGGATTAGAGAGGGTGCAGAGGAGATTCACCAGGATGCTCCCTGGATTAGAGACGGTGCAGAGGAGGTTGACCAGTATGTTGCCTGGATTAGAGAGGGTGGAGAGGAGATTTCCCAGGAGGCTGTCTGGATTAGAGAGGGTGCAGAGGAGATTTACCAGGATGCTGTCTGGATTAGAGAGGGTGCAGATGAGATTGACCAGGATGCTGCCTGGATTAGAGAGGGTGCAGAGGAGATTGACCTGGATGCTGCTTGGATTGGAAAGGGAGCAGAGGAGATTTACCAGGATGCTGCCTGGAATAGAGAGGGTGCAGAGGAGATTCTCGAGTATGTTGCCTGGATTAGAGAGGGTGCAGAGGAGATTTACCAGAATGCTGCCTGTATTAGTGAGGGTGCAGAGAAGGTTGACCAGTATGTTGCCTGAATTAGAGAGGGTGCAGAGGAGATTTACCAGGAGGTTTTCTGAATTCGAGATGGTGCAGAGGGGATTCACCAGGATGTTGCCTGGATTAGAGAGGGTGCAGAGGAGATTTACCAGGAAGCTGCCTGGATTACAATGGGTGCAGAGGGGATTTACCAGGATGCTGCCTGGATTAGAGAGGGTGCAGATGAGATTGACCAGGATACTGCCAGGATTAGAGAGGGTGCAGATGAGATTGACCAGGATGCTGCCTGGATTAGAAAGGGTGCAGAGAAGATTTACCAGGATGCTGTCTGGATTAGAGAGGGTGTAGAGGAGATTTTCCAGGATACTGTCTGGATTAGACAGGGTGCAGAGAAGATTTACCAGGATGCTTCCTGGAACAGAGAGGGTGCAGAGAAGATTGACAAGGATGCTGCCTGGAATAGAGGGGGTGCAGAGGAGACTCCCCAGGATGTTGCCTGGATTAGAGAGGGTGCAGAGGAGATTCACCGGGATGCTGCCTGGATTAGTGAGGGTGCAGAGGAGGTTGACCAGTATGTTGCCTGGATTAGAGCGGGTGCAGAGGAGATTGACCAGGATGCTGTCTGGATTAGTGAGGGTGCAGAGGAGATTCACCAGGAAGCTGTCTGAATTAGAGAGGGTGTAGAGGTGATTCAACAGGAGGCTGTCTGGATTAGAGAGGGTGAAGAGGAGATTTACCAGGATGCTGCCTGGATTAGAGAGGGTGCAGATGAGATTGACCAGGATGCTGCCTGGATTAGAGAGGGTGCAGAGGAGATTGACCTGGATGCTGCTTGAATTAGAAAGGGAGCAGAGGAGATTTACCAGGATGCTGCCTGGAATAGAGAGGGTGCAGAGGAGATTGACCAGAATGCTGCCTCGATTAGAGAGGGTGCAGAGGAGATTTACAGGATGCCACCTTAATTTGAGAGGTTGCAGAGGGATTGACCAGGAGGCTGTCTGGATTAGAGAGGGTGCAGTTGAGATTGACCAGGATGCTGCCTGGATTAGTGAGGGTGCATTGGAGATTCACCAGGATACTGTCTAGATTAGGGAAGGTGCAGAGGAGATTTACCATGAAGCTGCCTGGATTAGAGAGGGTGCAGAGGAGATTGACCAGGATGCTGCTTGGATTAGAGAGGGTGCAGAGGAGGTTGACCAGTATGTTGCCTGGATTAGAGAGGGTGGAGAGGAGATTTCCCAGGAGGCTGTCTGGATTAGAGAGGGTGCAGAGGAGATTTACCAGGATGCTGTCTGGATTAGAGAGGGTGCAGATGAGATTGACCAGGATGCTGCCTGGATTAGAGAGGGTGCAGAGGAGATTGACCAGGATACTGCCAGGATTAGAGAGGGTGCAGATGAGATTGACCAGGATGCTGCCTGGATTAGAAAGGGTGCAGAGAAGATTTACCAGGATGCTGTCTGGATTAGAGAGGGTGTAGAGGAGATTTTCCAGGATACTGTCTGGATTAGACAGGGTGCAGAGAAGATTTACCAGGATGCTTCCTGGAACAGAGAGGGTGCAGAGAAGATTGACAAGGATGCTGCCTGGAATAGAGGGGGTGCAGAGGAGACTCCCCAGGATGTTGCCTGGATTAGAGAGGGTGCAGAGGAGATTCACCGGGATGCTGCCTGGATTAGTGAGGGTGCAGAGGAGGTTGACCAGTATGTTGCCTGGATTAGAGCGGGTGCAGAGGAGATTTACCAGGAAGCTGTCTGGATTAGTGAGGGTGCAGAGGAGATTCACCAGGAAGCTGTCTGAATTAGAGAGGGTGTAGAGGTGATTCAACAGGAGGCTGTCTGGATTAGAGAGGGTGAAGAGGAGATTTACCAGGATGCTGCCTGGATTAGAGAGGGTGCAGATGAGATTGACCAGGATGCTGCCTGGATTAGAGAGGGTGCAGAGGAGATTGACCTGGATGCTGCTTGAATTAGAAAGGGAGCAGAGGAGATTTACCAGGATGCTGCCTGGAATAGAGAGGGTGCAGAGGAGATTGACCAGAATGCTGCCTCGATTAGAGAGGGTGCAGAGGAGATTTACAGGATGCCACCTTAATTTGAGAGGTTGCAGAGGGATTGACCAGGAGGCTGTCTGGATTAGAGAGGGTGCAGTTGAGATTGACCAGGATGCTGCCTGGATTAGTGAGGGTGCATTGGAGATTCACCAGGATACTGTCTAGATTAGGGAAGGTGCAGAGGAGATTTACCATGAAGCTGCCTGGATTAGAGAGGGTGCAGAGGAGATTGACCAGGATGCTGCTTGGATTAGAGAGGGTGCAGAGGAGGTTGACCAGTATGTTGCCTGGATTAGAGAGGGTGGAGAGGAGATTTCCCAGGAGGCTGTCTGGATTAGAGAGGGTGCAGAGGAGATTTACCAGGATGCTGTCTGGATTAGAGAGGGTGCAGATGAGATTGACCAGGATGCTGCCTGGATTAGAGAGGGTGCAGAGGAGATTGACCTGGATGCTGCTTGGATTGGAAAGGGAGCAGAGGAGATTTACCAGGATGCTGCCTGGAATAGAGAGGGTGCAGAGGAGATTCTCGAGTATGTTGCCTGGATTAGAGAGGGTGCAGAGGAGATTTACCAGAATGCTGCCTGTATTAGTGAGGGTGCAGAGAAGGTTGACCAGTATGTTGCCTGAATTAGAGAGGGTGCAGAGGAGATTTACCAGGAGGTTTTCTGAATTCGAGATGGTGCAGAGGGGATTCACCAGGATGTTGCCTGGATTAGAGAGGGTGCAGAGGAGATTTACCAGGAAGCTGCCTGGATTACAATGGGTGCAGAGGGGATTTACCAGGATGCTGCCTGGATTAGAGAGGGTGCAGATGAGATTGACCAGGATACTGCCAGGATTAGAGAGGGTGCAGATGAGATTGACCAGGATGCTGCCTGGATTAGAAAGGGTGCAGAGAAGATTTACCAGGATGCTGTCTGGATTAGAGAGGGTGTAGAGGAGATTTTCCAGGATACTGTCTGGATTAGACAGGGTGCAGAGAAGATTTACCAGGATGCTTCCTGGAACAGAGAGGGTGCAGAGAAGATTGACAAGGATGCTGCCTGGAATAGAGGGGGTGCAGAGGAGACTCCCCAGGATGTTGCCTGGATTAGAGAGGGTGCAGAGGAGATTCACCGGGATGCTGCCTGGATTAGTGAGGGTGCAGAGGAGGTTGACCAGTATGTTGCCTGGATTAGAGCGGGTGCAGAGGAGATTTACCAGGATGCTGTCTGGATTAGTGAGGGTGCAGAGGAGATTCACCAGGAAGCTGTCTGAATTAGAGAGGGTGTAGAGGTGATTCAACAGGAGGCTGTCTGGATTAGAGAGGGTGAAGAGGAGATTTACCAGGATGCTGCCTGGATTAGAGAGGGTGCAGATGAGATTGACCAGGATGCTGCCTGGATTAGAGAGGGTGCAGAGGAGATTGACCTGGATGCTGCTTGAATTAGAAAGGGAGCAGAGGAGATTTACCAGGATGCTGCCTGGAATAGAGAGGGTGCAGAGGAGATTGACCAGAATGCTGCCTCGATTAGAGAGGGTGCAGAGGAGATTTACAGGATGCCACCTTAATTTGAGAGGTTGCAGAGGGATTGACCAGGAGGCTGTCTGGATTAGAGAGGGTGCAGTTGAGATTGACCAGGATGCTGCCTGGATTAGTGAGGGTGCATTGGAGATTCACCAGGATACTGTCTAGATTAGGGAAGGTGCAGAGGAGATTTACCATGAAGCTGCCTGGATTAGAGAGGGTGCAGAGGAGATTGACCAGGATGCTGCTTGGATTAGAGAGGGTGCAGAGGAGATTCACCAGGATGCTCCCTGGATTAGAGACGGTGCAGAGGAGGTTGACCAGTATGTTGCCTGGATTAGAGAGGGTGGAGAGGAGATTTCCCAGGAGGCTGTCTGGATTAGAGAGGGTGTAGAGGTGATTTACCAGGATGCTGCCTGGATTAGAGGAGGTGGAGATGAGATTTCTCAGGAGGCTGTCTGGATTAGAGAGGGTGCAGAGGAGATTTACCAGGAAGCTACCTGGATTAGAGTGGGTGCAGAGGAGATTTACCAGGAAGCTGTCTGGATTGGAGAGGGTGCAGAGGAGATTTACCAGGAAGCTGCCTGAATTAGAGAGGGTGCAGAGGTGATTTACCAGGACGCTGCCTGAATTAGAGAGGGTGCAGAGGAGGTTGACCAGTATTTTGCCTGGATTAGAGAGGGTGGAGAGTTGATTCAACAGGAGGCTGTCTGGATTAGGGAAGGTGCAGAGGAGATTTACCAGGAAGCTGCCTGGATTAGAGAGGGTGCAGAGGAGATTGACAAGTATGTTGCCTGGAGTAGAGAGGGTGGAGAGGAGATTTCCCAGGATGCTGTCTGGATTAGAGAGGGTGCAGAGGAGATTCACCAGGACGCTGCCTGGATTAGAGAGGGTGCAGAGGAGATTTACCAGGATGCTGTCTGGATTAGAGAGGGTGCAGATGAGATTGACCAGGATGCTGCCTGGATTAGAGAGGGTGCAGAGGAGATTGACCTGGATGCTGCTTGGATTAGAAAGGGAGCAGAGGAGATTTACCAGTATGCTGCCTGGAATAGAGAGGGTGCAGAGGAGATTCTCGAGTATGTTGCCTGGATTAGAGAGGGTGCAGAGGAGATTTACCAGAATGCTGCCTGTATTAGTGAGGGTGCAGAGAAGGTTGACCAGTATGTTGCCTGAATTAGAGAGGGTGCAGAGGAGATTTACCAGGAGGCTTTCTGAATTCGAGATGGTGCAGAGGGGATTCACCAGGATGTTGCCTGGATTAGAGAGGGTGCAGAGGAGATTTACCAGGAATCTGCCTGGATTACAATGGGTGCAGAGGGGATTTACCAGGATGCTGCCTGGATTAGAGAGGGTGCAGATGAGATTGACCAGGATACTGCCAGGATTAGAGAGGGTGCAGATGAGATTGACCAGGATGCTGCCTGGATTAGAAAGGGTGCAGAGGAGATTTACCAGGATGCTTCCTGGAACAGAGAGGGTGCAGAGAAGATTGACCAGGATACTGCCTGGAATAGAGGGGGTGCAGACGAGACTCCCCAGGATGTTGCCTTGATTAGAGAGGGTGCAGAGGAGATTCACCGGGATGCTGCCTGGATTAGTGAGGGTGCAGAGGAGGTTGACCAGTATGTTGCCTGGATTAGAGCGGGTGCAGAGGAGATTTACCAGGATGCTGTCTGGATTAGTGAGGGTGCAGAGGAGATTGACCAGGATGCTGCCTGGATTAGAGAGGGTGCAGAGGAGATTGACCTGGATGCTGCTTGGATTAGAAAGGGAGCAGAGGAGATTTACCAGTATGCTGCCTGGAATAGAGAGGGTGCAGAGGAGATTCTCGAGTATGTTGCCTGGATTAGAGAGGGTGCAGAGGAGATTTACCAGAATGCTGCCTGTATTAGTGAGGGTGCAGAGAAGGTTGACCAGTATGTTGCCTGAATTAGAGAGGGTGCAGAGGAGATTTACCAGGAGGCTTTCTGAATTCGAGATGGTGCAGAGGGGATTCACCAGGATGTTGCCTGGATTAGAGAGGGTGCAGAGGAGATTTACCAGGAAGCTGCCTGGATTACAATGGGTGCAGAGGGGATTTACCAGGATGCTGCCTTGATTAGAGAGGGTGCAGATGAGATTGACCAGGATACTGCCAGGATTAGAGAGGGTGCAGATGAGATTGACCAGGATGCTGCCTGGATTAGAAAGGGTGCAGAGGAGATTTACCAGGAGGCTTTATGAATTCGAGATGGTGCAGAGGGGATTCACCAGGATGTTGCCTGGATTAGAGAGGGTGCAGAGGAGATTTACCAGGAAGCTGCCTGGATTAGAGAGGGTGCAGAGGGGATTTACCAGGATGCTGCCTGGATTAGAGAGGGTGCAGATGAGATTGACCAGGATGCTGCCTGGATTAGAAAGGGTGCAGAGAAGATTTACCAGGATGCTGTCTGGATTAGAGAGGGTGCAGAGGAGATTTTCCAGGATACTGTCTGGATTAGACAGGGTGCAGAGAAGATTTACCAGGATGCTTCCTGGAACAGAGAGGGTGCAGAGAAGATTGACCAGGATGCTGCCTGGAATAGAGGGGGTGCAGACGAGACTCCCCAGGATGTTGCCTGGATTAGAGAGGGTGCAGAGGAGATTCACCGGGATGCTGCCTGGATTAGTGAGGGTGCAGAGGAGGTTGACCAGTATGTTGCCTGGATTAGAGCGGGTGCAGAGGAGATTTACCAGGATGCTGTCCGGATTAGTGAGGGTGCAGAGGAGATTCACCAGGAAGCTGTCTGAATTAGAGAGGGTGTAGAGGTGATTCAACAGGAGGCTGTCTGGATTAGAGAGGGTGAAGAGGAGATTTACCAGGATGCTGCCTGGATTAGACCGGGTGCAGAGCAGATTTACCAGGATGCTGCCCGGATTAGAGAGGTTGCAGAGGAGATTTACCAGGATACTGTTTGGATTAGTGAGTGTGCAGAGGAGTTTGACCAGGATGCTGTCTGGATTAGAGAGGGTTCAGAGGAGATTGACCTGGAATCTGCCCGGATTAGAGAGGGTGCAGATGAGATTGACCAGGATGCTGCCTGGATTAGACAGGGTGCAGAGGAGATTGACCAGGATGCTGCCTGTATTAGAGAGGGTGCAGAGGAGATTCACCAGGATTCTGCCTGGATTAGAGAGGGTGCAGAGGAGATTTACCAGGATGCTGCCTGTATTAGAGAGGGTGCAGAGGAGATTCACCAGGATTCTGCCTGGATTGGAGAGGGTGCAGAGATTTACCAGGATGCTGCCTGGATGGGAGAGGGTGCAAAGGAGATTGACCTGGAATCTGCATGGATTAGAGGGGGTGCAGAGGAGATTGACCTTGAATCTGCCTGGATTAGAGCGGGTGCAGATGAGATTGACCAGGAAGCTGCCTGGATTACAGCGGGTGCAGAGGGGATTCACCAGGATGTTGTCTGGATTAGAGAGTGTGCAGAGGAGATTTACCGGACGCTCTCTGGATTAGAGAGTGTGCAGAGCAGATTTACCAGGATGCTGCCTGGATGAGAGAGGGTGCCATGTAGATTGACCTGTAATCTGCCCGGATTAGAGGGGGTGCAGAGGAGATTGACCTGGAATCTGCCTGGATTAGAGAGGGTGCAGATGAGATTGACCAGGATGCTGTCCGGAATAGAGAGGGTTCAGAGGGATTTACCGGATGCTCTCTAGATTAGAGAGTGTGCAGAGGAGATTGACCTGGAATCTGCCTGGATTAGAGAGTGTGCAGAGGAGATTGACCAGGATGCTGCTTGGAATAGAGAGGGTTCAGAGGAGATTGACCAGGAGGCTGCCTGGATTAGAGAGGGTGCAGAGGAGATTTACCGGACGCTGTCTGTATTAGAGAGGGTGCAGAGGAGATTTACCAGAATGCTGCCTGGATCAGAGAGGGTGCAGAGGAGATTTACCAGAATGCTGCCTGGATCAGAGAGGGTGCAGAGGAGATTCACCAGGATTCTGCCTAGATTAGTGAGGGAGCAGAGGAGATTTAGCACGATGCTGCCTGGATTAGAGAGGGTGAAGAGGAGATTTACCAGGAAGCTGCCTGGATTAGAGTGGGTGCAGAGGAGATTTACCGGACGCTCTCTGCATTAGAGAGGGTGCAGAGGAGATTCACCAGGACGCTGCCTGGATTAGAGAGGGTGCAGATGAGATTGACCAGGATGCTGTCTGGATTAGAGAGGGTGCAGAGGTTGATTTTCAAGGACACAGTCTGGATTAGAGAGGGTGCAGAGGAGATTCACCAGGATGCTGCCTGTATTAGTGAGGGTGCAGAGGAGGTTGACCAGTATGTTGCTTGGATTAGTGAGGGTGCATAGGAGATTCACCATGATACTGTCTTTGTTAGGGAAGGTGCAGAGGAGATTTACCAGGAAGCTGCCTGGATTAGAGAGGGTGTAGAGATTTACCAGGAAGCTGCCTGGATGAGAGAGGGTGCAAAGTAGATTGACCTGGAATCTGCCCGGATTAGAGGGGGTGCAGAGGAGATTGACCTGGAATCTGCCTGGATTATAGGGGGTGCAGATGAGATTGACCAGGATGCTGCCTGGATTAGAGAGGGTGCAGATGATTTTCACCGGGATGCTGCCTGTATTAGTGAGGGTGCAAAGGAGATTGACAAGGAAGCTGCCTGGATTACAGCGGGTGCAGAGGGGGTTCACCAGGATGTTGTCTGGATTAGAGAGGGTGCAGAGCAGATTTACCAGGATGCTGCCTGGATGAGAGAGGGTGCCATGTAGATTGACCTGGAATCTGCCCGGATTAGAGGGCGTGCAGAGGAGATTCACCTGGAATCTGCCTGGATTAGAGAGGGTGCAGATGAGATTGACCAGGATGCTGCCTGGATTAGAGAAGGTGCAGAGGACATTTACCAGGATGCAGCTTGGATTAGAGAGGGTGCAGATGAGATTGACCAGGAATCTGCCTGGATTAGAGAGGGTGCAGATGAGATTGACCAGGAATCTGCCTGGATTAGAGAGGGTGCAGATGAGATTGACCAGGATGCTGCCTGGATTAGAGAGGGTGCAGAGGAGATTTACCAGGATGCTGCCTGGAATAGAGTGGGTGCAGAGGAGATTTACCAGGATACTGTTTGGATTAGAGAGTGTGCAGAGGAGATTGACCAGGATGCTGCTTGGAAAAGAGAGGGTTCAGAGGAGATTGTCCAGGAGGCTGCCTGGATTAGAGAGGGTGCAGAGGAGATTTACCAGAATGCTGCCTGGATCAGAGAGGGTGCAGAGGAGAATCACCAGGATTCTGCCTAGATTAGTGAGGGAGCAGAGGAGATTGACCAGGATGCTGCTTGGATTAGAGAGGGTGCAGAGGAGATTCACCAGGATGCTGCCTGGATTAGAGAGGGTGCAGAGGAGATTTACCAGGAAGCTACCTGGATTAGAGAGGGTGCAGAGGAGATTTACCAGGAAGCTGTCTGGATTGGAGAGGGTGCAGAGGAGATTTACAGGATGCTGTCTGGATTAGAGAGGGTGCAGAGGAGATTTACCAGGAAGCTGCCTGAATTAGAGAGGGTGCAGAGGTGATTTACCAGGACGCTGCCTGAATTAGAGAGGGTGCAGAGGAGGTTGACCAGTATTTTGCCTGGATTAGAGAGGGTGGAGATGAGATTTCCCAGGAGGCTGTCTGGATTAGAGAGGGTGTAGAGGTGATTCAACAGGAGGCTGTCTGGATTAGGGAAGGTGCAGAGGAGATTTACCAGGAAGCTGCCTGGATTAGAGAGGGTGCAGAGGAGATTGACAAGTATGTTGCCTGGATTAGAGAGGGTGGAGAGGAGATTTCACAGGATGCTGTCTGGATTAGAGAGGGTGCAGATGAGATTCACCAGGACGCTGCCTGGATTAGAGAGGGTGCAGAGGAGATTTACCAGGATACTGCCTGGATTAGAGAGGGTGCAGATGAGATTGACCAGGATGCTGCCTGGATTAGAGAGGGTGCAGAGGAGATTGACCTGGATGCTGCTTGAATTAGAAAGGGAGCAGAGGAGATTTACCAGGATGCTGCCTGGAATAGAGAGGGTGCAGAGGAGATTGACCAGGATGCTGCCTGGATTAGAGAGGGTGCAGAGGAGATTTACAGGATGCCACCTTAATTTGAGAGGTTGCAGAGGGATTGACCAGGAGGCTGTCTGGATTAGAGAGGGTGCAGTTGAGATTGACCAGGATGCTGACTGGATTAGTGAGGGTGCATTGGAGATTCACCAGGATACTGTCTAGATTAGGGAAGGTGCAGAGGAGATTTACCATGAAGCTGCCAGGATTAGAGAGGGTGCAGAGGAGATTGACCAGGATGCTGCTTGGATCAGAGAGGGTGCAGAGGAGATTCACCAGGATGCTCCCTGGATTAGAGACGGTGCAGAGGAGGTTGACCAGTATGTTGCCTGGATTAGAGAGGGTGGAGAGGAGATTTCCCAGGAGGCTGTCTGGATTAGAGAGGGTGCATAGGAGATTTACCAGGAGGCTGTCTGGATTAGAGAGGGTGTAGAGGTGATTTACCAGGATGCTGCCTGGATGAGAGAGGGTGCCATGTAGATTGACCTGGAATCTGCCCGGATTAGAGGGCTTGCAGAGGAGATTCACCTGGAATCTGCCTGGATTAGAGAGGGTGCAGATGAGATTGACCAGGATGCTGCCTGGATTAGAGAAGGTGCAGAGGACATTTACCAGGATGCAGCTTGGATTAGAGAGGGTGCAGATGAGATTGACCAGGAATCTGCCTGGATTAGAGAGGGTGCAGATGAGATTGACCAGGAATCTGCCTGGATTAGAGAGGGTGCAGATGAGATTGACCAGGATGCTGCCTGGATTAGAGAGGGTGCAGAGGAGATTTACCAGGATGCTGCCTGGAATAGAGTGGGTGCAGAGGAGATTTACCAGGATACTGTTTGGATTAGAGAGTGTGCAGAGGAGATTGACCAGGATGCTGCTTGGAAAAGAGAGGGTTCAGAGGAGATTGTCCAGGAGGCTGCCTGGATTAGAGAGGGTGCAGAGGAGATTTACCAGAATGCTGCCTGGATCAGAGAGGGTGCAGAGGAGAATCACCAGGATTCTGCCTAGATTAGTGAGGGAGCAGAGGAGATTGACCAGGATGCTGCTTGGATTAGAGAGGGTGCAGAGGAGATTCACCAGGATGCTGCCTGGATTAGAGAGGGTGCAGAGGAGATTTACCAGGAAGCTACCTGGATTAGAGAGGGTGCAGAGGAGATTTACCAGGAAGCTGTCTGGATTGGAGAGGGTGCAGAGGAGATTTACAGGATGCTGTCTGGATTAGAGAGGGTGCAGAGGAGATTTACCAGGAAGCTGCCTGAATTAGAGAGGGTGCAGAGGTGATTTACCAGGACGCTGCCTGAATTAGAGAGGATGCAGAGGAGGTTGACCAGTATTTTGCCTGGATTAGAGAGGGTGGAGATGAGATTTCCCAGGAGGCTGTCTGGATTAGAGAGGGTGTAGAGGTGATTCAACAGGAGGCTGTCTGGATTAGGGAAGGTGCAGAGGAGATTTACCAGGAAGCTGCCTGGATTAGAGAGGGTGCAGAGGAGATTGACAAGTATGTTGCCTGGATTAGAGAGGGTGGAGAGGAGATTTCACAGGATGCTGTCTGGATTAGAGAGGGTGCAGATGAGATTCACCAGGACGCTGCCTGGATTAGAGAGGGTGCAGAGGAGATTTACCAGGATACTGCCTGGATTAGAGAGGGTGCAGATGAGATTGACCAGGATGCTGCCTGGATTAGAGAGGGTGCAGAGGAGATTGACCTGGATGCTGCTTGAATTAGAAAGGGAGCAGAGGAGATTTACCAGGATGCTGCCTGGAATAGAGAGGGTGCAGAGGAGATTGACCAGGATGCTGCCTGGATTAGAGAGGGTGCAGAGGAGATTTACAGGATGCCACCTTAATTTGAGAGGTTGCAGAGGGATTGACCAGGAGGCTGTCTGGATTAGAGAGGGTGCAGTTGAGATTGACCAGGATGCTGACTGGATTAGTGAGGGTGCATTGGAGATTCACCAGGATACTGTCTAGATTAGGGAAGGTGCAGAGGAGATTTACCATGAAGCTGCCAGGATTAGAGAGGGTGCAGAGGAGATTGACCAGGATGCTGCTTGGATCAGAGAGGGTGCAGAGGAGATTCACCAGGATGCTCCCTGGATTAGAGACGGTGCAGAGGAGGTTGACCAGTATGTTGCCTGGATTAGAGAGGGTGGAGAGGAGATTTCCCAGGAGGCTGTCTGGATTAGAGAGGGTGCAGAGGAGATTTACCAGGAGGCTGTCTGGATTAGAGAGGGTGTAGAGGTGATTTACCAGGATGCTGCCTGGATTAGAGAGGGTGGAGAGGAGATTTCTCAGGAGGCTGTCTGGATTAGAGAGGGTGCAGAGGAGATTTACCAGGAAGCTACCTGGATTAGAGAGGGTGCAGAGGAGATTTACCAGGAAGCTGTCTGGATTGGAGAGGGTGCAGAGGAGATTTACAGGAGGCTGTCTGGATTAGGGAAGGTGCAGAGGAGATTTACCAGGAAGCTGCCTGGATTAGAGAGGGTGCAGAGGAGATTGACAAGTATGTTGCCTGGATTAGAGAGGGTGGAGAGGAGATTTCCCAGGATGCTGTCTGGATTAGAGAGGGTGCAGAGGAGATTCACCAGGACGCTGCCTGGATTAGAGAGGGTGCAGAGGAGATTTACCAGGATACTGCCTGGATTAGAGAGGGTGCAGATGAGATTGACCAGGATGCTGCCTGGATTAGAGAGGGTGCAGAGGAGATTGACCTGGATGCTGCTTGAATTAGAAAGGGAGCAGAGGAGATTTACCAGGATGCTGCCTGGAATAGAGAGGGTGCAGAGGAGATTGACCAGAATGCTGCCTGAATTAGAGAGGGTGCAGAGGAGATTTACAGGATGCCACCTTAATTTGAGTGGTTGCAGAGGGATTGACCAGGAGGCTGTCTGGATAAGAGAGGGTGCAGTTGAGATTGACCAGGATGCTGTCTAGATTAGGGAAGGTGCAGAGGAGATTTACCATGAAGCTGCCTGGATTAGAGAGGGTGCAGAGGAGATTGACCAGGATGCTGCTTGGATTAGAGATGGTGCAGAGGAGATTCACCAGGATGCTCCCTGGATTAAAGACGGTGCAGAGGAGGTTGACCAGTATGTTGCCTGGATTAGAGAGGGTGGAGAGGAGATTTCCCAGGAGGCTGTCTGGATTAGAGAGGGTGCAGAGGAGATTTATCAGGAGGCTGTCTGGATTAGAGAGGGTGTAGAGGTGATTTACCAGGATGCTGCCTGGATTAGAGAGGGTGGAGAGGAGATTTCTCAGGAGGCTGTCTGGATTAGAGAGGGTGCAGAGGAGATTTACCAGGAAGCTACCTGGATTAGAGAGGGTGCAGAGGAGATTTACCAGGAAGCTGTCTGGATTGGAGAGGGTGCAGAGGAGATTTACAGGATTTTGTCTGGATTAGGGAGGGTGCAGAGGAGATTTACCAGGAAGCTGCCTGAATTAGAGAGGGTGCAGAGGTGATTTACCAGGACGCTGCCTGAATTAGAGAGGATGCAGAGGAGGTTACCAGTATTTTGCCTGGATTAGAGAGGGTGGAGAGGAGATTTCCCAGGAGGCTGTCTGGATTAGAGAGGGTGTAGAGGTGATTCAACAGGAGGCTGTCTGGATTAGGGAAGGTGCAGAGGAGATTTACCAGGAAGCTGCCTGGATTAGAGAGGGTGCAGAGGAGATTGACAAGTATGTTGCCTGGATTAGAGAGGGTGGAGAGGAGATTTCCCAGGATGCTGTCTGGATTAGACAGGGTGCAGAGGAGATTCACCAGGACGCTGCCTGGATTAGAGAGGGTGCAGAGGAGATTTACCAGGATACTGCCTGGATTAGAGAGGGTGCAGAGGAGATTGACCTGGATGCTGCTTGAATTAGAAAGGGAGCAGAGGAGATTTACCAGGATGCTGCCTGGAATAGAGAGGGTGCAGAGGAGATTGACCAGGATGCTGCCTGGATTAGAGAGGGTGCAGAGGAGATTTACAGGATGCCACCTTAATTTGAGAGGTTGCAGAGGGATTGACCAGGAGGCTGTCTGGATTAGAGAGGGTGCAGTTGAGATTGACCAGGATGCTGCCTGGATTAGTGAGGGTGCATTGGAGATTCACCAGGATACTGTCTAGATTAGGGAAGGTGCAGAGGAGATTTACCATGAAGCTGCCTGGATTAGAGAGGGTGCAGAGGAGATTGACCAGGATGCTGCTTGGATTAGAGAGGGTGCAGAGGAGATTCACCAGGATGCTCCCTGGATTAGAGACGGTGCAGAGGAGGTTGACCAGTATGTTGCCTGGATTAGAGAGGGTGGAGAGGAGATTTCCCAGGAGGCTGTCTGGATTAGAGAGGGTGTAGAGGTGATTTACCAGGATGCTGCCTGGATTAGAGGGGGTGGAGAGGAGATTTCTCAGGAGGCTGTCTGGATTAGAGAGTGTGCAGAGGAGATTTACCAGGAAGCTACCTGGATTAGAGTGGGTGCAGAGGAGATTTACCAGGAAGCTGTCTGGATTGGAGAGGGTGCAGAGGAGATTTACAGGATGCTGTCTGGATTAGAGAGGGTGCAGAGGAGATTTACCAGGAAGCTGCCTGAATTAGAGAGGGTGCAGAGGTGATTTACCAGGACGCTGCCTGAATTAGAGAGGGTACAGAGGAGGTTGACCAGTATTTTGCCTGGATTAGAGAGGGTGGAGAGGAGATTTCCCAGGAGGCTGTCTGGATTAGAGAGGGTGTAGAGGTGATTCAACAGGAGGCTGTCTGGATTAGGGAAGGTGCAGAGGAGATTTACCAGGAAGCTGCCTGGGTTAGAGAGGGTGCAGAGGAGATTGACAAGTATGTTGCCTGGAGTAGAGAGGGTGGAGAGGAGATTTCCCAGGATGCTGTCTGGATTAGAGAGGGTGCAGAGGAGATTCACCAGGACGCTGCCTGGATTAGAGAGGGTGCAGAGGAGATTTACCAGGATACTGCCTGGATTAGAGAGGGTGCAGATGAGATTGACCAGGATGCTGCCTGGATTAGAGAGGGTGCAGAGGAGATTGACCTGGATGCTGCTTGAATCAGAAAGGGAGCAGAGGAGATTTACCAGGATGCTGCCTGGAATAGAGAGGGTGCAGAGGAGATTGACCAGGATGCTGCCTGGATTAGAGAGGGTGCAGATGAGATTGACCAGGATGCTGTCTGGATTAGAGAGGGTGCAGAGGAGATTTTCAAGGACACAGTCTGGATTAGAGAGGGTGCAGAGGAGATTCACCATGATGCTGCCTGTATTAGTGAGGGTGCAGAGGAGGTTGACCAGTATGTTGCTTGGATTAGTGAGGGTGCATAGGAGATTCACCAGGATACTGTCTTTGTTAGGGAAGGTGCAGAGGAGATTTACCAGGAAGCTGCCTGGATTAGAGAGGGTGTAGAGATTTACCAGGAAGCTGCCTGGATGAGAGAGGGTGCAAAGTAGATTGACCTGGAATCTGCCCGGATTAGAGGGGGTGCAGAGGAGATTGACCTGGAATCTGCCTGGATTATAGGGGGTGCAGATGAGATTGACCAGGATGCTGCCTGTATTAGTGAGGGTGCAAAGGAGATTGACAAGGAAGCTGCCTGGATTACAGCGGGTGCAGAGGGGGTTCACCAGGATGTTGTCTGGATTAGAGAGGGTGCAGAGCAGATTTACCAGGATGCTGCCTGGATGAGAGAGGGTGCCATGTAGATTGACCTGGAATCTGCCCGGATTAGAGGGCGTGGAGAGGAGATTGACCTGGAATCTGCCTGGATTAGAGAGGGTGCAGATGAGATTGACCAGGATGCTGCCTGGATTAGAGAAGGTGCAGAGGACATTTACCAGGATGCTGCTTGGATTAGAGAGGGTGCAGATGAGATTGACCAGGATGCTGCCTGGATTAGAGAAGGTGCAGAGGACATTTACCAGGATGCTGCTTGGATTAGAGAGGGTGCAGATGAGATTGACCAGGAATCTGCCTGGATTAGAGAGGGTGCAGATGAGATTGACCAGGAATCTGCCTGGATTAGAGAGGGTGCAGATGAGATTGACCAGGATGCTGCCTGGATTAGAGAGGGTGCAGAGGAGATTTACCAGGATGCTGCCTGGAATAGAGTGGGTGCAGAGGAGATTCACCAGGATACTGTCTGGATTAGGGAAGGTGCAGAGGAGATTTACCAGGATGCTGCCTGGATTAGAGAGGGTGTAGAGGAGATTCACCAGGATTCTGCCTGGATTAGTGAGTGAGCAGAGGAGATTTACCAGGATGCTGCCTGGATTAGAGAGTGTGCAAAGGAGATTGACCTGGAATCTGCCCGGATTAGAGAGGGTGCAGAGGAGATTTTCCAACATGCTTTCTGTATTAGAGAGGGTGCAGAGGAGATTCCTCAGGATGTTGCCTGGATTAGAGAGGGTACAGAGGATATTCACCGGGATGCTGCCTGTATTAGTGAGGGTGCAGAGGAGGTTGACCAGTATGTTGCCTGGATTAGTGAGGGTGCAGAGGAGATTTACCAGGATACTGTCAGGATTAGAGAGGGTTCAGAGGAGATTGAACAGGAGGCTGCCTGGATTAGACAGGGTGCAGAGGAGATTTACCAGAATGCTGCCTGGATCAGAGAGGGTGCAGAGGAGATTCACCAGGATTCTGCCTAGATTAGTGAGGGAGCAGAGGAGATTTAGCACGATGCTGTCTGGATTAGAGAGGGTTCAGAGGAGATTTACCAGGAAGCTGCCTGGATTAGTGAGGGTGCAGAGGAGATTTACCGGACGCTCTCTGGATTAGAGAGGGTGCAGAGCAGATTTACCAGGATGCTGCCTGGATTAGAGAGGGGGCAAAGTAGATTGACTTGGAATCTGCCCGGATTAGAGGGGGTGCAGAGGAAATTGACCTGGAATCTGCCTGGATTAGAGAGGGTGCAGATGAGTTTGACCAGGATGCTGTCTGGATTAGCGAGGGTGCAGAGGAGATTTACCAGGATGCTGCCTGTATTAGAGAGGAAGCAGAGGAGGTTTACCAGGAAGTTGCCTGGATTAGACAGGGTGCAGAGGAGATTGGCCAGGAAGTTGCCTGGATTAGACAGGGTGCAGAGGAGATTGGCCAGGACGCTGCCTGAATTAGAGAGGATGCAGAGGAGGTTACCAGTATTTTGCCTGGATTAGAGAGGGTGGAGAGGAGATTTCCCAGGAGGCTGTCTGGATTAGAGAGGGTGTAGAGGTGATTCAACAGGAGGCTGTCTGGATTAGGGAAGGTGCAGAGGAGATTTACCAGGAAGCTGCCTGGATTAGAGAGGGTGCAGAGGAGATTGACAAGTATGTTGCCTGGATTAGAGAGGGTGGAGAGGAGATTTCCCAGGATGCTGTCTGGATTAGACAGGGTGCAGAGGAGATTCACCAGGACGCTGCCTGGATTAGAGAGGGTGCAGAGGAGATTTACCAGGATACTGCCTGGATTAGAGAGGGTGCAGAGGAGATTGACCTGGATGCTGCTTGAATTAGAAAGGGAGCAGAGGAGATTTACCAGGATGCTGCCTGGAATAGAGAGGGTGCAGAGGAGATTGACCAGGATGCTGCCTGGATTAGAGAGGGTGCAGAGGAGATTTACAGGATGCCACCTTAATTTGAGAGGTTGCAGAGGGATTGACCAGGAGGCTGTCTGGATTAGAGAGGGTGCAGTTGAGATTGACCAGGATGCTGCCTGGATTAGTGAGGGTGCATTGGAGATTCACCAGGATACTGTCTAGATTAGGGAAGGTGCAGAGGAGATTTACCATGAAGCTGCCTGGATTAGAGAGGGTGCAGAGGAGATTGACCAGGATGCTGCTTGGATTAGAGAGGGTGCAGAGGAGATTCACCAGGATGCTCCCTGGATTAGAGACGGTGCAGAGGAGGTTGACCAGTATGTTGCCTGGATTAGAGAGGGTGGAGAGGAGATTTCCCAGGAGGCTGTCTGGATTAGAGAGGGTGTAGAGGTGATTTACCAGGATGCTGCCTGGATTAGAGGGGGTGGAGAGGAGATTTCTCAGGAGGCTGTCTGGATTAGAGAGTGTGCAGAGGAGATTTACCAGGAAGCTACCTGGATTAGAGTGGGTGCAGAGGAGATTTACCAGGAAGCTGTCTGGATTGGAGAGGGTGCAGAGGAGATTTACAGGATGCTGTCTGGATTAGAGAGGGTGCAGAGGAGATTTACCAGGAAGCTGCCTGAATTAGAGAGGGTGCAGAGGTGATTTACCAGGACGCTGCCTGAATTAGAGAGGGTACAGAGGAGGTTGACCAGTATTTTGCCTGGATTAGAGAGGGTGGAGAGGAGATTTCCCAGGAGGCTGTCTGGATTAGAGAGGGTGTAGCGGTGATTCAACAGGAGGCTGTCTGGATTAGGGAAGGTGCAGAGGAGATTTACCAGGAAGCTGCCTGGGTTAGAGAGGGTGCAGAGGAGATTGACAAGTATGTTGCCTGGAGTAGAGAGGGTGGAGAGGAGATTTCCCAGGATGCTGTCTGGATTAGAGAGGGTGCAGAGGAGATTCACCAGGACGCTGCCTGGATTAGAGAGGGTGCAGAGGAGATTTACCAGGATACTGCCTGGATTAGAGAGGGTGCAGATGAGATTGACCAGGATGCTGCCTGGATTAGAGAGGGTGCAGAGGAGATTGACCTGGATGCTGCTTGAATTAGAAAGGGAGCAGAGGAGATTTACCAGGATGCTGCCTGGAATAGAGAGGGTGCAGAGGAGATTGACCAGGATGCTGCCTGGATTAGAGAGGGTGCAGATGAGATTGACCAGGATGCTGTCTGGATTAGAGAGGGTGCAGAGGAGATTTTCAAGGACACAGTCTGGATTAGAGAGGGTGCAGAGGAGATTCACCATGATGCTGCCTGTATTAGTGAGGGTGCAGAGGAGGTTGACCAGTATGTTGCTTGGATTAGTGAGGGTGCATAGGAGATTCACCAGGATACTGTCTTTGTTAGGGAAGGTGCAGAGGAGATTTACCAGGAAGCTGCCTGGATTAGAGAGGGTGTAGAGATTTACCAGGAAGCTGCCTGGATGAGAGAGGGTGCAAAGTAGATTGACCTGGAATCTGCCCGGATTAGAGGGGGTGCAGAGGAGATTGACCTGGAATCTGCCTGGATTATAGGGGGTGCAGATGAGATTGACCAGGATGCTGCCTGTATTAGTGAGGGTGCAAAGGAGATTGACAAGGAAGCTGCCTGGATTACAGCGGGTGCAGAGGGGGTTCACCAGGATGTTGTCTGGATTAGAGAGGGTGCAGAGCAGATTTACCAGGATGCTGCCTGGATGAGAGAGGGTGCCATGTAGATTGACCTGGAATCTGCCCGGATTAGAGGGCGTGGAGAGGAGATTGACCTGGAATCTGCCTGGATTAGAGAGGGTGCAGATGAGATTGACCAGGATGCTGCCTGGATTAGAGAAGGTGCAGAGGACATTTACCAGGATGCTGCTTGGATTAGAGAGGGTGCAGATGAGATTGACCAGGATGCTGCCTGGATTAGAGAAGGTGCAGAGGACATTTACCAGGATGCTGCTTGGATTAGAGAGGGTGCAGATGAGATTGACCAGGAATCTGCCTGGATTAGAGAGGGTGCAGATGAGATTGACCAGGAATCTGCCTGGATTAGAGAGGGTGCAGATGAGATTGACCAGGATGCTGCCTGGATTAGAGAGGGTGCAGAGGAGATTTACCAGGATGCTGCCTGGAATAGAGTGGGTGCAGAGGAGATTCACCAGGATACTGTCTGGATTAGGGAAGGTGCAGAGGAGATTTACCAGGATGCTGCCCGGATTAGAGAGGGTGCAGAGGAGATTTTCCAACATGCTTTCTGTATTAGTGAGGGTGCAGAGGAGGTTGACCAGTATGTTGCCTGGATTAGTGAGGGTGCAGAGGAGATTTACCAGGATACTGTCAGGATTAGAGAGGGTTCAGAGGAGATTGAACAGGAGGCTGCCTGGATTAGACAGGGTGCAGAGGAGATTTACCAGAATGCTGCCTGGATCAGAGAGGGTGCAGAGGAGATTCACCAGGATTCTGCCTAGATTAGTGAGGGAGCAGAGGAGATTTAGCACGATGCTGTCTGGATTAGAGAGGGTTCAGAGGAGATTTACCAGGAAGCTGCCTGGATTAGTGAGGGTGCAGAGGAGATTTACCGGACGCTCTCTGGATTAGAGAGGGTGCAGAGCAGATTTACCAGGATGCTGCCTGGATTAGAGAGGGGGCAAAGTAGATTGACTTGGAATCTGCCCGGATTAGAGGGGGTGCAGAGGAAATTGACCTGGAATCTGCCTGGATTAGAGAGGGTGCAGATGAGTTTGACCAGGATGCTGTCTGGATTAGCGAGGGTGCAGAGGAGATTTACCAGGATGCTGCCTGTATTAGAGAGGAAGCAGAGGAGGTTTACCAGGAAGTTGCCTGGATTAGACAGGGTGCAGAGGAGATTGGCCAGGATGCTGCCTGGATTAGAGAGGGTGCCTAGGAGATTTACCGGACGCTCTCTGGATTAGTGAGGGTGCATAGGAGATTCACCAGGATACTGTCTTTGTTAGGGAAGGTGCAGAGGAGATTTACCAGGAAGCTGCCTGGATTAGAGAGGGTGTAGAGGTTTACCAGGAAGCTGCCTGGATGAGAGAGGGTGCAAAGTAGATTGACCTGGAATCTGCACGGATTAGAGGGGGTGCAAAGGAGATTGACCTGGAATCTGCCTGGATTAGAGAGGGTGCAGAGGAGATTTTCCAGAACACTGTCTGGATTAGAGAGGGTGCACAGGAGATTTACCAGGGTGCTGCCTGGATTAGAGAGGGTGCAGAGGAGATTTACCAGGATGCTGTCTGGATTAGAGGTGGTGCAGATGAGATTGACCAGGATACTGCCAGGATTAGAGAGGGTGCAGAGGAGATTTACAGGATGCTACCTTGATTAGGAAGGGTGTAGAGGAGATTGACCAGGAAGCTGCCTGGATTAGAGAGGGTGCAGAGGAGATTCACCAGGATGCTGCCTGGATTAGAGAGGGTGCAGAGGAGATTCACCAGGATGCTGCCTGGATTAGAGAGGGTGCAGAGGGGATTCACCAGGATCCTGCCTGGATTAGAGAGGGTGCAGAGGGGATTCACCAGGATGTTGTCTGGATTAGAGAGGGTGCAGAGGAGATTCACCAGGAAGCTGCCTGGATTAGAGAGGGTGCAGAGGGGATTCACCAGGAAGCTGCCTGTATTAGAGAGGGTGCAGATGAGGTTGACCAGTATGTTGCCTGGATTAGAGAGGGTGCAGATGAGATTGTCCAGGATACTGCCAGGATTAGAGTGGGTGCAGAGGAGATTTACCAGGATACTGTCTGGATTAGAGAGGGTGCAGAGGAGATTGACCAGGAGGCTGCCTGGATTAGAGAGGGTGCAGAGGAGATGTACCGGACGCTCTCTGTATTAGAGAGGGTGCAGAGGAGATTTACCAGAATGCTGCCTGGATCAGAGAGGGTGCAGAGGAGATTCACCAGGATTCTGCCTGGATTAGTGAGGGAGCAGAGGAGATTTACCAGGATGCTGCCTGGATTAGAGAGGGTGCAGTGGAGATTTACCAGGAAGCTGCCTGGATTAGTGAGAGTGCAGAGGAGATTTACCGGACGCTCTCTGGATTAGAGAGGGTGCAGAGCAGATTTACCAGGATGCTGCCTGGATTAGAGAGGGGGCAACATAGATTGACCTGGTATCTGCTCGGATTAGAGGGGGTGCAGAGGAGATTGACCTGGAATCTGCCTGGATTAGAGAGGGTGCAGATGAGATTGACCAGGATGCTGCCTGGATTAGATAGGGTGGAGAGGAGATTTCCCAGGAGGCTGCCTGGATTAGAGAGGGTGCAGAGTAGATTTACCAGGAGGCTGTCTGGATTAGAGAGGGTGTAGAGGTGATTCACCAGGAGTCTGTCTGGATTAGGGAAGGTACACAGGAGATTTACCAGGAAGCTGCCTGGATTAGAGAGGGTGCAGAGGAGATTTACCAGGATCTGTCTGGATTGGAGAGGGTGCAGAGGAGATTTACAGGATGCTGTCTGGATTAGATAGGGTGCAGAGGAGATTTACCAGGAAGCTGCCTGGATTAGAGAGGGGGCCAAGGAGATTTACCGGACGCTCTCTGGATTAGAGAGTGTGCAGAGGAGATTTCCAGGATGCTGCCTGGATGAGAGAGGGTGCAAAGGAGATTGAACTGGAATCTGCCCGGATTAGAGGGGGTGCAGAGGAGATTGACCTGGAATCTGCCTGGATTAGAGAGGGTTCAGAGGGATTGACCAGGAGGCTGTCTGGATTAGAGAGCGTGCCTAGGAGATTTACCGGACGCTCTCTGGATTAGAGAGGGTGCAGAGGAGATTTACCAGGAAGCTTCCTGGATTAGACAGGGTGCAGAGGAGATTGACCAGGATTCTGACTGGAATAGAGAGGGTTCAGAGTTATTGACCAGGAGGCTGTCTGGATTAGAGAGCGTGCCTAGGAGATTTACCGGACGCTCTCTGGATTAGAGAGGGTGCAGAGGAGATTTACCAGGATGCTGCCTGGATGGGAGAGGGTGCCATGTAGATTGACCTGGAATCTGCCCGGATTAGAGAGGGTGCAGAGGACATTTACCAGGATACTGTTTGGATTAGAGAGTGTGCAGAGGAGATTGACCTTGATGCTGCCTGGAATAGAGTGGGTGCAGAGGAGATTTACCAGGATACTGTTTGGATTAGAGAGTGTGCAGAGGAGATTGACCAGGATGCTGCTTGGAATAGAGAGGGTTCAGAGGAGATTGACCAGGAGGCTGCCTGGATTAGAGAGGGTGCAGAGGAGATTGACCAGGATGCTGCCTGGATTAGACAGGGTGCAGAGAAGATTCCCCAGGATGTTGCCTGGATTAGACAGGGTGCAGAGGAGATTTACCAGGAGGCTATCTGGATTAGAGAGGGTGTAGAGGTGATTCACCAGGAGGCTGTCTGGATTAGGGAAGGTGCAGAGGAGATTTACCAGGAAGCTGCCTGGATTAGAGAGGGTGCAGAGGAGATTGACAAGTATGCTCCCTGGATTAGAGAGGGTGCAGAGGAGATTTACCAGGATGCTGCCTGGAGTAGAGAGGGTGCAGAGGAGATTCACCAGGATGCTGTCTGTATTAGAGAGGGTGCAGATGAGATTGACCAGGATACTGCCAGGATTAGAGAGGGTGCAGATGAGATTGACCAGGATGCTGCCTGGATTAGAGAGGTTGCAGAGGAGATTGACAAGGATGCTGCCTGGATTAGAAAGGGTGCAGATGAGATTGACCAGGATGCTGCCTGGAATAGAGAGTGTGCAGAGGAGATTGGCCAGGTGCTGCCTCGATAAGAGATTGTGCAGAGTTGATTCACAATGATACTGTCTGGATTAGAGAGGGTGCAGTGGAGATTTACCAGGAAGCTGCCTGGATTAGAGAGGGTGCAGAGCAGATTCACCAGGATGCTGTCTGGATTAGAGAGGGTGCAGAGGAGATTCACCAGGATGCTGCCTGGATTAGAGAGGGTGCAGAGGAGATTCACCAGGATGCTGCCTGGATTAGAGAGGGTGCAGAGGAGATTCACCAGGATTCTGCCTGGATTAGAGAGGGTGCAGAGGGGATTCACCAGTATGCTGCCTGGATTAGAGAGGGTGCACAGGAGATTCACCAGGATTCTGTCTTGATTAGAGAGGGTGCAGAGGAGATTTACAGGATGCTGTCTGGATTAGAGAGGGTGCAGAGGAGATTTCCCAGGAGGCTGTCTGGATTAGAGATGGTGCAGAGGAGATTTTCAGGATGCTGTCTGGATTAGAGAGGGTGCAGAGGAGATTTACTGGGTTGCTGTCTGGATTAGAGAGGGTGCAGAGCAGATTCACCAGGAAGCTGTCTGGATTAGAGAGGGTGCAGAGGAGATCTATCAGGATGCTGTCTGGATTAGAGAGGGTGCAGAGGAGATTGACCAGAATGCTGACTGTAATAGAGAGTATCTCTTGTGATGATAGGTTAAGTGAGCTTTGGTCTTCCTCTGTGGTGCGAGAGAGGTTGTGAGGCAACTTATTGGAGGTGTTTATAATGATAGAGGGGCATAGATCAATTGGACAGCTGAAGACTTTTCCCAGAGTGTACGTGTCTAATATGCGGAGTTATAATTATCAGAATATTGGAGAAATGCGTAGGCATTTATGTTGTCGGAGAGTGTGGTGGATATGTGGAATCGTCCTGCCAGGGTTGGTGCTGAAGTCAGATACATTGAGACATTTAAGAAATTTTTAGACAGGCACATGGATGATGGAAAAGTGGAGAGTTGTGTAGGAGGGAAGGGTTAGGTTGATTTTCTACCAAGTTGAAGGTTGCTAGGTTTGAGGAAGTAGAGAGGCTACAGAACGATTTAGAAGGAGAATGGGCAAAGAAGTGGCAGATGAAATACAGTGTCAGGAAGTGTATGGGCATGCTCTTTGGCAGAATAAATAAAAAGGTAGACTATTTTCTTAATGGAGAGAATATACATAAATCTGAGGCATCACGGGACTTGGGAGTCCTTGTGCATGATTCCCTAGAGGTTAATTTGTAGGTTGTGTCAGTGGTGAGGAAGACAAATGCAATGTTAGCATTCATTTCAGGAGGACTAGACTAGAAAAGAAAGAATGTGATGTTGAAGCTCTTGTGAGGCCTCACTTGGATTATTGACAGCAGTCGGGGCCTCATTGAAGAAACGGTGTGCGGAGAGGGTTCAGAGAAGGTCCACAAAAACGAATGGCTTGTCAATTGAAGGATGTTTGATGGCTTTAGGCCTCTACTCACTGGAACTCAGAAGATTGAGGGGTGATCTCATTGACACCTGTCAGATGTTAAAAGATCTTGATATGTGGAGAGGGTATTTCCTGTGATGGGAGAGTCTAAAACCATTGGACACAGCCTCAGAATAGAGGGGCGTCCTTTTAAAATGGAGATGAGAAGGAAATTCTTTAACCAGAGAGTGGTGAATCTGGGGAATTCATTGCCACAGATGGCTGTGGAGGACAAATCTTTATGTATAAGGCAGCTGTTGATAGATTCTTGATTAGACAGAGCATGAAGGAATACGGGGAGAGGGCAGGTGATTGGGACTGAGGGAAAATGGATCAGCCATAATGAAATGGCAAGCAGTCTAGATGGGTCAAAAGTCCTAATTCTGTACTTATATCTTATGGCTCAGCACATCATCATGAGCCCAGGGGCCTGTGTTATATGTTAGGGAGCATTCTGGAGTTCAGTGAATAAAGCAGATACCAATTCAAGCAAGAGCCATTCTTCAGTTTTTAATTGTAAAATTGACATTAAAAGGCCACCTTTGCACTCTCTGTGGTGCACAGGCTGACAGATACAGTTTGTAAAATGATGAGATGTTAGTATATCCATCAGCCAAACAGTAAGACAATGGGGTTGTGTTAATCGGCCTGTATCAAACCAGGCAATGTGGGCTAAGTTATTTGCACCATTATGACTGGGTCCAAGCCGGCAGACCAGATGGATGTTGTCACTTAGCCTATCAAATGTGGTCTCAGATGCAAGCAACCAATAGTTTTATGTACTCCAGATACTTGTGTTCTCAAAGACAGTCCTGACAACATTAATTTTTGTGCCTGTCTCTCTGCGTTTGGATATTTTTAAAATATCTGTCTAATTATTTTCTCTCAGCAAAAGCATTTGAACCATCAGAGCTGTCTTATCAATTACAATGTGCTTCCACTGTGTATCTGAAAGGGACCATTTCTCAACCCAAAGTTTTAAAGTAAAAACTGTCAGTGTAACTATTACGATTGTATTGAATCACCTGTTGTTACCTTTGATCTTTAAGGGTATAATAATGTGATGGACTTTTGGGTCTGTGAGCCTCTACCGAGAGCATCGAGAGAACGATTCCTGCTTTTAGGGATGCATAAAGATCACCAGCTTCAGTGTCTCCGGGGCCTTCGATCATAATCACAACACTGTACTCTAATGGTCTTTGTTTGGTGTTCAAATTATCAGTGGTTTCAGAACTAGCACAGGTAAGGTCACTAGGAAATATTGAACTGCTGATTAGCACAAGAGTGTTTCAGAAGGAATAAAATCTCTGAAAGAGGAGAACACTAATCCTATTAGCCAGAGGACAGCAGACATCACTGAATTTCTAAATCCATTCCACTGTAAGCATCAAGCACAGTTTTCCATCGCTGAGGACTCCCTGGCCATCAGCTCTAACTCTCTATCCACAGTTACTGCCCAAACCGCTGAGCCCTACATCATCTCCCTTTTAATTTCAGGATGCAAAGACATAGAAATTAGGCCATTCAGCCCATCAAGTCTGCTCTGCCATTCCATCATGGTTGATTGATTAACCCTTTCAATCCCATTCTCCTGCCCTTCTCCCTGTAAGCTTTGATGCCCTATCAACCTCTGCTGTAAATATACCCAGTGACTTGGCTTCCACAGTCACCTGTGGCAATGAATACCACAGATTCACCACCCTCTAACTAAATAAATTCCCCCTCATCTCTGCTCTAATGGATGTCTCTCTCTTCTGAGGCTGTGCCCTCTAGCACTTGACTCCCCCACTATAGGAAACATCCTCTCCTCATTCATTCTGTCTAGGCCTACCAACATTCAATAGGTTTCAATGAGACCCCCTTCCCCCCATTCTTCTAAATTCCAGCTATTACAGGCCCAGTGCCAGCAAATGCTCGTCATACATTGACTCTTTCATTCCCGGAATCATTCACATGAACCTCCTCTGAACTCTCTCCAATACCAGCACATCCTTTCTTAGATAAGGGCCCAAAACTGCTCACAATACCCCAAGTGCAGTCTGACCAATGACTTATACAGCCACGGCACTATATTCTTGCTTTTATATTCTACTCAAATAGATGAGTTTGACCTTGTTGTCATTGATAAGGTTCTCATTTTTATAGATCATTTCCACAAATGGTTTGAGTCCTGTTGTGCTCCCGGTATCACGCACATGTCAATGTGCAGGTTACTAGTCAGAGAGAAAGGAAAGGCTTAACTCATTCCCATTGAAGCAGCTCTGATTTTGATTATATCGGAGTAACTGCCCATCTCCGTCCCTCTCAAGTACTTCCAGCATTTTGGTTTTCTTTGGGAACTGAGCTCTTGCAGACAGAGGAATTGGAATCGGTTTAATACTGTCACACGTACCTGTCAGGAAGTGTAGAGAAGGCTTGACCCCAAAGCAGAGCGGCAGAGACAATTACAGGTGAGCAATAACTTTAATAATAGACCAGAAAATAACAAACAGGAGGGGCCACAAATCAAGAGAAAACACTAACTAAGCACAACAGGCAACAAGGTAAACTTTCAGCAGGGAGAGTGAAAGCTCGAGCTACTGGTTCACTGAGTGAACAAGGACTGTGGATGAAAACTGGGGCTAAATAGGCTGCCGGTGATGAGTTAGAAATGGGTGGCAGGTGAATCCATTTAGCTGGGTGCAGACCAGAGATGCCTGCCTCTCCCAAGAAAAACCAGAGAACACAAGCTCGGAATAAAGGGGCACCTTTTTAGAATAGAGATGAGGAGGAAATTCTTTAGCTAGAGAATGGTGAATCTGGGGAATTCGTTGCCACAGACTGCAGAGGACAAGTCTTTATGTAAAAGGCAGCCTTAAATACTTATACCTAAATGTATAAGACCTGGCCTCCACAGCTGCTTACGGTAACAAGTTCCACAAATTCACAGCCCTCTGGCTAAGGAAATTTCTCTGCATCTCTGCATTAAGTGGACACCTCTCTATCCTGAGGCTGTTCCGTCTTGTCCTAGACTCTCCCACCATAGGAAACAACCTTTCCACATCTACTCTGTCTAGGCCTTTCAACATTCGAAAGGTTTCAATGAGATTCATCCTTCTAAATTCCAGTGAGTTCAGACCCAGAGCCATCAAACGTTCCTCGTATGATAACCCTTTCACTTCTGGAATCATCTTTGTGAACCTCCTCTGCACCCTCTCTAATGCCAGCACATCTTTTCTAAGATGAGGGGCCAAAACTGTTCACAATACTCAAGGTGAGGCCTCACCAGTGCCTTATAAAGCCTCAGCATCACATCCCTGCTCTGGTATTCTAGTCCTCTT